>NW_027466084.1:7110000-7130000 GCF_046127955.1 Nelusetta ayraudi
AACCTTGGAATTCCATTTGATTTTATATTTTCCTCTAATTTCTCGGCCTGGATGATAATTCAGCGTGAGAATTTGAGTGTTTGCTATGTTTAACTTGTTGCCTGTGTATTTACCATAGGTTTCTATTATCAACATCAAATGAGGTAAGGTTCTGTCCGAGTCTTGGAGAACCAAAAATAATATCATCAGCAAAAAGCCCTGTTAGATGTCCCTGCTCTCCTATATGTATTCCTTTTAGATTGTTACTTTGTCTGATCATTTGTGCCAGCAGCTCAATGAACATAGCAAACAATTTAGCGCATAGGCAACATCCTTGACGAGTACCATTAATCTTTATCCTTGCCGTAGGTTCTTGGTAGAGACCTTGAATACACTGTATTAACTTTTCTTGGAACCCCAGTTTCCCAAGAACTTGATACAGAAATCTCCAATTCACACAGCCAAGGCACACCAGTAACAGCTCGCAGGCCCTGCTTTTGGATCTGATCTATTATGTATAGGACCCGTCTAATGTCTTCTTGAGTCTGCCTACCTGTTAAAAAAGCTGACTGATTGGAAGTCCATCTCGTCCCCTTAAATTTCAAAGCGTAACGAACCTGTGTAGCCCGAGGAATTTTATTATAGTTTTTTTCCTAGGGTGCAACTCCCCAGGTGGCATTGTCAGGCAACCCCCCCCCCCATTTTCCTTTATACCCACCATCAGAATTGTCTTGTCTCATGGTTATCTTTTAAGATAACCATTATCTTATCTTTTAAGATAACCATGAGCACAAGAAATAGGGTACAGCTTATCTGCAAAGTAAGTAACACGTACATTATGAACTATCATTCTATATCATAATGATGTAATATGTCAACCGAAAGCAGCTGACCAGCTGAAAAGGCTCACTCCACTCCCTACTGTTGGGAGGAGGACACGTTCCCGTCTGTAATTCAAATTTCTCAGCTGCATGTATAGGGGGACAAGGTGAGAACTCCGATTGGACGAGAAAACCAAATTATTGCTTAGTCCGATTAAGCTCTGCATGTAAACGCACTGATTACACCTGTGCCAGAGTGCAGAGTGAAAGCAGCTCTTTTAAAAAGAAGCGCAGGCTGGAGTCAGCACTCTGTCCTCTGGCGTGTCCACGCTGAGAACTTATCAGTTCTTCTTAGCATTTCGGCTAGCAATCCCAGAGCGGGCTGGGCCATAAGCGCAGCTGGAGGAGGAACCCTGCCGGGTGTCCGTTCTTCGGGAGGTGGTGCTGTGTGTGCGTGATCGTTGTGCATTCACCGCTTGGCTGTTAAAGCCGAAGCCCCCCCCCCGCCTCCTCCTCTGGCGCTCGGCGGGGAGGCTGCCTTGCAGTTGAACACCGGTGCGCCAAGACGGGTACTGGAAGGACGCTGGTCTCAACCCCCTGCCTGGGTGCAGTCGCTCGAGGTAGACCGAGGAATTTTATTATAGTCTATTTCCTGGGGTGCAACTCCCCAGGTGGCATTGTCAGGCAACCCCCCCCACCCCCCCCAATTTTCCTTTATACCCACCATCTGAATTGTCTCCACCTCCGCCAGACCCTCCCCCTCGCCACATCTAGTCTTTTTTTGATAGGCTGCCCTCGCTATTAACCTCCCTCTTATCACAGCTTTAATTGTGTCCCACAGTATGGTAGTGTCTACTGGACTATCTATGTTCTCCTCCATAGAGCATTTAATCTCTTTCTTAACCTCCTCCAGTGTTTTTGGATTATTTAGCATACCCACATTTAATCTCCAAAGTGTGTTTTTCTTCCTCTTATTTAGACAAATAATAAGGTAATTAATACTGTGTCAGTACAAGTCAATCGTTCCTATTTTACATTCCTCTATTCTGTATCTGTCTGTAATGTTAATAAAAAAAATAGTCCTCTGTAACGGGTGGAGGTCCCTCCAAACATCAAACATCCCGAGTTCGGCTAGAGAGACGTTGACAAGTTTCGACAGGCGGGTCTGACTTCTGTTGCCATTAGTTGTGTCGAGTTTAGCTTTTAAATCATGTTGATTTAGCTCTTGCTGAGAGAGATGTGTTTCCTGTAGATCAGGCATGGCCAAACTATGGCGTGTCTCTGTCTGGCCCGCGTGAAGGCAGTCAAAAATCTAACCCAACTTAGAAATGACACTTGAACCTGCAATGAGTATTTTAGTCGTTCTAAATGAGTCCAAAGTTAGAAAAAAAGGAGCGACCCGGACTTCCCACAGTCTCTTTTCTATTAACATGGGAATTCAATTTTAATAATTTGTCAACTAAAACCACCGGTCATACTAGATCATCCCTACCAGCTTTCTTCCCTGTATTCTCTGAATTTAATCAAAGAATCTTTGAAACTCTTGTAGCTTTTCTCTGGCTCGTGTCGCTGCTGATGCGTAGCCCCTCCAGGATCCCTCCTTGCACTGCCACTCCGTCGTAGTGTGGGGCACCGAGTGCCGCAGGCCCCTCCGCAACCGTCCCCACCGCCGTCTTCTCCGCCAGGCCGCGTCTCGCCAATTCCTCCTTGACCTCCTCTGCGCTGTTGTAGGTTCGAGTTCCCGTATCCCAGTGGGTCCTCATCTTGGTGAATGGCGTCTGGAACCAGATGCCCTTCTCCTTCAGGATTCTTTTAGCAGTGTTGTACTCCTTTCTCTTTTGGACCATCTCTGTCGCGTAATCGTGATGGAATGACGGTACTTTATTCCCCAGTTCTATTTTCTTTGTCCATAGCTCTCTCAGGACCCTCTCTTTGGTAGTAAATTCCAGAAAGTTAACAATGATGGGTCTCGGTTGGGCACCGTCCGCTGGTTTCTGTGCAAGTGAGCGGTGTGCTCTCTGAATTTGGAAATTAAAATCTGCTGGCAGGTGCAGTTCGCTTTTCAGCAGGTCTTCAACAAACTTGGCCACAGATTCTCCCTCCTCTCCTTCAGTGACTCCATAGATACGTAGGTTGTTTCTCCTCGGCCTGGACTCCAGGTCAGTTAACTTGTCCTGAAGAGCTTTTTGTTCTCTAAGTGATATGACCAGAGCGTCATTAGCTTCCTGTGCCCAACGTTCTAGCTTTTCAATCCGCGACTCAGCCTCGTTGATCTTGCTGGTTTGGAGCTCCTGTTCGGTGATGACTTTCGCAAGTTGTTGATTTATTTCGTCTTTGAAGTCGTCCAAGTCTTTTTCCACGTCGTTCCTCAGTGTTTCTCCAAACGTGCGAAGGACTTCTTTTGATTCCGTTTTTAAATCCCATATCTCCTTGCTAATAATTTCTATGTCCGAGCCCTTTTTCGCGTCGTTAGTCACGAGGAGTTCGTTTCGCCATCTCCCTCTGTTTCAGAGCAAGCTGGTAGTTCCGCCATATTGTCTGTTACCATGTTTCTGTTTTGGTTGAATGGAGTTTTCCTTCCCATTCCAATGTTCCCCTGATCACTTTGTAGTTAATATGATATCTGACAATAGTTATTCAAGTTTTCGGGGAGTTTTTACCCTGGATGGTCGAGAGCCCTGGTGTCGCGCAGTCTACCGCTTTATGGCCAAACCAGAAGTCCCTTCCCTCTAGCCTTTTCAAGGGGGAGGTGGCTAGACTCGGCTCTTGTGGGACGAGAAGCAGAAGGCGTGTCCGATCGGGGGGGAAGATGAGATCACATTTTTGTGGGTCAACACAAACTCATCTGCGAGGACAGCAGCCTTGGACAATGACGACACTTTCTGTTCATTCAAGAACATTACCACCTTCTCTGGCAAAGAGTCTTTAAAATCTTCTAAAAGAACTAGCTCACGGAGTGACTCAAAGTCATTTTTGACATCATTAGCTGCACACCATTTATCAAAGAGGTTGCTTTTCTCCCATGCAAACTCGACAAAGGTTTGACCACTAGATTTTCTATGGTTCCTAAATTTTTGCCGGTAGGGCTCAGGAACAAGCTCATAAGCAGGAAAAATTGCTTCCTTTACAACATCATATTGCAGGCTGTCTTCTCAGAAAAGAGCAGACACCAACTCCTGTGCTTTTCCCACCCGCTTGCATTGGAGAAGGACAGGCCACATGTCTCTTGGCCTGTTGACTGGCGAAGCTATTCGCTCCAAGGCACTGAAGTATGAATCAACTTCTGCCTCACGAAATGCTGGCACCAGAAAAATGTTTTTACTGGGGCTGGGCAACGATTAAAAATTTGAATCGCAATTAATCGCATGATTTACCTGATCAATCACGATTAATCACGTTGTATAAGCAAAAGCCAATAATGAATTTTAAAGAAGTCTTTCATACACTTTAATTTAAATGTTCTGCCATATAAACGAAAGCACCATAACATTTATCGTGCAAACACTTAACATCAGCACTTTACACAGAAACATTTTTAATGTAAATCTAAAGTTAAAAAAAATGCAAATACAAAATTAAAGCTTATTGCCAATGCCAGGGCATTACTGTTATCCTGTTCCTTATGAAAAATAAAAAAAATCTACCTCCAAAATCCTGAGCCACAATAATAACAGGCAATTTCTGAGGTAACAGCAGAAACATTTTTCTTTTATCAGGGAGCAGCATAACCAGTCTGCGTTCCCTTGCAAATGTCCCAGTTAGAAAGGGTGAGGCACAAAAACGTTCACTTTTGGGTTTTTCTTCACAGGGGACTGGAATGTAAAGTCCACATTTATACTGGAGTTCCTTTGGAGAATCTCACTCAACTCAGTGCAGTTTGTCAGTTCCTGGAACTTGACGACCAGTTATTTTAAATGTACTGCCATATGAATTAAAGTGCCATAACATATACTGTGCAAACACACTTTTAACATCAGCATTTTTGAACAATTAGCAGCTAAGAAAAAAAAAATAGTGTAAATTTAAACTCAACTTAAACAATGTTATCAAAGCAATACAAAATTAAAGCTGTAAGCAGCGTTTGCGGGACTGAGCCCACCTGGCCACTGCCTGCCGTGACGTCCGCCACCTGGCCACGAGCCCCCGACACCCGCCGACGCTTCCCAACGCCTGGCGATTCCGCCCGAAACCCGCCGATGCCCCATTCCTGACGCCGACGCCTGCTGATGACACATCAAGCACTGACTTGACATTACTGACTTGACATTTAGAAACATTTGATTTCTAGATGTGATTGATTACTGTATCATTTTGGAGATAATAAGCCTTAAAGTTGGCTTTTTGTTTTGTTTTGCGACAGCTCCAATATTCCATTTTTACTGTACAATAACATCAAATTGCTCCATAAGCTCTGTCAATGGTTGGTACAGTTGACCTCAGGACAACCTTGAATATATCTTCTCTTAATATTCTTGAATATTCTCACTTAATGTACCAGCTCCTTCCTGTAGACATGATATGTACAGTTAGTTATTCTTTGTTTGACGCAAGTGTTATATTAAGTTCCTACTATCTGTACCGGTACTTCTTGTTAATTTGAAATAAACACTAACAGTATAATGTCAAAACAAAAACCGAACAAGTCAAATATCATAAAACAAGGAGGCTTTTTACTAAAATATGAATAAAATATAAACAGGGAGTTGTCTAATGTCGTCAAGGAAGCCAACATTACGTTACCTGTTGATCAGCATGTTGACTCAGAAAATCCTCAGGCTCCTGCTGCGACATTTCATTTGGGGCGACGGTTGTGACTTCACTGCTGGTCCCGTGAGAAACTCAAATCGGTTCTTCACGTTTGTTGCGTGGCATGGGTTAGGACATTGAGAGGCATTATAGTGTGGTTGTGTGCACCAAATCGGACTCGGCTTCTAGCTCGATAGCCGTGCATAATTTACGCAAACGCAATGCTCTGTTTACGTGAACTCACGGAGTCCGACTCCTTTCACGTGCTCATCTCGACTCGATGGATTTATGAGCTTGATGACAAGTGTGTATTTTGTATTGGATTGATGTACTGCAATTCTAGTCATGTGAACAAGCAATTAGCATTCCTAGTTATATGTGGCATGACGAAATACTGTACTACCAAGTTTGTATTGCAGTTTCTTCAGTTTATGGGGTAGAGGGTGCTCAAATTGGATTGATTGAAGATGTAGTTTAGGTACAATTTGCTTGTTTTTATCAATATTTAAGTTGATTGCAGTTCAAGGTGGCACAATCCTATCAGATGTTGTCATTTTGTCACGAAGAACACTGGTATTTGTTGATTATTACCATAAGTACCACCATGTTGCAGGCATTGTGGTTACAAGTTTCACTCCAATTTTGATTGTTGTCTGTATGACTAGCAATCCGTTGAGCTGTCTAGGGTTATCATTCAGATAAGGTGTCACAACTTTTAATTGCATGGGAACTTTGGGATCCATGGCAGATGGGCATTGTAAAAAAACGGATCTTGAGTCGGAAGGCTAGCTTGTCCTAATTGTGACCTTAATATGATGATTTTTTTTTTCCCTGCCAGATTGAGGAGAAATGAAATGGACATCCAAACCGGGGCCAATAATGGATGAGCTGGGGAATGTCACAGTATCAATTTTAAATGGTATGTCATGTGTAGGTATGAAAAAATTTCCATAACTTTGATTGGTCCGCTAAGTAATTAAAATAACTGTATGCTGACACTGATTTCAAAAAGAAGTATTTTACAAATTTGAGACAAAATGTCTAAACTGAATTGCATTTACAATTAATTCTGATAACAGAAATTGGCACAAAACAAACTTGGTTTGACTTGTCAAGTTGAATTAAATTCATTAGTTCAAAAATGTATGAGTTGTTAAGTCTAAAAGGTTTGTTAATGATTGGACTGTCTTTATAGCTGCCAACATCGATGAAGTCTTGCTCCACACCCTCAGTCGTGATGATTTGAGAGACCTTTTTCCTGGACCAGAACACTTTCTCAGGAGGAAACGGATTTGGGCCCTTATTAGTGTAGATGTGATTGGTTACCTACTTTGCTCTGAAAACATCGAGCATAACACTTTTTTTTTCTTTTTTCCTAATTGTGTCTATTGTTTCTCTCTTGTTCATAATGTTTTGGATCTGGTTTCCTCTCGGCTGAGAATTCCACCGTACCAGACAAGGCTGCCCCGAATGAAGCCAGGAACTGTGTCTTCACCAGGAGGAACATCTCCAATCTGTCCTCAGACATCCACTCCTTTGGTGAAAAGCAGCCCAAAGAGGACCCTACAGCTTCCTGCTCCTCCACAATATGTTGTCTATACTAGACATGGGCAAACCCCGGCCCGCTGCGTGTCTCTGTCCGGCCCGCGTGAAGCCAGTCATAACCCCCCAACACCGCACCCCCCAACGAAACTTTGTCGGCACGTAACTTTGCCGAGTTAGTGTAGCGCGATAGCGATAGCGTGCTTCCCCCCCGTCAACGAGGTGTAGGTACAGAATTAGTCTGGGTGCAGAATCGTTCCGGCGGAAGTGACTGCCGATACGGCAACTCCATTGGGACATACCTCTACATCGCGTTCGAACGTGATATATGGATAGATCGCGGTACGTTTATAGAGTTGCCGTATGTGACGTAATTGGCAGTCGCCTCTGTCCAGTGGGTGAATGCCAACAACGTCACATACGGCAACTCTATTAGGACAAACTACATCGGTTGATTAAGGTTATCTTTTTTTTTCTGTCAATCCCTGCCGTATTTACAGTACTTTGTATTATATTGTATACACGAAATTCTCTCACAATCTATCTATCTATCACCCGCGACATAGCGTTTTGACCGTGATCTATCCATATATCACGTTCGACCGCGATGTAGAGGTATTTCCCAATGGAGTTGCCGTATCGGGCAGTCACTACACCCAGAACGATTCTGCACCCGGACTAATTCTGTACCTACCTACAACCCCCCCTTCCGTGGCCCGCCGACTCGATGCAGGTCTGTCATGTGGCCCGTTGCTAAAAAAGTTTGCCCACCCTCTATACAGACAGTGAGTTGGAGCAAACTCGTAAGCACTACTTCCAGATGGCCCACACTGCCAGTGAGGGGAAATGTGTCATGTTCAAAGAGCTGAGATGCAGGCTGGTGAGAAACACTGTCACCAGCATGATTTCTATCTTGAGAGCCAGTCAGCAAGGAGAGGGGGTCTGGTACCCTTCTAAGCATGAAGTCACTGCAATGTCTCAAAGACTAGTGGATTATTATCCCATGCTGAAGGATTAAGACAAAACAATGAAACATGTAAGTGATTATATTATTTTGCGCACTTAGATTTTGAAGCGTGTGGTTATTTTTGGCTGATACTTTTTTTTATCTGTGCATGTTCACTTTCCATCTTTATTTGTTCTTTCAATGAGTGAAATTTTATTTACCAAGCGAGCACTTACAAGAATCTTCACAAGAGATTCACCAGAGAGGGGCCACAAGAAGAAAAGGCATCGCATTGACTTCTCAGCAAGTGACCAAGAAGAAGATCATGATGCAGACTCAATTGGTGGATCAACAATTATTTTGTGTCACACACCAGGGCGCAGTTCTGATAATGGCCACACTTCACGTAAGTAGAAACATGTCCATTTTAATAATAATGATAATGTATGAAAGCTAGGCAATGTTATGATAGTTTTGGATATCATGATATATCACAGGCATTTTTACATTTGAATTGTCATTTGATATATTTTGATGCTCCAAACAATTTCATCCATTTGACTGATTTACTGATTTGTCTCCTCCATTTCATCAGCCAAAGATGGTCTGACAGCACAGGCCAGACATTATCAGACCCTGCAGGAGCTGTACAAGAAACCAAAACCCAACCAAGATGCTGTCTCCCAAATTCTTGACCTGCAGTTTCAAGCAAGAAGATCCTTCATTGATAGTGATGTTCTGAAAGAACAGGACAAGGCCAACAAAGATCCTGGATGCATATCCATGTGTCAAGGATCTTTATCATGTAAGTGATTAACTTCAAGCATTTTTGCAGATTTTAACATTGACTTGCATTATAGGCGATGAATGAGCTGCGGCGCATTCTGGATAAGGGCAACAGAAAATTCATTGATGAACTAAAAAAAGAGATGGGAAGACTTCTGCACCAATGTGTAATTTTATGGTGTTTGGAAAAAAAATTAAGTGATGAAGCCACGCATAACGCTGGATGTAGGTGAGTCATTTTGCTGTGTCTCTAATTGACTGTGTAGCTGTTTCCTGGGACATAGGATGGTTTATGTTGCGCTGAATGAATAGATGCAGAATGGTAATACTCTTCATGCTGAAAAAATAAGATTTTTTTTGTGATCAACACAAACCTAATAAGACTCATTTTTAGGAAGACTAACTTTGAACTCAAAGTTGATTTGTTCTATTCCAGTGGAATATTCCATCGCGCTGCTCAGGGCACTCCCCACACTCTTTCCTTCACCAAGTCCACCACCGAAGAAGCTGGGACATGCCAGTGAGGCACTGCTTCATGTCATTCAGGTGAAAGTTTGTTTGCATTTTCTCACATTCAACACTTCATAGTTCCATGCATGGATGTGGCGTTTCCTTCTTCTTTTTCTTTAGTCAACAGAAGATCCCACAATGTACTCGCAGAAGAGGTCTTTCTGCAAGCCTGTGTTGCTGTTTGATGGGACCCGCTGTCTCATCTGTCTTGGAGCCACGGAAGACTTGAGTGACGGTCTGCTTCATCTGATGGGTTACTACTATGCCCTGCAAAAGTGTGTGGCAACCCTTCTCTCTGTCATTCAGACAGAAGTGCTACAGGACACTATCCATGAGTGAGACACCACAGCCTCATACAAAAAAGACCATGGCAGAATGGAAAGATTTTATTGGGGAGTAGAGCTGTGTACTAGGCATAGGTAGTGATACACTCCCCTGGTAGTTGTAACTTGAGGGTGGGTGGGAGTCTGTTGGAACAAACATGTTATCAGTGGTGATAGGAACACTGTATGCTGTCCCCATACTGTTTTTTTTTTTTTTGTGTCAGGGAATCTGAATCAATATTCAATAATGATGACGGTGAATATTGTAACAACACAACATTACTTGCGTTCTAGAAATGATTGCTTGAGATTGTTTTAAGATGCAATGCCTTAGTGACGTTTTTATTACAAGGCAGTGAAGGCACTGTCAGCAATTTAAGTGAATAAATAGTTGTTGACAATATTAATTCTGTTTGCTGAATTATTTTTTTTTGGGGGGAATGGACGTAGGGGGGGTGGATGCTTTGTCTCATTTTGAGAAAAAAAAGCTAATATTGTGAACACTTAAATTAAGAAGAATTGCACTGTTAGTAGGTCTGGTTTTAAGATCTTTTCATTCAAATTAAGAAAGAAGCAAACGTGAAAAAAGAATTGAGAAGCTAGTATCAAGTTTATTTGACTTAGTACAGTCCTTGGAATGAGTGCTTTACTGTTTATTTCAAGAGTTTTTCCATTCTTCAAATGCCTAGATATATCATCTTATTTTAAGAAATCTTACCAAGTCTAAATATCTTACTGCATTGGCAGATAATTTGACTTGTTTCTACCCTGTTCTTTCTCAATTTAATTGTTTATTTCTTAGATATATTTTGCAGTGTGTGGACACCGAGGGGAGCTCTAGAATTGGCTCATTCAACCGACCAACGAGCAAATCAGCAGCGGCGTCACAGGCCCTCCTCCTTCTTTGTTCTCTCTCTCACTTTGACTTCTGCACTGGACAGCCAGGTTTGTGGAGGGAAGGTTGGAACAAAGTAAGGACGGGGTACCCCATACATTCATGTACATAGAGTCACTAAGTCTTAAACTCACCAGGTTTGTATCGCTTATCGATAACCCTAATGCGGTGTCAAAAGGGTGAGGGTCAAAGGTCAACTTTGTCCTAGGGACATGGGGCCACTTTCAGGTTCATCAGGATCCTCCTGGACACACCCACACCAAATTTGGGGCTTCAAGCCCATGAGGAACCCCGAAACCCTCACTCTAATTCCAGCCTTATCGCTAACCCTAATGCCATACAAGTCTATGAGGGTCAATGGTCAACTTTGTCCTAGAGACATGGGGCCACTTGCTTTTTCATCAGGAGCCCCCAAGAAGCGCACACGCCAAATTTGGGGCTTCTAGTTCTTGAGGAACCCCGAAACCCTAACCCTAATTTCAGCTAACCCTAGTTTCAGCCTTATCGTTAACCCTAATTCAATGCAAGTCTATGGAGGTCAAAGGTCAAATTTGTCCTAGAGACATGGGGCCACTTTCAGGTTCATCAGGATCCTCCTGGACACACCCATGCCAAATTTGGGGCTTCTAGCCCATGAGGAACCCCGAAACCCTCACTCTACTTCCAGCCTTATCGCTAAACCCTAATGCAGTGCAAGTCTATGAAGGTCAAAGCTCAACTTTGTCCGAGAAACATCAAGTGTTTTTTTCATGAATCATTCATCAATGTTAAGAGTTTGCTTTGTGGAGAATTCACAATAAAAATACATTGACACTGTCAAAGATGGACTCAAGCACTATTATTGAACTATACTGTATTTTTTGAGTGATGTGAAGCTTTTGACAAGCGCTGCGCAAAGGAGGCCCATTTGTTTTTTGTTTTTTTTCAGGGGGCCCAAAATTCCTGGCGGCGCCCCTGAGCGTTCATCTCCAGCACTAAGGCAGTGGAGCTGCCGGCCACGAGAGAAGAATTAACCAGTCCATTGAAACCATTTGTTTGGTCTAGTGAGTGGCAACAGTCCTTTGAGGATCTTAAGTGCCTTCTCAGCTGTACACCTGTCGTGTCTGCTCCAAATTTTTCCTCATTGGCTAGAAGCCCCAAATCTAGCGTGGGCGCTTCTTGGGGGCTCCTGATGAAAAAGCAAGTGTCCCCATGTCTCTAGGACAAAGTTGAAAATTCACCCAGTAGACTTGCATTGAATTAGGGTTAACAATAAGGCTGAAACTAGGGTTAGGGTTAGGGTTAGCTGAAATTAGGGTTAGGGTTTCGGGGTTCCTCAAGTACTAGAAGCCCCAAATTTGGCGTGGGCGCTTCTTGGGGGCTCCTGATGAAAAAGCAAGTGGCCCCATGTCTCTAGGACAAAGTTGAAAATTCACCCCATAGACTTGCATTGAATTAGGGTTAACAATAAGGCTGAAACTAGGGTTAGGGTTCGGCTTAGCTGAAATTAGGGTTAGGGTTTCGGGGTTCCTCAAGTACTAGAAGCCCCAAATTTGGCGTGGGTGCTTCTTGGGGGCTCCTGATGAAAAAGCAAGTGGCCCCATATCTGTAGGACAAAGTTGAAATTTCACCCCATAGACTTGTATGGCATTAGGGTTAGGGTCCAAGAGTACACATACACATTTTCTTTTGCTTTATTGATTTAAGCTCATCGTCTCCAGCTGCAAAGGTACAGAAACCTTTCTGTGTTTTGATGTCGTGTGTGAGAAAACATCACTTTTTTCTGTAAACTTGTGTTATCATTGTCCTTCATTGAAAATGACACAATCTTTCATTTCATTGTTCAGATGCCGAACACCAAGGCATTCCGTCGCTCTCTGGCCATGAAACGACACCTGGAGCAAAAACGGGATTGGACACCTTTTCCACCTCGGAAGGACTTTGAACGTTGTGAGTACTTCCACGTTCATGATTTCATGTTCTGCCTGTGATGTTATGTTGTATTCCAAATAAATCTTACAAAAACATATTTAGATTTTTCTTTTTTGTCAATTTACACAGGGCGCGGTACTGGTCAGCGACCTGGGTGCGAAGATGGCCCGTTTTGCTCCTGACTGACAAAACAGTGCAAGTTCGTTCTTAAGGCCCAGCAACCAGACAAGAAGGTATGGGTCGTGATTTTGTCAAGCCACGAGTTTCTTTATGTTTTTGTTCTGGTGGTGGGAGACTCACATCTCTGTCCACTTGTGGATGGTTTTGTGTTCTCTCCCCGGGCAACAACCTTGAACACGGGCTTGTAACAGACTCCGCCCAGGATTTTGCTGCGCTACTGGCAACTGTGTTGGACCGCTGGCCCAAGGTTTGTTTATCTGCTGTGACAAACAAATTTGAACACATGAATGTCATCGCCACTTTGTTTTATCAATATCAAGTAATTCCATGATCCATAGTTCAATAACAAGAATATTCATGAATTTATTTTGCATTTTTATGTTTGTTTGGGTTTGTTTTTTTTATATACAACTATTTTGTAGGTGTTTGTGCTTGACTTTCCACCTCGCCTGACTGTCAAGCCAGAACTACAAACAGCGCTACGTCAAGTATATCATCGTGTTGCTGCACGCATGGGTGTGTAAAATACATATTTTTGTTGTATTTTTTTCTCTTCAGTGACACTGTGCTAACCGATATTTCTTAGAATTGTGTGATTACATAATTGATTATGTGACACTTCTTCCAGGTGTAACATTTGTGTATATGGCCGATCACCTCCCCCTTCGTCAGCTGTACATGGTGGTGTTATGATGGTGTAAGTTTTGCCTTCTTCAGCCTTACTTGCTCTTCATTTGATTTGACAAATATGTGTTAACATGTTGTTTTCTGTTCAGGTGCACCTCAGGACTGATTTTGGTGGAGCGTCTGCATGCTGCAGTGCTCCATCAGCTCGCACCCCCTTCACCTAGATCAGGGGTGTTGTGCCACAACCAATCATCGCCCAGGGTGTCTCCCAGAGTGGTTGTGACAGGTCCTGTCTACATGCCAGTGTATGGACCTGCTCCTGAATGGACTCTTGTTGGACAGGAGGTTGAGGTAACCTGTTCATCCCTCTTTTTTTTTCCCCCCAATCGTGTATTTGTCAAACTGTGCAACTTTTTATTTTAAAAATGAACACTTATCCTAAGTTGACTCTGATTTCCTCTCCTCTTTTTTTTATAGACAGTACCAACAGCTGTTGAGACTGCATTTTACACAGACATCCCGTCCAATCCCGTGTGGTTCAGTGAGGCTGTGCTCCTGGACCACATGGAGACCGTCGTGGAGTCATCTGGCAGGGTTTCCCCAGCTGCCACGGTAACATTCACACAATTATTCATACACTTATCAACTAGGGGTGGGTGAAAAAAAAAATCAATATTGCAATATATTGTTGTGCTTTCTGTCGCAATAAATAATCGATACACTGACGGCAAATATCAATATTTTTTTCCAAACACCACCTGTCCACCTGTCCCGGGAAAGATAAAATCTCTCCCGGGACACAATTTGTCCCGTTTTTTGTGGAAAATGACAAAACCTCATTTAATTTCCGTCTGTGGTCTAGATAGGGTTGCCAACCCTCCCGTAAAATACGCGATTGTCCCATATTTGGCAACTAAAAAGCCTGTCCCGTAATGAACTGATGGGGGACGCACTTCACTTTGTCCCGTATATTTCGGGGACGCGGTTATTTATTTATTTATTTTGTCTGCATCATTTCTTTTATTGATTTTCAGAATCGGGGCAGTGAAAGGATTTTTTTCCCTCTTTCATCTTCCCGTCGGTTTGTATATCCCAAGTCCCCAAGTTGAGATAAGACAAGTTGCTACTGACTTTACATTACCAGAAAGCACTGTCCTTGTTTACATGAAAGTTATTAATGTTCATGCACTTTAATATGTTTGCTTGTGCAGTGCACGTTTGTTTGTACATTATACAAAGTTTTGGAATAAATGCAAGATCACAGGCATTTTCCTTTTTATGGGTATTCTTTTCTTTTTCAGTCACATATCGTCGGCAAAATTTCGAAGATATCGAAGATATCGTGTGTCGTGATGTTGTCATTATCGTGGGCCAAATATCGTCACAGTATCGAATCGTGGGTTAGCCGTATCGCCCCACCCCTATTATCAACACAAGATCACATATGTACAGTACATGTACAGTTTAATTAGTGTGTTACTTTGTTTATGAATTAATTTCTTTATGTTCTTCCAGATGTCTAGCCTGAGACGTCGATCAGCACGCGTTGCCTCAAAAACCAAAACAAACCAGTGACATGTTGGTATTTGGGATATGTGTATTTCATTGTGTGCATCTTTGTGATAGGACAATAAATGCAGTTCTTTAAACGTTACTTTGTGTCCTTGTATTTGCAGGTGTGGGCAACACGTTCAACTGTCCACATGACTGAGTCTGCCTCCAGCAATGTCACAGCAGTGCAGCAGGTTTGTACTTATTCATTTCCACTTCATCACCTGTGTGTGTTTTCTAGGCTTTACACCGATCTTATCGGCTGTATCGGATCGGCCGATATTTGGCATTTTTTGAAACGTTCATGATCGGGCGTCATGTCATGAATCACCGATCAATGACGTCATGGTCGTGTTGAAACTTTTTTAATCTGTCTCATTTCCTCCAAAGTAGTTTCACAGCATCGACATGTTTATTTGTTTGTATCCGAGTGTTATGTAAATGTATAGATTTGGGTTTACATTGTTGTCAGTTCCTTTTGTCTGCTGTGTGTCCATTTGGGCACTAGATGGCGCAGTAGATCCTGTGTTCCCTTTTTTTTGCTTGTTCCAGGTGCGGAAAGGTGATTGGCTGGTGCCAATATTAAAGGAGGAGGACTTCAACACCTCGGTCTCTTTGTCCTTCTCCCAGCTCCCAACCAGAGGCCATGTGCTGCAGCAGCAGCATTCTGTGTTCAGCCATCAATTCTGTTTTGTAATCTATTTCAGTTCCCTTTGTGTCCACGTAGCCCGTAGGGGAGGGAAGCCATTTGTGTTGTGACCCTTTTCTCCTGTGTTTTAGTGAAGGAGGTTAGTTTGACTGTCATTTATTTGATTGTTTTCTTCATAGGTAAGATCCATAAGAGAGCCATTTTGTTTGTTGTTTTGGCCATGCCCTCCCTGACGCCAGTGCAATGATGGTGACGTTTAATAAAAACCATCCTGTGGACGAAGCACCTTTGTCTAATTTGAGAGCTGGGAGAAGGGGGGGGGCCTTTATGTTGTGTCCTGGTTCCCCCTAGGCCGGGGCATAACACCGAGGGCTAATGATTCATGATTCAAAAACCTTCATTTTCGTCTTCGTGCCTCTTCCTGTTTTGAGTACTGTCGCTATGTGACGGACAGTAAAGTTTCTTTGAATCTTCAATATATGCAACGCTACAGTACCTCGCGGGGGAACTTTGGTAAAAAAATTCAACACCACAAATTTAATCAGGCACTTGGAAAAGATACACACGGAGGACGTTGGATCGGTGATTGGCACAAAAATCGTGACCGTGTAAAGCCTAGTGTTTTCCTTTCTATGTTTATTGGCATAAAATCACATCTTTCTTATTTTAATCAGGTGGAGGTGACGCCACAGATGACCAGAGCTGTGCCCGTGGTTCCTGTGGCTCCCGTGGTTGCCAGCACCAAGCCAGAGGAGGCCAGCACCGTCCAGGAGGCAACACAGAAGATCAACTAAGCTAAGGAGGCTTTTCTTTCTTCTTCTGTTGCCTCTGACTGCTCCGCTCGTTCTACGCCTCGCACATGTGATTTGTGATCCATCATCAGTTAGTACTAGTGAAGATGCAGTGGCAGATCATGGCACTGGTATTAGATTAGCCAAGGTTCTGCATGGTTCTTTTCATCAAGGCGAAACCGGTCACGGTTTAAAATTCCAGCACCAGCTGGCAACAGTGAGTCACTTCAGAAGAGCAAAACTCCTCACTTTGACATGGATAATTCTGACGTAGAGTTTGTCAGTGCTGTGACCAATGAAGAGTGTAACTTCTCTCCCCTTGATGTTGATGTTTGTTTAGACCTTTGCAAAAACTTGAAGATTCATTTGGACTGTGCGAGTTTTCCAATTTCTGATTGCAAAGGCCCATTAGGTTCGCCGTGTACAAATGAGAATGTAGAGGCTGATGGAAACTGCTTCTTCAGAGCCATCAGTCAAGCTGTGACTGGTTTATAGACACAGAAGTGGAAATTCAGGTTGCAGCAGATTGTTTACGATTAGATGTGTACACTTTTATCGATGGTCATGGGTTGAAGTGCAGCTCTTGCAAGAAACAATTCTCACATTGTATATATTTATGGATGTATTTGTTTTATATGGAAGCAGTTACCATAATCCAAATTAAAATAAGAATATAATAACAGAAATGCTTTTTCATTTTAAGAACGAAGCTGCATTATTTGACTCATAATTAAAATGGTTAATAAGTCATTCAATCTGCATTTTCATTTTCTTCTTCAAGACTGCTCATTCTTGTACTTAATTCAAATGAAGGAAAACACATTTGAGATTTAATTTTCAAAACATGCACCAGCAAAGAGTTACCAAAATTCAATATAAAATGTAAAATTAAAAAATGAAAAAGCAATAGCAGAATGCTTTTTCATTTTAAGAACGAAGCTGCATTATTTGACTCATAATTAAAATCATTAATAAATATTCCTATATGCATTTTCATTTTCTTATTCGTGTCGCACCTTTTATGACACAATCAAAAAGAAAACTGAGAGCATTGCTTTTTAATTTTCGTGGTCCTGCCCTGCACAAGAGTTACCACAACTCGAAAACGAAATCGCAATCTCAAAGTAAGCGCGCGGCGCAGGAAAGTGACGTCAGCAGCTCTCCACCTCCGCTGTGGGTATGGCGGTATGACGCCAAGTGTCATTTGCCTCCTGTTATGTGTAAATTCTAATGTTTGTGAATTTAATAAATGTATATATATACTGTATATTTAAAAAAAAAAAAAAAGGTATAGCGGTATGACACCACTTTGCCATCGTTACTTTTCACGTCATTGAAGTTGTCGGTAAACGAGATTTAAATCGCCGAAAAACGTGGACCACTGACGGATCTCGTTGGTCGGACAGATTTGAGCATGGCGCACATTGACACAATTGTTCAAACCCTGCTGGATTTAGCTTCCCAGGTGGAGTTGAATAGTGTATCTGAATTTGATGCTCGGGACCGAGTTGAGCAGGTATTCTGCCGTCCCAGATACGGACGCAAGCAAGGTTGCCCTAGCCAACCTGTTGTCAGTTATGGAACACCTTGATGCACCAGCACAACATCAAAGCTAAAGCTATTTGTTACATGGGTGGAGTAACAGCTGTTCGGCGTCGGCCACCAGTCCATCCGTCGCAGGATGCGATGCAACGGATCATTGCTTCCGTTCGGCGTCGGCCACCAGTCCATCCGACGAAGGATGCGAAGCAACAGATCAATCCGTCGACTGGTGGCAGATGCTGGTGCGAGATCTGTCAGTGGTCCACGTTATTCTGCGATTTAAATCTCGATTACCGGCAACTTCAATGACTTCAATCTTTTTTTTTTCTTTTTAAATAAAAAATTATATATATATATATATATATATACATCTTTATTAAATTCACAAACATTAGAATTTACACATAACAGGAGGCAAATGACACTTGGCTACATACCGCCATACCCACAGGTGGAGAGCTGCTGACGTCACTTTCCTGCGCCGCGCGCTTACTTTGAGATTGCGATTTCGTTTTCGAGTTGTGGTAACTCTTGTGCAGGGCAGGACCACGAAAATTAAAAAGCAATGCCCTCAGTTTTCTTTTTGATTGTGTCATAAAAGGTGCGACACGAATAAGAAAATGAAAATGCATATAGCAATATTTATTAATGATTTTAATTATGAGTCAAATAATGCAGTTTCGTTCTTAAAATGAAAAAGCATTCTGCTATTGCTTTTTCATTTTTGAATTTTACATTTCATATTGAATTTTGGTAACTCTTTGCTGGTGCATGTTTTGAAAATTAAATCTCAAATATGTTTTCCTTTTTCATTTGAATTAAGTACAAGAATGAGCAGTCATGAAGAAGAAAATGAAAATGCAGATTGAATGACTTATTAACCATTTTAATTATGAGTCAAATAATGCAGCTTCGTTCTTAAAATGAAAAAGCATTCTGCTGTTGCTTTTTCATTTGGATTATGGTAACTGTCTGCTTCCACACTCCAGTGGTTCTGCACATTAGTATAAATAGAGTGATTCTCTATCATGACATCACAGGACGGCGGCACTCTGACAGATTCCATGAACCTGGACACTGATGATCCAGACTTTGGACCAGATGAGCCAACAGGCCACAGTGGAAACGGGTCAGAACATGGGACTGGCTGCTGAAAGGATACAGGTAGGTGGCGCTGTCATCCCAAGTTGTGTGGTGTGGAGGATCAGGGCCAAAGTTCCAGATGCTCACAGATGTGACTGGAGGAGTTTTTGAACGCTGGACTCCCAACAGTGATTGGCTGCTGAGGACCTCTCAATCACAATCAGGTTTTTTAGTGGCTGTGAGATTGAAAGTGAGATTGCATTGTCCAGGGAGGAGGACAGCAGTCAGTCATGTTTCACCTCCAGTCAACACGCAGTGGTTCACATGAAGGTCCAAGAGGCCTACAGACCTACACAGAGTCTGGATGTGGCAGCACAGTGGCATCATTGTCTTTGTTGTGTTGTTTGGTCATTGTGATCCAGTGTAATGTGAGAGAAGGACGAGTGCAGTTCTATTGGAGTGAGTTGCTTACAAATACAGATCGCACTATTTCTATCCCCATTGTTAAGTGGGAAAGAGACCTGTCTCTCCAGCCTCACTCTAATTTCTGGAGAACAATCTGCCTGAACACCTTTTCACTGATAAAACAACCTATTCTACAATTAATACATTTTAAAGTACTCCACAGGATCCACTACACTGGACAGCGGATGTTTCAGATGGGCATGACCGCCTCTCAGACCTGCTCACACTGCACAGTTAATGTCCCAGATAATTACCTACACGCTGTATGGCATTGCCCACCAGTAAATAAATTCTGGCACGTAGTATGCAATGATCTATCAGCACAGGTTGGTTACAACATCACAGCCACTCCTTCTTTTTGTCTCTTAGGGGACCTCAGTGATATCACATCAGATAAGGCAGAATCTCGCATGCTGATCACCTCCTTATCTATCGCTAAGAAAACAATCTTTCCCACTCTGGATGGGCCCTGTGCAGTCCGGTGCCCCTGGGGTGCGAGACCGGCTGGGCCTATGGGGACCTCGCCACTTGCGGCGATGCGCCATACTGGGTCCGTAGGGGGGGGGGCATCTGGGTGCCCGGGCCTGCCTTGGGTACCGATCCTCCCGGTGGGTGAAGGGGCTGGGTCCTGTCATGGGGATGAGTCCGGTCTC
>NW_027466084.1:7132500-7162500 GCF_046127955.1 Nelusetta ayraudi
TTGGGAAAAAGTGACATATCGGACTTTCCCGCCGCGAGTCGCTCGTCAACATACTGCTGTGAAAGAGGGGTGACGTCACAGAACGCGACGTGCATTTAGGTGCTGCTGCGTAAAACGCAAACATTTTCCTGGGCAAGTATTCATTTGACAGACGTAAACGAAGTGAAATATGACTTCAATTTAAGTTTGTTTTAGTTTGTTTTTATAAACACACAAAAAAGTTTGAGTTAGTTATCGTTTTTGAAAAAAGTTCTTGACTTCTACTTTAGAGATATTGATGACGAGTTGTTGTATATAAACGGTGTGACTGTGGTTCGGCAAGCGGTGGTGCTGTCTGTACATAGCTTAGCAAACGGCTAGCGCTAGCACCCCCTTTCAATGCCAGAGTGAAAAGATCCACACAGAGTGTTATGACCCACGGGTGGGTCTAGGTGCCTCTATCTTTGTGTCTGTGTGTGTGTCTGACAGTGGATGACGCCTTGCAGGTGCGGTCCTGGATGTCGGCTGCTGATTGGACGCGCCACGGCTGAGAAGGAGGAGCAGTCGAGCCAGCCTGACGTCGTCCCTCCTCCGCTCCCAACTCTGCAGTTAGTCACTTCTGAAATGGTGTTAGAGCACGCAGCCGTAGGTAGTGATGGCCGATCGAGGCTTTGTTGAAGCTTCGACACTTGTTTCAAAAAATGGTTCATTACTCGAGGCTTCAATGACATAGTGCTCGAGGAGGTCATCTAGTGCTCAATAAAATGAAGTGCAATGGAAACGTGTTCATTGTTTCATAGATTGTTTGGGATTTGATTCGCCATGCATTTTTGTTGGACAACACTACATGCTTGTATGGTTCAATGCTGACACAATAAAATAAAAATGAAAAATAAAGACAATGTCTCTTTTTTGGCACGACTGATTGTAGTAGACTATAGCTCTTATACTTAGCCTGACAGTTTGTGCAATGAATTATATTATATCCTAAAACAAGACTAAATAGCCCATAGTTTAAAGATATGTTCAATAGTAAGTGTTCAGTGGGTCAGATGTCAAATGTGATCTATTTAAAATGTAGAATAGATGAGCTAAATAACACATATATAATACACATTGATGGGAATTGAACCGTCGCCTCAGTCTTGCAAGTCCAAGATTGTCATAATGTACCACAAACCCAAATCACACTCCCTTTTTCATCGAAGCTGTTTGAGTAGCATTAGCACACCGTGATTCCTCATCAACTACAGGCCTACACTTCAAATAATTATGAGAAAAATCCAACGTAAAGAGAGCACTTCCATTAGGAAATAGTCAACATGAAATTTCGTCTTCTACTGACACCTGCTGGTCAAATTGAATAGTTGCAAATATTGTGAAGAAGTTGTCATCTAATTCTAATCCTAAACAATATGGCCATTCGAAGTCAAGTATTAAGACAATTAATCAGGTTTGTACTGCTTGATTGAACACATTCATCCCGTTCCAGTGCACTAAAACCCACTTCCCTTCAGGACCGTGTCAGCGAAGCCAAAACTTCCTTGAGTGACGCTGTTTCCCAGCATGCAATGCGAGCTAGCGATTCACAATACTATTCCATCACAAACATGGATGTAAAAAATAAAAAGGGACGAAAAGAAAAACGAAACTTCAGGAACACCAACCATTGCAATACAAGCAGAACTGGGCCGAAGTTTGATATTATGTACACTATAATACAGCCTTCTGGTGGACAAGCCATACTATTTAAGCCGTGTCCTCCTATGGAACTTCCGTGGGTGGAAGCTCATCGTAGAGGTCACGTGCTGGTTGCACGTCACTCCACCGATCACCTCAGGGAAGGTCTGAGACAAGATCGTTGCCCTTGCAGGGTATCTGATTCAGGTGAGTATATGGAAAACACGGGTCAATGTGGTCAGTCGTAACAAGAGAAGCTTGCTGGCGAAAATAATGCACTACAAGTGGATGTCACACTTTTTTTTTTTGTTTTGTATGAGCATTTAAAAAAAACAACAACATAATAAAATGGATTTTGACCATGTATGTTTTGGAGTTCATTGAAAGAGGTTAATATATATATGTGCGTGTGTGTGTGTGTAACTTTAACTAACTTATCTACTATCTAGGGATCTATCTACTACTAACTCTCAAAAAACTAACGGATAACCAAGAGCGGGGGGGGGGGGGGGGGGGGTTAAAATGAGCACAGTGATGGTTCCGCAGCATAAAGTGTATCTTCAGTCGTCGATTGTATGTGTGGGAGTCCCTCGGGTTCAGCCCAGCTGATTTAGTGTTCGGTGAGAGGACCCTCGCGTCTGTTAAGGGGTAAGTGGCTTTCCAATGTTAAATGAGTAGAGAATAATGTGTCTTTTTTTTTCGTGAATGCTTACATCGTGCTTGTGAAACTGCTCACAAAACTCTTGTCGCCAGCCAGTCTAAAATGAAGCGGCAGTTTGACAAGAAAGCTGTGGCTCGAGTTTTTGAGACAGGCAACCGAGTGTTGGTATTGTTGCCGTTACCCGGTTCCGGTTTGCAGGCTCGTTTTTCTGGTCCGTATGTCGTGGAGCGCAAACTTTCCGATACAGATTATGTAGTGCACACTCCTGATAGAAAACGATCGTCCCGCGTCTGCCACGTCAAAATGTTGAAAAGTTACGCCCGGTTCACACTGGACGTGGAAGCGAAGCGCCGCGCCGAGCGCTTCCATTCAGCGCCCATGTTAATCAATGAGTGTGTTTACATGCAGAGCTTAATCGGACTAAGCAATAATTCTGTTTTCTCGTCCAATCGGAGTTCTCACCTTTGTCCCGTATCCATGCAGCTGAGAAATTCAAATTATTGACGGGAACGTGTCCTCCTCCCAACAGTAGGGGGTGGAGTGAGTCTTTTCAGCCGGTCAGCTGCTTTCGGTTGACATATTACATCATTATGATATAGAATGATAGTTCATAATGTACGTGTTACTTGCTTTGCAGATAAGGTGTACCCTATTTCTTGTGCTCATGGTTATTTTAAAAGGCAGACAAGAACGTTGTTTTCGGAGCAGGTGTTTACACGCACGTGAGTTCTCCGATCATAATCGGACTAAGGCAATAATTCGATTTTCTCTAGTGCCATGTAAACGCACTGAATGTAGTGGTTCAGACCAGACGCGAACAGGCGCGCGGCTCGTGCCATTCATTTCAATGGAAGCGGAAGCGCCACGAAGCGGAGCGCTGACGAATTTCGCGAGCGAGGCTCCAACTGGTTCACACCAGACGCGAACAGCTCTGCGACGGTCGACAAGCGCTTCTGCTCAGCTGCACTCTTTTTTTCACTCCCACTTGAGCTTCTTTTTTTTTTTCTTCCCCCCTCCCTCGCCCTGTAGCCAGCCCGCTCCGTAGCTTACTTTCGTGTGTGTGTGTGTGTGTGTGTGTGTGTGTGTGTGTGTGTGTAAATAAATAGAAACACACACTCAGGTGTCCATCTCAAGACAAGACCTCTTTCATAATGATCATTGACCGGCATCTCTAGGATCAAACAGACGTATTTTGATCAAGTCTTCCTCTGTGTGTGTGTGTGTGTGTGTGTGTGTGTGTGTGTGTGTGTGTGTGTGTGTGTTTAATCTCTCTCGCACTTTGATACAATGTACTGACAAATATAACATACAAATATGATATATAATCGAAATTTCATTTTGAAATGAGTTTATTTTGAAAATTCACCGGATTTTCTCGTTTTTATTGAGCGACTTCCTGTACTGTAGACGAGGATCGCTCGCGGCTCGCGCACGAAATAGAGCAGACGCCGAAACAACAAATGCATGCCGCGAGCCGCGTGCCTGTTCGCGTCTACTGTGAACCACCACATTGATTAACGTGGGCGTTGAATGAAAGCGCTCGGCGGCGCTTCGCTTCCACGTCCAGTGAACTGACGTTAAATGCATGGCGCGATCCGCGAGGGGAGCCGCGCGCCTGTTCGCGTCTGGTGTGAACTACTACATTGATTAACATGGGCGCCGAATGGAAGAGCTTGGCGCTTCGCGGCGCTTCGTGGCGCTTCCGCGTCTAGTGTGAACTGGGCGCTACGTCGCTTGGAAAAATGTGTCGCCTGAGCCTCCGCCCCCTCCTTGCCCATTGGCGGAGGGAGGGCTCATTGAAAAAAAAAAAAAAAAAAAAAAAATCGGTGTTCCTTCGGCGCGCCTGGGAAACTCTGAAATTATGAATAATTTAAGCTCGTTTTTGTCCCATTTGCCTGCATCAGCCCGTCATGATATTGTTAAATTAATTGAGAGCCACCCACTATTGTTTTCTGACCACCCCCGCCGTACGTCAGTTTTGCACCATGACATAGAAGTAGAGGGACATGCCACAAGTAAGGAGCACGCACACTGAATCAATATTGGGAAGTTAAGAAAGAAGCTTTGGCTCTCCTTCTGACAGTGCCCATCTTGATGTTAATTTTGGGTCAGGTTTTTACAGACCATAATGCCCTCGTAGATGCGGTGGTCTCTGCTCCTACAAGACTTCAATCTCCAGATTTGCTACAGGAAGGGGGGTTGATAATGTGTGGGCAGCTGCGTTATCATGTGTGGACTAGCTGCGGAATTCTTATTTCGTGGGAACTGAGGTTTTTCTTGTTTAATTTTGTTTGTAGGTATGTTAATAGGGTTTAGTTCTTAGGCGAGGGGGTGTTATGACCTACAGGTGGGTCTAGGTGCCTCTATCTTTGTGTCTGTGTGTGTGTGAGAGTGGATGACGCCTTGCAGGTGCGGTCCTGGATGTCGGCTGCTGATTGGACGCGCCACGGCTGAGAAGGAGGAGCAGTCGAGCCAGCCTGACGTCATCCCTCCTCCGCTCCCAACTCTGCAGTTAGTCACTTCTGAAATGGTGTTAGAGCACGCAGCCGTAGGGGTGGGCTGCCATTTTCTTTGTCCCCTCTTTTCTCCTGTTTATTAAGTATGTAGGGAGGTTAGCCTTTCTGTATTTGGGTTCTCTTTCTTTCTTTAGTTAGTTCTTAAGGCGAGCTAGTTGGAGTTTGGTTTATTATTTTGGCCTGGGCCCACCCTGAAGCCTTTGCTGCCCACCGGTTAAGTTGTTTTGTTTATTTCATTTACTGATTAATAAAATGTTTTTTGTTGAAACTGCCAACTGCAGTGAAAAATTAATGAGGCTTGGGAGTGGGGGAAGGTGTCCTACACGTTGCGTCTCGGTCCCCCTAGACGGGACGTAACACAGAGTTTTCGCCGTGACAGCAGGTTGAGCTCCTACCGTGTTACAGGTGACGTCGTCACGTCAGCCTGTTCCATCCCTGCTAAATTCTTTAAAGAACTACCGTAAGTAAACTTTTAAATTATAATACGCTCTACACTAATTGTAATTTCCTGCCCGTGGTTCTATATTGCAACAGTTGACAGCTCATATCAGCAGATAAGCAGCAACAATCTGGGCATTGCGGGTGATTCATAAATGTGTCAGTTCTTATTAATTAGCCCATAAGTGTTGTACACCAGTGTGACACCAAATGCTTGTTGCTGACAGCAGTGAAGAAATGACACTCTAGTGGTTCTGCACATTAGTATAAATAGAGTGATTCTCTATCATTACATCACAGGACGGCGGCACTCTGACAGATTCCATGAACCTGGACACTGATGATCCAGACTCCGGTCCAGATGACACAACAGGCCACAGTGGAAACGGGTCAGAGCATGGACTGGCTGCTGAAAGGATACAGGTAGGTGGCGCTGTCATCCCAAGTTGTGTGGTGTGGAGGATCAGGGCCAAAGTTCCAGATGCTCACAGATGTGACTCTGGATTCAGGAGGAGTGTTTGAAGGCTGGACTCCCAACAGTGATTGGCTGCTGAGGACCTCTCAATCACAATCAGGTTTTTTAGTGGCTGTGAGATTGAAAGTGAGTGAACATCATTAAATAAAGAGCTCCTGCAGGGTCCCAATTTGACAAGTACACTGCTAGGTGTGCTGCTTCGTTTTCACCAAGGCCCTGTAGCATTCATGACTGACATTGAGGGAACGTTTCATCAAGTAAGAGTTTCCAACCAGGATGTAAACTTCTTACGCTTCCTCTGGTGGCCAGATGGGGACATTACAAAGAACCTACAAGAGCACAGGATGCTGGTCCACATCTTTGGGGCAGTGTCATCCCCAAGCTGTGCTTCATTCGCCCTGCTGAAAGCAGCCGACGACAATCAGCATGACTTCCCAGCCGAGGTTATAAACACTGTTTGTCAAAATTTCTACGTGGATGATTGTCTAAAGGCCGTCAGCACGGTGGAACAAGCAATACATCTGTACCAGCAGCTAACAGACCTGTGCGGTAGAGGTGGATTTAATCTCAATAAGTGGGTGAGCAATCATCGCTCGGTGCTGGCCGCCATTCCTGAAGAGCAGAGAGCTAAAGAGGTAAAAACACTTAACCTTGACAGAGACCAGCTCCCTATGGAGAGGGCCCTTGGAGCTCAGTGGGATGTACAGCAAGATACATTCACATTCAGCATCAGAACCAAGCTGGGATGGGATGAGGAAATCCCTCAGGTCATGGTACATCCCATATATAGTTTTTCAAGCGCCAAACTACAACAAAGGAACTCATCTATAACAAATCTACAACCTTGTAAGGGCAAAACCTACTTGTTTTAATTCTGATTAATAAACTAAAGCTTATTCGATTATCATTATGTTGTTTTTTTTAAACGCTCATACAAAACAAAAAAAGTGGAGGGAGAGTAGTCTGAATCGGGTTCTGGAGCATTGCTCTACCTCATCCATCGCACTCATGAGCGTCACATCCACTTGTAGTGCATCATTTCCACCAGCAAGCTTCTCCTGTTCGACCTTCCGCGAGGTGGTTGGTGGGGTGACGAGCACCCAGCACGTGACCTCTACGATGAGCTTCTACCCACGGAAGTGCCATAGGAAGACACGGATTAAATAGTATGGCTTGTCCACCAGAAGGCTGTATTATGGTGTACATAATATAAAACTTCGTCCCAGTTCTGCTTGTATTGCAGTGGTTGGTGTTCCTGAAGTTTCATTTTTCGTCCCTGTTTATTTTTTACATTCATGTTTGTGATGGAATAGTATTGTGAATCGCTAGCTCGCATTGCATGCTGGGAAACAGCGTCACTCAAGGAAGTTTTGGCTTCGCTGACACGGTCCTGAAGGGAAGTGGGTTTTAGTGCACTGGAACGGGATGAATGTGTTCAATCAAGCAGTACAAACCTGATTAATTGTCTTAATACTTCACTTCGAATGGCCATATTGTTTAGGATTAGAATTAGATGACAACTTCTTCACAATATTTGCAACTGTGGTGAATTCTTCTGGTGGATTCAGGTGATGTAGATGTTGAAGGAGTCTTCACTGACACAGACTTAGTTGGATAAAAACTGGTTTATTTCAAAGAAGTCAAGAGTCTGACAGGCACCATGGAAAGCCTGGGGATGTCTCTGGGCCAGATGTGAGCAACTCCGATGATGCTTTGTTCCCATCACCTTTTATACCTCCCAGCAACCAGGGAGGAAGATGCTAGAAGTGGGGGAGAATGTATACATTCCATAGTTGCACCCCCAATGACCATCTGGTTTCAATTTGGTGGACGTTGGCAACCACAAGACCATATATGGACCCTGACGTCCTTAGGGAAGGAGTGCAGCAGCGGGTTCACTGCTGAGTTCACATCAGGCCATACACATAAGATCACATGAGGTCATATGCACAGATTCAGATACTACACAACTATTCAATTTGACCAGCAGGTGTCAGTAGAAGACAAAATTTCATGTTGACTATTTCCTAATGGAAGTGCTCTCTTTTCGTTGGATTTTTCTCATAATTATTTGAAGTGTAGGCCTGTATCTGCACACAATTTGGAATTCGTCCCAGCGCCCTGAGCTGTAAATTTGGACGGTGTAAAATGAAAATGGCCATCTGCAGCAGAATGAAAGTTAGATTGCATTGTCCAGGTAGGAGGACAGCAGTCAGTCATGTTTCACCTCCAGTCAACACGCAGTGGTTCACATGAAGGTCCAAGAGGCCTACAGACCTACACTGAGTCTGGACGTGGCAGTACAGTTGGATCATTGTCTTTGTTGTGTTGTTTGGTCATTGTGATCCAATGTAATGTGAGAGAAGGACAAGTGCAGTTATATTGGAGTGAGTGTAATAGAAGTTATAATGCAGAGTCTTTTTTTATGAAATGTTCTATCACCTGGCATCCATCCATGCATCCATCCATCCATCCATCCATCCATCCATCTTCTGCTGCCGTATCCGGAGTCAGGTCTCGGGGGCAGCAGCCTCAGCAGAGACCCCCAGACTTCCCTGGACCCAGTCACCTCCTCCAGCTCCTCCAGTGGGACCCCAAGGCTTCCCAGTCCAGCCCAGAGACCTGGTCAGCACCACTCTGACTCCCTGCTGCTCAGGTGAGGCTTCAAAGATCTGGCTGCACCTGATTGGACGGTCGTGGAGGATCTCCTTGGTCTTCTTGGTCTCCAGCTGTTTGACCTCATGCTCTCTGTTGACCTCCTCACTCAGTCCCTCAGTGATGTAGAGCTCAGTGTAGATGCTGTTGAGGAGAGTTTGACTTCCTGCTTCTTCACCTTCAGTCACACGTTCACATCTCCTCTCCAGACTGATCTTCTGCTGCTGTAGAAGCTCCTGCAGACCACCAACCTCTTGAGCTGAGAGAAGGTTGGAGAAGAAAACATCAGTGTGACAGTGTGAGCATCATTTTCTGTCCACGACTTGAAGCTGAAAGCATCCAAACTCCATTTTTCAGCTGATGTGGTGAAGCTGCTGTTGTCTGACTGTTTGCTCTAAATGTCCTCCAGTGGATCTTCTCACTGGAGGTCCTGACCACGGTTATAATAGTTAACGAAAACGAACAAAATAACGAAAACTTCAATTGAAAAAAACAATTGTCACGTTCCCAGGGGTTAGGATTTTGGTACCTGCCTCGTTGGGCTTCGAAGCGCGCAGAGCTGAGACCATAAGGGTGACGTAGCAACATTCAGGACACTGATTGGCCAAAGGCAGTCTTTCACGAAAGACCAAAACCGCCATTTTTAAATGCCTCGCGTGTGGATTTTTACATTAACACGTATTAAGAACTGAAAAGCTTATGAAACTGTACCATGGGTGAACAAAGAACTACAGACGTTTCTGTTCTCTGTGGCCGAAGAAAAAGCACAATGCAGACAGTTGTGCAGAAAGTTTAGTGTTAGCTACAAAAATCGGGTACACAGACGTACTTATTATGTATACATTTCTTTCCATTGTAACAGGTCACTACAAGATCTGCAATCCATTACCTAGAATTGGTTTTCCTTAAACTGATGTACAGGATTACTAATCTGACTTTGATGGGCAAATTTGACAACAGAATACAATTATGAAGCACTAAAACACAGGACCACAAAACAATTAAATGCATGATGAAATAATGATATGCTTTGTTAAATAAAATAAAATGGCATTTTCAACTAAGTAATAAAATAGTCGGTGGTGCAGTGGTTAGCGCTGCCGCCTCACAGCAAGAAGGTTGTGGGTTCGATTCTGGGGCCTGGACCTGGGACCTTTCTGTGTGGAGATTGCATGTTCTCCCTGTGTCTGTGTGGGTTCTCTCCGGGTTCTCCGGCTTCCTCCCACACTCCAAAAACATGCACGTGAGGTCAATTGAACGTTTTAAATTGTCCGTAGGTGTGCATGTGAGTGTGAATGGTTGTTTGTCTCTATGTGGCCCTGTGATGAACTGGCGACTTGTCCAGGGTGTCACCCTGCCTTCGCCCTAAGACAGCTGGGATAGGCTCCAGCAGACCCCCGTGACCCTGAATAGGAATAAACGGGTATAGAAGATGAATGAATGAAATCTTTATTGAATGAATGACACATTTTATTTCACTCGTAGTTTATGTAATTATTATTTTTTGCTCCATAGCTTTCATGATTCAGCATTACATGTTAAGCGTGATGAATTGCATGAAAAGAGAGAGCACTCGCTGATAAATTAACATGGTGTGCTGTTTAATTCCATGAGAACGACAAAATATTTGCAGTTTTGTGTTAGCTACACACATCCACAGGTGCAAGAGAAAGGGAGGAACTTTCAGGGAGGAACTTTCAAGATCGTTCAGTTTTTGATTTTTGATTTTTTTTTAGTTCTGATGAAATAAATAGACCAATCATTTCATTCCTTTGTCTGCTTTTCAAAGAGGTTATTAATTAAAAAATATGTGTGGCAGTGCTGTTATGGTCCATAGAGAGTTGCTTCTAAATTATCATTTATTATTCAGTGGCACATTGCTCACTTGTTTAATACACAAATAATAGTATATTATTATAATAATACTATTTTATTAATATAATAATAATAATAATAATAATAATAATCATCATCATCATCATCATCATTATTATTTCTAAAATTTCCAAACAACAATGGTCAGTTGTTCCGTAAAAAATACATTGATTTCCATGTTGAATTTTGTACGTTCGTGAGCGCGCACGTCTGTCAGTGACGGTCTCCACACTGACACAACTGCGCATGCTCTATTATCCCATCAATGCGGAAGTCAAAAAGTTTTTGGGAGCCATGCGCTGGGTGAGCAACTTCATTGAAAGCAATGGGAGGCCATCTTGGACTCTGGGGGCTTGCCGCACTGTCACGCAGGTTGTGACGTTGCGGGCCGGCGACGCCGACAGGTATGACGTGAATGATTGACAGCTACCATTCGTTCCCGTTAGCGAGAGGATTAAAAACAAACAGACACCATAATGGCATCAAAAAGGAGTTATCCCAGCGGTGCGGAAAAACGGAAGGAAAAGAAAACTGATCAAGAAAAACTTGCAAAGGGGAAAGGTAAGTTATTTGTTTGTGATGTGGGCTGGAGAGGTGGAGGTGAAACGCTGTTGTCGGCCCCCCCTAGTTTGTTTATTTGTCCTGCTAGCCAGCTAGCTAGCTAGCGTCGGATAAATGTTAGCTGGCTGGCTAATATTTGTTCGTCATGAATCAGCGTTTTTGTTTGTTTTATGAAAGTTGACCATGTCCTGCCAAGTTGGCCTATCCTGCCATGGGAATGACTGATTGACTCCACACCCGTTTATTCACATTCTAACAGGGAGGGAGGGAGTGAAGGAGGGCATTTTGTTGTTGTTGTTGTAGTCAGTCCCCTGTTATCGTTCAGTGGAAGTTGTCTCTCACATATTTGACTCTTAATGTTATTTTAGCCTTAACTTAGGATGAATTTACTAAGCTTAGTTTGTATTTTGTAGGCCCTTAATTAGAAATGTGCTACTGTTTTATAATTCAAAGAAATATTTTATGGAAATACTTTATTTGGCATGGTGTTGACTATTTTAGACTGTTGTGGCAGTGGGTCATTTATCTTAGTTTTATTACTTTAACTAGTACAGTGTGTAAAGTAATGCCAAAAACTCTTAAAAATGACAGTTTTGTAATTGGGTAAAAGCTTTAAAGGGACACTGCAACCATAATGTTTAATTTAAAAACAAATTAATTTTTAATTTTCCTATATTACTGCAACATCACTGTAATAATAAAATAGGAAAATGCGCTTCTGATCTGTTTTGCTTGATGATCTAATGAGCTTTGTCTCTGCAGGAGCAATTCTAAAATATGTTGGCGCTCCAGACATTGAGCCAGAGGGATCTCCCGAACATCCTGACCAGGAAGCTCCAGGACCAACACGTTCCTCAGAACCTCCTTCTGTCCAGGTGAATAATGTGTTATTCTCAGTAGCTAAGCTGATAAGTGTGGGACGAAACTAAGGCAATTAAGCATTATTTTGATTGTTGGTTTGCGTTTTAGTGTTGCACTTGTTGGTTTGTTGGATTTTCTTATTTAAAGTAAGCATTTTTTTTTTATGAATACTCAATCTGTTGTATTTATTGACATATAGAGGATTCTTTTCCTAGTATTATAGTGTTTGTTTGTTTTTAAATCAGTTTAATTTGCTTGAGTTGCTCAACTGAAGATGTTTAATTTTACCTGTAGCCTGTTTTGCTCACGAGGTGTAATAGATTGTGGAATCTTAGTAGACCTTAGTAGACACACGCTGCTGAGAGTGGCAGCGATCAGCTCCGATGACCGTGGTGCTTGTAAATAAGGCAAATGCGCCATCTAGTGGGATGCAGCATGTTTATTCGTGTTGGAGCAATGACAAGTACTACTAACAAAACAAAAGATGCACAGGGTAAAAAAAAAATAATCATAAACTCTTCTCAGATCTCTTATAGATTATTGATAATAGCATTCTAATTGATTTCAAACCTTTTCAAAAGATCTTTTGCCAATAGCACACCCAAATATTTGATAACCTTGGAATTCCATTTGATTTTATATTTTCCTCTAATTTCTCGGCCTGGATGATAATTCAGCGTGAGAATTTGAGTGTTTGCTATGTTTAACTTGTTGCCTGTGTATTTACCATAGGTTTCTATTATCAACATGAAATGAGGTAAGGTTCTGTCCGAGTCTTGGAGAACCAAAATAATATCATCAGCAAAAAGCCCTGTTAGATGTCCCTGCTCTCCTATATGTATTCCTTTTAGATTGTTACTTTGTCTGATCATTTGTGCCAGCGGCTCAATGAACATAGCAAACAATGTAGCGCATAGGCAACATCCTTGACGAGTACCATTAATCTTTATCCTTGCCGTAGGTTCTTGGTAGAGACCTTGAATACACTGTATTAACTTTTCTTGGAACCCCAGTTTCCCAAGAACTTGATACAGAAATCTCCAATTCACACAGCCAAGGCTCACCAGTAACAGCTCGCAGGCCCTGCTTTTGGATCTGATCTATTATGTATAGGACCCGTCTAATGTCTTCTTGAGTCTGCCTACCTGTTAAAAAAGCTGACTGATTGGAAGTCCATCTCGTCCCCTTAAATTTCAAAGCGTAACGAACCTGTGTAGCCCGAGGAATTTTATTATAGTTTTTTTCCTAGGGTGCAACTCCCCAGGTGGCATTGTCAGGCAACCCCTCGGCCCCCATTTTCCTTTATACCCACCATCAGAATTGTCTTGTCTCATGGTTATCTTTTAAGATAACCATTATCTTATCTTTTAAGATAACCATGAGCACAAGAAATAGGGTACAGCTTATCTGCAAAGTAAGTAACACGTACATTATGAACTATCATTCTATATCATAATGATGTAATATGTCAACCGAAAGCAGCTGACCAGCTGAAAAGGCTCACTCCACCCCCTACTGTTGGGAGGAGGACACGTTCCCGTCAGTAATTCAAATTTCTCATCTGCATGTATAGGGGGACAAGGTGAGAACTCTGATTGGACGAGAAAACCGAATTATTGCTTAGTCCGATTAAGCTCTGCATGTAAACGCACTGATTACACCTGCGCCAGAGTGCAGAGTGAAAGCAGCTCTTTTAAAAACAAGCGCAGGCTGGAGTCAGCACTCTGTCCTCTGGCGTGTCCACGCTGAGAACTCTGTCCTTCGCAGTTCTTAGCATTTCGGCTAGCAATCCCAGAGCGGGCTGGGCCATAAGCGCAGCTGGAGGAGGAACCCTGGCGGGTGCCCGTTCATCGGGAGGTGGTGCTGTGTGTGCGTGATCGTTGTGCATTCACCGCTTGGCTGTTAAAGCTGAAGCCCCCCCCCGCCTCCTCCTCTGGCGCTCGGCGGGGAGGCTGCCTTGCAGTTGAACACCGGTGCGCCGAGACAGGTACTGGAAGGACGCTGGTCTCAACCCCCTGCCTGGGTGCAGTCGCTCCGTCCTCCTCTGTTTTGTGTGTGTGTGTGTGTGTGTGTGCGCGAAGAATAAATAAAAGGTTTCCTTTCGTTCTAACTGTTTAACGCTTGCCTGGGTGTCTCAAGGTATTAGTATGTTAATTTTGTTCTCTTTTCTTTAGGACAGGAGTTGGCGTAGCGTGAATTTTGGTTTGTAGTGATTCCCTTAGCTTTGTTTATTCCCTTTTTTGAGTTTTCTTTGGTTTCTTTGGCCCTGTTCCCCTTATTTTCTTATGTAGAACAGTCTTTTTGGTATGGTACTTATTTCCTTGACACTCAGGCAGTTAAACCTGGTCTATTTTAAATTGTTGTCAAATAAAGCTGTTTCATTGGAAGTCCGTCTCGTCCTCTTAAATTTCAAAGCGTAACGAACCTGTGTAGCCCGAGGAATTTTATTATAGTTTATTTCCTGGGGTGCAACTCCCCAGGTGGCATTGTCAGGCAACCCTCCACCTCCGCCAGACCCTCCCCCTCGCCACATCTAGTCTTTTTTTGATAGGCTGCCCTCACTATTAACCTCCCTCTCATCACAGCTTTAATTGTGTCCCACAGTATGGTAGTGTCTACTGAACTATCTATGTTCTCCTCCATAGAGCATTTAATCTCTTTCTTAACCTCCTCCAGTGTTTTTGGATTATTTAGCATACCCACATTTAATCTCCAAAGTGTGTTTTTCTTCCTCTTATTTAGACAAATAATAAGGTAATTAATACTGTGTCAGTACAAGTCAATCGTTCCTATTTTACATTCCTCTATTCTGTATCTGTCTGTAATGTTAATAAAAAAAATAGTCCTCTGTAACGGGTGGAGGTCCCTCCAAACATCAAACATCCCAAGTTTCGACAGGCGGGTCTGACTTCTGTTGCCATTAGTTGTGTCGAGTTTAGCTTTTAAATCATGTTGATTTAGCTCTTGCTGAGAGAGATGTGTTTCCTGTAGATCAGGCATGGCCAAACTACGGCGTGTCTCTCTCCGGCCCGCGTGAAGGCAGTCAAAAATCTAACCTAACTTAGAAATGACACTTGGACCTGCAATGAGTATTTTAGTCGTTCTAAATGAGTCCAACGTTAGAAAAAAAAGGAGCGACCCGGACTTCCCACAGTCTCTTTTCTATTAACATGGGAATTCAATTTTAATAATTTGTCAACTTAAAAACACCGGTCATACTAGAACATCCCTACCAGCTTTCTTCCCTTTATTCTCTGAATTTAATCAAAGAATCTTTGAAACTCTTGTTGCTTTTCTCTGGCTCGTGTCGCTGCTGATGCGTAGCCCCTCCAGGATCCCTCCTTGCACTGCCACTCCGTCGTAGTGTGGGGCACCGAGTGCCGCAGGCCCCTCCGCACCCGTCGCCACCGCCGTCTTCTCCGCCAGGCCTCGTCTCGCCAATTCCTCCTTGACCTCCTCTGCGCTGTTGTAGGTTCGAGTTCCCGTATCCCAGTGGGTCCTCATCTTGGTGAATGGCGTCTGGAACCAGATGCCCTTCTCCTTCAGGATTCTTTTAGCAGTGTTGTACTCCTTTCTCTTTTGGACCATCTCTGTCGCGTAATCGTGATGGAATGACGGTACTTTATTCCCCAGTTCTATTTTCTTTCTCCATAGCTCTCTCAGGACCCTCTCTTTGGTAGTAAATTCCAGAAAGTTAACAATGATGGGTCTCGGTTTGGCACCGTCCGCTGGTTTCTGTGCAAGTGAGCGGTGTGCTCTCTGAATTTGGAAATTAAAATGTGCTGGCAGGTGCAGTTCGCTTTTCAGCAGGTCTTCCACAAACTTGGCCACAGATTCTCCCTCCTCTCCTTCAGTGACTCCATAGATACGTAGGTTGTTTCACCTCGGCCTGGACTCCAGGTCAGTTAATTTGTCCTGAAGAGCTATTTGTTCTCTCAGTGATATGACCAGAGCGTCATTAGCTTCCTGTGCCCAACGTTCTAGCTTTTCAATCCGCGACTCAGCCTCGTTGATCTTGCTGGTTTGGAGCTCCTGTTCGGTGATGACTTTCGCAAGTTGTTGATTTATTTCGTCTTTGAAGTCGTCCAAGTCTTTTTCCACGTCGTTCCTCAGTGTTTCTCCAAACGTGCGAAGGACTTCTTTTGATTCTGTTTTTAAATCCCGTATCTCCTTGCTAATAATTTCTATGTCCGAGCCCTTTTTCGCGTCGTTAGTCACGAGGAGTGCGTTTCGCCATCTCCCTCTGTTTCAGAGCAAGCTGGTAGTTCTGCCATATTGTCTGTTACCGTGTTTCTGTTTTGGTTGAATGGAGTTTTCCTTCCAATTCCAACGTTCCCCTGATCACTTTGTAGTTAATATGATATCTGACAATAGTTATTCAAGTTTTCGGGGAGTTTTTACCCTGGATGGTCGAGAGCCCTGGTGTTGCGCAGTCTACCGCTTTATGGCCAAACCAGAAGTCCCTTCCCTCTAGCCTTTTCAAGGGGGAGGTGGCTAGACTCGGCTCTTGTGGGACGAGAAGCAGAAGGCGTGACCACTAGATTTTCTATGTGTAATGGGAAATATGTATTCTTGGGTTATTCTTTATTATGTTGTATTCTGTGTCATATGATCACTAGTAGCACGTGTAATGTGTTCGTTTCATAGTATAACCTTCTCGAGACATTCTCCTCGTGGTCCACCAGAGGAGGCTGTAAATGTGTCAGCTTGTGCTGATTCTCTGTGCTTTGTTTTCCTCTTCTTCCCTTCCTTATCTATTCCCCTCCCAGTCCAGTGTATAAGAGACCTTCTTCCTCCTTTCCTCCTCGCACTCGCACTCCCATTTTACTGTGTTTTGTGCCTCGGAGCTCCGATCCCCTTTTTATTGTTTGTTCATTAAATTACTTATTATCCCAGTATTCCTGCATCGGCATCTTCGCTCTTTTCCACAACAATTTGGCGTCACGAACAGGATAGCTGGAGACCCGTCAGTGAAACTCTGGGACGTCGAGGGCCGCGGACCAGGAACGGAGGAAACTCCTCGTTCCCCCTCTACCTCGAACCAAGCATTCAGAGATGAGAGGATCGGCGTCTAAGAGTGGATCTGATCGGCTTCACGTCTATCCAAGCGAACCTGGAAGGGAAGTGCTGATTCAGAGATCGGGTGAGAAGTAATTGTTCTTGTCTCAGACATATCAGTGACCAGTGGGTTGTTTTCCTTGTCGTCTACGAACGGTCCCGGGGCAGGACGGAGAGCATATGTTAACCGTGCCTGTCAGGTAGGTGTTGATTCTGAATCAACACTGAATTCCCGCTCCACAAGTGAGCCGGAAGCTTCTGGTAGGTAAACTACCAGAGGGGTGAGTTTTTTCTCTACCTTTTTGCGCCTTAGTAAGAAAAAGGGGTGCACGGGGACGCCTGTGTAACTTTCCGACTTGAAATTTTGTGAAAATTTTGTGAAAAGTCGGGAGGGGTAAGTCTAGCTAGACATGGGGAAGAACCAGAGCAAAGTGGCTGCTGCTGTTCCCCAGCGGGGACCAATTGTGGACGACATGAGAAAAAAATATGGTCCAGATTGTCTTGACATGTTGGAAATATGGGTTGAAAAGTATGATTTCCCAGCAGGGGGATCATTGAGTTTGGAGGAATTGAGAAACCTCCGGGATAAATTGAAGATAGCAGAGGGAGAGGTTACAAAAAACAAAAAATAAAGAAATATGCAATTCAGATCATCAAAGATCATGAAAGGTGTTTTTCATTTTGGAAAACTGAAGCAGAAGTCAGGGACAGGAAACAAGTGAAAAAACGTGTGAACAGCGCTGGGCGCTGGAGCACAGGGGTGACAGAGATAACGGCAGAGGGTGCACACACTCACACACACTCCCCAGAGGAGGGAGAAAAGGAGCCGCTCACACACGAGCATTCAAATGCACCAAATCGTCTGTATCCTTCTCTTACAGGCCCGAGGGACCCTCTCCTGGACATGCCTGTCTTCCCTCCTCCCGCCTGCCCTCATCCAACGCTACCACCGTACAACCCTGCGCACTCCAGCACCGACGCCGCAGCGTCGCCACGTTCATCAGGACTGCCGTCAACCAAACGGCCAGCCTCATCACTGGACAAGGGCTGCTCCCCCAGATCGCCAAAGCAGTTAACAGAAGCTGCTGCGTGGGGATTGAAGATGCCCGGCTGACAGAGGTCCGACGTCATGCAGTGCACGCTGAGAGGCTTCTGCAGGAGGCCAGCGATGCAGAGGACAAGAAGATAAAGCGTGCCTCCCTCACCATAATGAAGCACCTCAGTGACACGGCGAGACGGCCCTACAGGAACAACGACAACTGACGAAGGGCGACTAGCGGAGATAGAGGCGAAAAGGGGGCGTGCCACATCTGCGGCCGAATGGGTCACTGGGCCAGAGAATGCCCTGACAAAGGAAGACACCGCAGACAGAACCATGCCCACCGCAGCCAAGAGAGTGATCGCGAGGGCCGGAAAAGAGGATCCAACTCAGAGCAGCTGAGGGGGGAGAGTGGAGTGGGGGACACGGCATGGACCCGGCGAGACGGACCCCCGGCCTACAGCGTTTTCGCAGGGAAGTGATGCACACACACACATGCAACACGCTTCTTGCAATGAAGAAATGCTTGCTGTCCCCTCTAACTTCCCTTTCCCCTGCTGACAAATACACTGATTCATATTCTGATGTTGATTATTCGGAAACGTATACTGATTTACATGTTGATGATGATTTTTCTTCTGACAATGATTTAGGTTCGACTGATTGCTCTCAGCCTGACGGTGAGACATGCATTGACACTGACACAGAGTTCGAGGTTGATTTACGTGACCAAATTTTGAGCACCATTGACAGGTTTAGAGCGTCGTCACGTGCCGCCTCCTCCCACATACACGTTGTATAAAGAAGCTACTTTTGAGAAACTGCCGCGGGTCACTTTTAGAATCATGGGTAAAAATATCACATTCCTAGACGATAGCGGAGCAACATTGTCGTTCCTTCGTGTAGAAGAACTTCCCCAGTGTAAAAAAAAAAAGTGGGAGATATGTTTATTCTGTCAGAGCAGCTGGAACGAAGAAGGGAGAGCCTCTCACCACTCCACTTACTTGTATTGACTACGGCGACGAGACATGCACATCACAAAACCAAATTAAACACAGCTTTGTATTGTCAGAAGTGTGTCCGATGAATTTGTTGGGAAGAGATTTGCTTCTAGCCATGGGCATGAATCTCATCTCCACCCCCGACGGGTTGATTGTTGCCAGGTCGTTATCTTCCTCGACCTTGGCTCAAATTCCTAAGCCTCTCTTGCATGTCTACCAGTGGTTGCTTCCCCTCGAGGCCTCAGAAGAATTGATAGTGGCGGCTAACGATAAGGTGCCGGGTGATGCTCACTTCATGAAAGCTCCTAATTTGCACTGCACAGCCAGTGTGACGAATGAAAGAAACAGTGTGTTTGAGAGTCAGTTTTTATTTATTTATTTATTTTTTTTTTTTCAAGCGTGAATGATGGCCTTTTTGTTTCTACGTTGTTTTGGGGCCCCCAACGATGCGTTGCCTCTGTTTCACTCACACCAGAGCAGAGTGCATTTCTTTTTTTTCTGTCCGTGGGTCTACCCCACACATTTCACTTTCCAAGGGTCCAGGCGATGAGTGGAAGGACCTAGGTCCGTTTTTGACAAAATGCCTGTCGACCAAAGACTGGCACCGAAAGGAGCGGGGACATTTTTACTCCCCCACCCTGAATGTGCATAAGACTGATTTTCCACTGGAAACACAGGCTCTTCGCTGTCTGCACCTGACAGAGACACGTGACAGCGAGCGCCACAACACGAGTTTTGCATGTTTCACTGACACATCGCAGCTGCCCGAGGAACTGAGTGAGGTTCCCTCCTCACTGTGGGCTGGAGGTTTGTTCAAGATTTGAGAGCAGTTAACGCTGCTGTCCACGCCAGGGCACCGAACGTGCCCCACCCACACACGACTGCATAGCAGAGCTAGACACAATTTTCTCCCCCCGACCTGACCTGACTGACGAACCCCTTGCTAATGCTGATTTTGTTTTCTACGCAGATGGTTCAGCGTTCCGGGACGACAAAGGCGCCAACAGAGTTGGTTACGCAGTTGTCTCCGACTCGGAGGTCATCTGCTCTGACTCCCTTCCATGTCACCTCTCAGCACAAGGGGCAGAGCTGGTTGCGCTAACTGAAGCATGCAAATGTGCTGCGGGCAAGTCTGTCACAATCTACACAGACTCCCGTTATGTGTTTGGTGTCGTTCATGACTTTGGGGCACTGTGGAAATGCAGGAACTTCCTCAAGTCAGACGGGAAGCCGGTGTTTAAATCATGTGCTTATTGCTGACCTCTTGCAGGCCATACTTTTGCCCTCCCAAATAGCAGTGTGTAAATGTTCTGCTCACACTAACCTTCGTGACCCTGTTTCCCAAGGCAACACCAGAGCTGACGCGGCAGCAAAGTCCGCTGCAAGGCAGCCTGCACCCTCGTCAGCCCCGATGATGACAGCCTCATTTGAGGAGGCTGATGCATCACTGGCTGAAATGCAGTCCCTCGCCACAGCGAAGGAGAAGGCCGCTTGGCGCTCCGCCGGTGCATGCTGGGACCACGTTACTGACATTTGGGTAGGACCGGTAGAACGGTAACCCGTGTCTGCCAAAACATTTATTTTCACATTTCGCTAAATTGACGCATGGGTTAGACCATGTGTCAAAAGGGGGGATGTTGGAATTAATTAATCAATTTTGGTTTACTAGAGGGTTTTCAGTCGTAGCACAAAAGCATTGTGAAGCGTGTTTAATCTGCCTCTCACAAAATGCAGGACGACCAGTCAAGATGGCAGCAATAGCAGCACACCCGGCTCCAACCAGACTGTTTGAACATGTCATGATGGACTTTATCGAATTGACACCGTCAGCAGGGAAAAAGTATTGTCTGGTCATGGTTGATATGTGGTCGAAATGGGTCGAAACGTTTCCCAGCACCACATAATCAGCCAACGACGTGGCCAAGGCCTTGCTGACTGAGATAATTCCCAGATGGGGAATTCCAAACAAAATATCCAGTGATAATGGGACACATCTCACAAACGAGGCGCTTAATTAAATCAGGAAACTGTTTGGCATTGACCTCAGGAAACATTGTGCTTATCACCCTGCCAGTGGTGGGGCGGTAGAGCGTGAGAACGGGACGTTAAAAAGCAAATTAGCCAAATGTTGTGCTGACACTGGCCTGCCGTGGCCAAAAGCTCTTCCCATTGTCCTGATGTACATGAGAATGAGGAGACGCGCACGCGTTAATCTCAGTCCTTTTGAAGTTTTGTTTGCAGCTCCTTCCCAGATTGGGATGACTACCGGAGGAAAGGCACTCCCCTCCACGGCCTTGTGTGAAGACACAATACTAACCTATTGTTCCAACCTTGCATCCGCTCTAGCAGACGTAAGGCGCCAAGTGTCCGCTGTTTTGCCTCAGGCTGCGACGGGACCGCTGCACTGCCTGAAGCCTGGCGACTACGTCCGGTTGAAGGACCTCCGGAGAAAGAGCTGGAGAGCAAGTCGCTGGCTGGGGCCGTTCCAAGTGCTCCTGGTGACGCAAACCGCCGTCAAGGTTGCCGAGAGGGCCACCTGGATCCACGCGAGCCGAGGCAAGCCAGTCGTCGCCGGGGAGCGGACGAGGGCACTTCAGAGGGAGGAGGAGAGCCACGTGCCGGATCATCACCTGTCGCTGTAGGACGCCGAGGACGCCGGGAGCTGACGAGTGAAAGGTGAATCAAAACGTTTCACTCCAACGAAAGCAGCAAGATGGAACGTCCGGTGTCATGGCACCTTTTCCGTCGGCCAGGCTTTTGCGGCCTACGGGGCACGCTGGCCTGCCTGGCCCTCATCAGCTGGATCATCGTTTTCACAATCTGGTGCTTCGAACGCACGGAGAGTTTCCGAGGAGAAGGTGGCAACGCCACCATCACTGCCTCCGGCACTCCTGTTCCAGCACACCCTGCTGTTTCACCTGCCTTTTCACCTCGCACCACACCTTACAGTACACCTCACATGAACATCAGTGTTGGGCAGCCAGGACGGGCTGACCGACCCAAAAGATGGGCCACAACTGACATGCTCACTCATTCCCTGAAGACTCCTGCACACCCGTACGCAACCAATCTCTGGTGGCGTTACGCAAACTCTGCAGCACGAGCTCAAGGACATGTGAACTGTTTTGTTTGTTCCCGCATGACGCGATGTAGGGAAGTAATGTTCCTGACGATTTCAAAGTGTTTCCAGAATCTGCCAAAGTTGCTCTTTCACTGTTCCCCTGGACAGGGGTGGGAAAACTTATTTTATTCGCCGATACACTTCACTACCGTTTATTGCAGTTGACAAACTTGACACTGAATGCTACCTCGTCCATTAGCCAGGAGCTAAATGCTATTCGTCTAATGGTCCTTCAGAATTGTATGGTGCTAGACCTACTCACTGCACCCCAGGGTGGTGTTTGTCACATTGTAGGCACGTCTTGCTGTACGTACATTCCAGATAATGCTGCAGATGGCGGAGCAATCTCCAAGGCTTTAGATAGCCTCAAGAAACTTTCTGCTGCCGAGATGTCTGACCAAGGCGCCCCAGACGGGGATTGGTGGTCATGGCTCTCTCTAGGTCAATGGAAGGTGTGGTTAATAAAGCTGCTTGTTCCCGTAATCGCTATTCTCATTGTCATTTCGGTTATCACCTGCTGTTTTGTTCCTCTGATCAAGTGTTGTGTCAACAAGGTGCTCACTTCTGATCTGACTGGCTGATAGACAGCCAACACGCACAATCAGTTTGACATGTCAGAAAGGATGTTTGTGAATGTTAACGGATTCCCAGATGCGTGGGGCTTCAGCTGCCCTTATCCTGGTTGTGATTTCAACAACACCTACAACGATGTGTTTGCAGAGTACCCAGAACTTCCAGATCTCATCATTGAGGATGACGATGTCGATGACATTGACTCTGTGTAAAATACAGCACAGACGCAATGTCAGAGTTTTAGTAGTGGTTTTTAGCATACATAACAATAGCTTATAGGTTAATGTTTAAAGAGAGTTATTTTTAGTACAACTGTAAGTTCGTATTACCATGTGCCTTGCAGATTCCTGCCTTTGTGATCACGGGAAGTGTAACAGTCCAAGTTATGATGTTTGTGTCTAAAGCCAATGGTGGACATGAATTGATGTCTGTGTGGATGTTTTCACTCTTGTGTCCTGTGATCAAGAATGATCAAAAGGGGGGAATGTAATGGGAAATATGTATTCTTGGGTTATTCTTTATTATGTTGTATTCTGTGTCATATGATCACTAGTAGCACGTGTAATCTGTTCGTTTCATAGTATAACCTTCTCGAGACATTCTCCTCGTGGTCCACCAGAGGAGGCTGTAAATGTGTCAGCTTGTGCTGATTCTCTGTGCTTTGTTTTCCTCTTCTTCCCTTCCTTATCTATTCCCCTCCCAGTCCAGTGTATAAGAGACCTTCTTCCTCCTTTCCTCCTCGCACTCGCACTCCCATTTTACTGTGTTTTGTGCCTTGGAGCTCCGATCCCCTTTTTATTGTTTGTTCATTAAATTACTTATTATCCCAGTATTCCTGCATCGGCATCTTCGCTCTTTTCCACAACACATTTTCTCACATTCAACACTTCATAGTTCCATGCATGGATGTGGCGTTTCCTTCTTCTTTTTCTTTAGCCAACAGAAGATCCCACAATGTACTCGCAGAAGAGGTCTTTCTGCACCCCTGTGTTGCTGTTTGATGGGACCCGCTGTCTCATCTGTCTTGGAGCCACTTCCGCCACCACGCTTGCCAAGGAAGACTTGAGTGACGGTCTGCTTCATCTGATGGGTTACTACTATGCCCTGCACCTCACATATTCAAAAGTGTGTGGCAACCCTTCTCTATGTCATTCAGACAGAAGTGCTACAGGACACTATCCATGAGTGAGACACCACAGCCTCATACAAAAAAGACCATGGCAGAATGGAAAGATTTTATTGGGGAGTAGAGCTGTGTACTAGGCATAGGTAGTGATACACTCCCCTGGTAGTTGTAACTTGAGGGTGGGTGGAGTCTGTTGGAACAAACATGTTATCAGTGGTGATAGGAACACTATCACACTTATTCAATAATGATGACGGTGAATATTGTAACAATTGTTACTTGCGTTCTAGAAATGATTGCTTGAGGTTGTTTGTTTTTAAGATGCATTTTTTTTTGGGGGGGGGGGCGGTGGGCGTAGGGGGGGTGGATGCTTTGTCTCATTTTGAGAAAAAAAAAGCTAATATTGTGAACACTTAAATTAAGAAGAATTGCACTGTTAGTACCTCTGGTTTTAAGATCTTTTCATTCAAATTAAGAAAGAAGCAAACGTGAAAAAAGAATTGAGAAGCTAATATCAAGTTTATTTGACTTAGTACAGTCCTTGGAATGAGTGCTTTACTGTTTATTTCAAGAGTTTTTCCATTCTTCAAATGCCTAGATATATCGTCTTATTTTAAGAAATCTTACCAAGTCTAAATATCTTACTGCATTGGCAGATAATTTGACTTGTTTCTAGCCTGTTCTTTCTCAAATTAAGTGTTTATTTCTTAGATATATTTTGCAGTGTGTGGACACCGAGGGGAGCTCTAGAATTGGCTCATTCAACCGACCAAGGATCCAATCAGCAGCGGCGTCACAGGCCCTCCTCCTTCTTTGTTCTCTCTCTCACTTTGACTTCGGCACTGGACAGCCAGATTTGTGGAGGGAAGGTTGGAACAAGGTAAGGACGGGGTACCCCATACATTCATGTACGTAGAGTCACTAAGTCTTAAACTCACCAGGTTTGTATTGCTTGTGGAGACTTCACAATAAAAATACATTGACACTGTCAAGATGGACTCAAGCACTATTATTGAACTATACTGTATTTTTTGAGTGATGTGAAGCTTTTGACAAGCGCTGCGCAAAGGAGGCCCATTTGTTTTTGTTTTTTTGAAGGGGGCCCAAAATTCCTGGCGGCGCCCCTGAGCGGGCATCTCCAGCACTAAGGCAGTGGAGCTGCCGGCCACGAGAGAAGAAATAACCAGTCCATTGAAACCATTTGTTTGGTCTAGTGAGTGGCAACAGTCCTTTGAGGATCTTAAGTGCCTTCTCAGCTGTAACCCTGTCGTGTCTGCTCCAAATTTTTCCTCATTGGCTAGAAGCCCCAAATCTAGCGTGGGCGCTTCTTGGGGGCTCCTGATGAAAAAGCAAGTGGCCCCATGTCTCTAGGACAAAGCTGAAAATTCACCCCATAGACTTGCATTGAATTAGGGTTAACAATAAGGCTGAAACTAGGGTTAGGGTTAGGGTTAGGGTTAGCTGAAATTAGGGTTAGGGTTTCGGGGTTCCTCAAGTACTAGAAGCCCCAAATTTGGCGTGGGCGCTTCTTGGGGGCTCCTAATGAAAAAGCAAGTGGCCCCAAGTCTCTAGGACATAGTTGAAAATTCACCCCATAGACTTGCATTGAATTAGGGTTAACAATAAGGCTGAAACTAGGGTTAGGGTTAGGGTTAGCTGAAATTAGGGTTAGGGTTTCGGGGTTCCTCAAGTACTAGAAGCCCCAAATTTGGCGTGGATGCTTCTTGGGGGCTCCTGATGAAAAAGCAAGTGGCCCCATATCTGTAGGACAAAGTTGAAATTTCACCCCATAGACTTGTATGGCATTAGGGTTAGGGTCCAAGAGTACACAAACACATTTTCTTTTGCTTTATTGATTTAAGCTCATCGTCTCCAGCTGCAAAGGTACAGAAACCATTCTGTGTTGTCCTTCATTGAAAATGACACAATCTTTCATTTCATTGTTCAGATGCCGAACACCAAGGCATTCCGTCGCTCTCTGGCCATGAAACGACGCCTGGAGCAAAAACGGGATTGGACACCTTTTCCACCTCGGAAGGACTTTGAACGACGTGAGTACTTCCACATTCATGATTTCATGTTCTGCCTGTGTTGTTATGTTGTATTCCAAATAAATCTTCCAAAAACATATTTAGAGTTTTTCTTTTTTGTCAATTTACACAGGGCACGGTACTGGTCAGCGACCTGGGTGCGAAGATGGCCCGTTTTGCTCCTGACTGACAAAACAGTGCAAGTTCGTTCTTAAGGCCCAGCAACCAGACAAGAAGGTATGGGTCGTGATTTTGTCAAGCCACGAGTTTCTTTATGTTTTTGTACTGGTGGTGGGAGACTCACATCTCTGTCCACTTGTGGATGGTTTTGTGTTCTCGCCCCGGGCAACAACCTTGAACACGGGCTTGTAACAGACTCCGCCCAGGATTTTGCTGCGCTACTGGCAACTGTGTTGGACCGCTGGCCCAAGGTTTGTTTATCTGCTGTGACAAACAAATTTGAACACATGAATGTCATCGCCACTTTGTTTTATCAATATCAAGTAATTCCATGATCCATAGTTCAATAACAACAATATTCATGAATTTATTTTGCATTTTTATGTTTGTTTGGGGTTTTTTGTAGGTGTTTGTGCTTGACTTTCCATCTCGCCTGACTGTCAAGCCAGAACTACAAACAGCGCTACGTCAAGTATATCATCGTGTTGCTGCACGCATGGGTGTGTAAAATACATATTTTTGTTGTATTTTTTTCTCTTCAGTGACACTGTGCTAACAGATATTTCTTAGAATTGTGTGATTACATAATTGATTATGTGACACTTCTTCCAGGTTTAACATTTGTGTATATGGCCGATCACCTCCCCCTTCGTCAGCTGTACATGGTGGTGTTATGATGGTGTAAGTTTCTTCCTTCTTCAGCCTTACTTGCTCTTCATTTGATATGACAAATATGTGTTAACATGTTGTTTTCTGTTTAGGTGCACCTCAGGACTGATTTTGGTGGAGCGTCTGCATGCTGCATGCTTCATCAGCTCGCACCCCCTTCACCTAGATCAGGGGTGTTGTGCCACAACCAATCATCGCCCAGCGTGTCTCCCAGGGTGGTTGTGACAGGTCCTGTCTACATGCCAGTGTATGGACCCGCTCCTGAATGGACTCTTGTTGGACAGGAGGTTGAGGTAACCTGTTCATCCCTCTTTTTTTTCCCCCCCAATCGTGTATTTGTCAAACTGTGCAACTTTTTATTTTAAAAATGAACACTTATCCTAAGTTGACTCTGATTTCCTCTCCTCTTTTTTTTATAGACAGTACCAACAGCTGTTGAGACTGCATTTCACACAGACATCCCGTCCAATCCCGTGTGGTTCAGTGAGGCTGTGCTGTTGGACCACATGGAGACCGTCGTGGAGTCATCTGGCATGGTTTCCCCAGCTGCCATGGTAACATTCACACAATTATTCATACACTTATCAACTAGGGGTGGGTGAAAAAAAAAAATCAATATTGCAATATATTGTTGTGCTTTCTGTCGCAATAAATAATCGATACACTGACGGCAAATATCAATATTTTTTTCCAAACACCACCTGTCCACCTGTCCCGGGAAAGATAAAATCTCTCCCGGGACACAATTTGTCCCGTTTTTTAGGGAAAATGACAAAACCTCATTTAATTTCCGTCTGTGGTCTAGATAGGGTTGCCAACCCTCCCGTAAAATACGCCATTGTCCCATATTTGCAAATAAAAAAGCCTGTCCCGTAATGAACTGATGGGGGACGCACTTCACTTTGTCCCGTATATTTCGGGGACGCGGTTATTTATTTCTTTATTTTGTCTGCATCATTTTTTATTGATTTTCAGAATCGGGGCAGTGAAAGGATTTTTTTCCCTCTCTTATCTTCCCGTCGGTTTGTATATCCGAAATCCCCAAATTGAGATAAAACAAGTTGCTACTGACTTTACATTACCAGAAAGCACTGTCCTTGTTTACATGAAAGTTATTAATGTTCATGCACTTTAATATGTTTGCTTGTGCAGTGCACGTTTGTTTGTACATTATACAAAGTTTTGGAATAAATGCAAGATCACAGGCATTTTCCTTTTTATGGGTATTTTTTTCTTTTTCAGTCACATATCGTCTGCAAAATTTCGAAGATTTCGAAGATATCGTGTGTCGTGATGTTGTCATTGTCGTGGGCCAAATATCGTCACAGTATCGAATCGTGGGTTAGCCGTATCGCCCCACCCCTATTATCAACACAAGATCACATATGTACAGTACATGTACAGTTTAATTAGTGTGTTACTTTGTTTATGAATTCATTTCTTTATGTTCTTCCAGATGTCCAGCCTGAGACGTGGATCAGCACGCGTTGCCTCAAAAACCAAAACAAACCAGTGACATGTTGGTATTTGGGATATGTGTATTTCATTGTGTGCATCTTTGTGATAGGACAATAAATGCAGTTCTTTAAACGTTACTTTGTGTCCTTGTATTTGCAGGTGTGGGCAACACGTTCAACTGTCCACATGACTGAGTCTGCCTCCAGCAATGTCACAGCAGTGCAGCAGGTTTGTACTTATTCATTTCCACTTCATCACCTGTGTGTGTTTTCTAGGCTTTACACTGATCTTATCGGCTGTATCGGATCGGCCGATATTTGGCATTTTTTGAAACGTTCATGATCGGGCGTCATGTCATGAATCACCGATCAATGACGTCATGGTCGTGTTGAAACTTTTTTAATCTGTCTCATTTCCTCCAAAGTAGTTTCACAGCATCGACATGTTTATTTGTTTGTATCCGAGTGTTATGTAAATCTATAGATTTGGGTTTACATTGTTGTCAGTTCCTTTTGTCTGCTGTGTGTCCGTTTGGGCACTAGATGGCGCAGTAGATCCTGTGTTCCCTTTTTTTGCTTGTTCCAGGTGCGGAAAGGTGATTGGCTGGTGCCAATATTTAAGGAGGAGGACTTCAACACCTCGGTCTCTTTGTCCTTCTCCCAGCTCCCAACCAGAGGCCATGTGCCGCAGCAGCAGCATTCTGTGTTCAGCCATCAATTCTGTTTTGTAATCTATTTCAGTTCCCTTTGTGTCCACGTAGCCCGTAGGGGAGGGAAGCCATTTGTGTTGTGCCCCTTTTCTCCTGTGTTTTAGTTAAGGAGGTTAGTTTGACTGTCATTTATTTGATTGTTTTCTTCATAGGTAAGATCCATAAGAGGGCCATTTTGTTTGTTGTTTTGGCCATGCCCTCCCTGACGCCAGTGCAATGATGGTGACGTTTAATAAAAACCATCCTGTGGACGAAGCACCTTTGTCTAATTTGAGAGCTGGGAGAAGGTGGGGAGCCTTTATGTTGTGTCCTGGTTCCCCCTAGTCCGGGGCATAACACCGAGAGCTAATGATTCATGATTCAAAAACCTTCATTTTCGTCTTCGTGCCTCTTCCTGTTTTGAGTACTGTCGCTATGTGACAGACAATAAAGTTTCTTTGAATCTTCACGACAGCAACATCCATGGGCGACACGAACAAACGTGTCGGGGGTGTGGAAGTTTTTCAAAGTGAGAGAAACAGACATAGCACAAGCTATCTGCAATATATACAAAGCTACAGTACCTAGCGGGGGAACTTTGGCAAAAAATTTCAACACCACAAATTTAATCAGGCACTTGGAAAAGATACACACGGAGGAGCATGTCGAGTTAAAGAAACACGCGGAGAAAGAAAAAGAAAAGCAAACTCTGAAACGGATACTAAAGCAAACAACTTTAGACGGTGCTCGTGAGAAGGCAAGGGGTGTACAGAAACAAGTATTTATTGCCCCTAACGTGATCGGATCGGTGATCGGTTTATTTAAACTCACTGATTGGTGATCGGCACAAAAATCGTGATCGTGTAAAGCCTAGTGTTTTCCTTTCTATGTTTATTGGCATAAAATCACATCTTTCTTATTTTAATCAGGTGGAGGCGACGCCACAGATGACCAGAGCTGTGCCCGTGGTTCCTGTGGCTCCCGTGGTTGCCAGCACCAAGCCAGAGGATGCCAGCACCGTCCAGGAGGCAACACAGAAGATCAACTAAGCTAAGGAGGCTTTTCTTTCTTCTTCTGTTGCCTCTGACTGCTCCGCTCGTTCTACGCCTCGCACATGTGATTTGTGATCCATCATCAGTTAGTACTAGTGAAGATGCAGTGGCAGATCATGGCACTGGTATTAGATTAGCCAAGGTTCTGCATGGTTCTTTTCATCAAGGCGAAACCGGTCACGGTTTAAAATTCCAGCACCAGCTGGCAACAGTGAGTCACTTCAGAAGAGCAAAACTCCTCACTTTGACATGGATAATTCTGACGTAGAGTTTGTCAGTGCTGTGACCAATGAAGAGTGTAACT
>NW_027466084.1:7167500-7280000 GCF_046127955.1 Nelusetta ayraudi
GTAGCACAGTGACGTCACAGAGTATTTTATGGGATGCTGGAAAAGCAGTATTGCGTTGCGTGGGAAGATTATAAGTTGGGCATCACAAAGGAAAAAAGAAAAACTTAAACACCTTAACGACTTGACAAGTAAATTAGACTCACTGGAACAGAAGCATGTAGAGACTAACGACCCCACCTTATTGGAACAAATAACCGTAGTAAAATCAGAACTAAATAAGAAACTGAACGACCAGGAGGAACTTACACTTAAGTATATCAAACAAACCCACTATGAAAATGGACCCCGTGCTAAAAAACTCTTAGCCTGGAGACTTAAAAAACAACAGTCTGGAAGATCCATATATAAAGTAAAGGACCCGGTCACCAACCAGATGTGTTATAAGCCAGAAGCAATACATAAGTCTTTTGAATCATACTTCAGGAATTTATACACTCAACCCAAATTAGCAGAAGCAGTAACAGTCAATCAATTTTTTTGAAATCCCTAGACCTGCCATCTGTTGTCACAGAACAAAATAAGTGCTTAACTACAGAGATTACAAATGCAGAGGTCGACAAGGCAATTTCTAAACTGAAAACAAGCAAAGCAGCCGGGGGAGATGGACTACCAGCAGAATGGTATAAGACTTTTAGGTACTCTCTGACCCCACTGCTATTTATTAAATTGTTTTAACTATGTCTTAAAAGGTGGCGAGACCCCACCATCTTGGAAACAGGCCATATTATCTGTAATACTGAAACCAGGGAAAGATAGGACAGATTGCAGCTCATACAGACCTATCTCAGTTTTAAACACTGATTATAAAATGTTCACTTCAATTATTGTCAACACACTAGAAAATATTATCCCTGACCTAATTGACACAGACCAGACAGGTTTTGTTAAAAATAGACAAACACAAGACAATGTTAGGCGAGCTATACATCTGTTCCATATAATGAGCAAAGGAAACACAATGTCCTTAGCAATTAGCTTTGACACAGAAAAAGCTTTTGACTCTGTTCTATGGGAATTTTTATACCTGGTCCTGCAACGTTTTGGCTTTAACAATACAGTTATAAAATGTTTAAAATTCACCTGTGGCCCGGATCAGAATAAATGGTACAATCAGGTACAATCCGTTTGGAGAGGGGTTGCTGACAGGGCTGCCCACTGAGCCCCATCTTGTTTGCTCTATTTATAGAGCTACTTGTTCAAAAGATTAGGGAAGACCCAGAAATCACGGGAATACTATTCAAGGGGAAAGAATATAAGACATGTTTATATGCAGATGACATCCTGGTGACTTTATCCGACCCGGATACCAGTCTCCCTAAATGAATGCCCTCCTTCGACCAATGTGGTTCATATTCGGGATACAAATTGAACATAGAGAAAACTCAAACTCTTACTTTTAATTACATACCTCAAGAAAACATACGTAAGTCCTTTAAATTTAAATGGAAAACCAGAATTTTGAAATACCTAGGTCTTCATATTCCCAAGACCCCCAAAGATTTATATAGTGTAAACTACGGTAGCATCACAACCAAAATTAAAAATGATCTGGACAGTTGGACCCCCCTAGTACTTGATTTTTACAACCGAATAGATACTTAAAAAATGGTTATTTTACCACAATTGTTATTTCTACTCCAATCGCTACCTGTAGAAATACCCAATAAGAAATTCAGTGAATGGAATCGGATCATTTCTAGATTCATATGGCAGAACAAGAAACCAAGGGTACGCTACAAAACATTACACTTAACAGGGAGGGATGTCACTCCCATGCTTGGAGGACTACTATAAAGCAGCACAACTGCAGTATATAGTCTACTGGTGCAGGGCGGGTTACGATACAAAATGGAAGGAGCTAGAATTTGACCAACTAGATATCCCACTTCAATCTCTGCTGGGTGACAAAGCTTTCAAGACTATATACTCTAATAACCTATGTGATGTTATAAAAACTCCCCTAAATATTTGGTACAAAGAGATGAGCAAAGCGCACCTGGAAAAAAAATCTCGGTTATTAAGATGGGTCGAACATGATAGAGTATTCTTGTGTTATTCTTTATCTTGGTTTATATTGTATGATCACTAGTAGCACGTGTAAACTGTTAGAATCCTAGGCTAACATATACGCATCGTATTTCACTTTGTTTTATGGCCTGCCACTGATGTGCTTGTCCTCTCCTTGTACAGGATATGAGCTGTGAAATCGGTCAACTATCGTATAGTCGTTGGTTTGTCTCTCTCTGTTCTCCTCCCTGTTCTTTCCTTATCTTATCCCCTCCCAGTCCTGTGTATAAGAGACCTTCTTCCTCCTTCCCACCTTGCACTCGCACTCCCATTTTACTGTGTTTTGTGCCTCGGAGCTCCGATCCCTTTTTTTATTGTTTGTTCATTAAATTACTTATTATCCCAGTATTCCTGCATCGGCATCTTCGCTCTTTTCCACAACAATTTGGCGTCACGAACAGGATTGCTGGAGACCCGTCAGTGGAACTCTGGGACGTTGAGGGCCCGGGACCAGGAACGGAGGAAACTCCTCGTTCCCCCTCTACCTCGAACCAAGCATTCAGAGATGAGAGGATCGGCGTCTAAGAGTGGATCTGATCGGCTTCACGTCTATCCAAGCGAACCTGGAAGGGAAATGCTGATTCAGGCAGGCTGCAGGCTGCAGGCTTCTGCAGGAGGCCAGCGATGCAGAGGACAAGAAGATAAAGCGTGCCTCCCTCACCATGATGAAGCACCTCAGTGACACGGCGAGACGGCCCTACAGGAACAACGACAACCGACGAAGGGCGACTAGCGGAGACAGAGGCGAAAAGGGGGCGTGCCACATCTGCGGCCGAATGGGTCACTGGGCCAGAGAATGCCCTGACAAAGGAAGACACCGCGGACAGAACCATGCCCACCGCAGCCAAGAGAGTGATCGCGAGGGCCGGAAAAGAGGATCCAACTCAGAGCAGCTGAGGGGGGAGAGTGGAGTGCGGGACACGGCATGGACCCGGCGAGACGGACCCCCGGCCTACAGCGTCTTCGCAGGGAAGTGATGCACACACACACATGCAACACGCTTCTTGCAATGAAGAAATGCTTGCTGTCCCCTCTAACTTCCCTTTCCCCTGCAGACACGTACACTGATTCATATTCTGATGTTGATTATTCGGAAACGTATACTGATTTACATGTTGATAATGATTTTTCTTCTGACAATGATTTAGGTTCGACTGATTGCTCTCAGCCTGACGGTGAGACATGCATTGACACTGACACAGAGTTCGAGGTTGATTTACGTGACCAAATTTTGAGCACCATTGACAGGTTTAGAGCGTCGTCACGTGCCGCCTCCTCCCACATACACGTTGTATAAAGAAGCTGTTTTTGAGAAACTGCCGCGGGTCACTTTTAGAATTATGGGTAAAAATATCCCGTTCCTAGCCGATAGCGGAGCAACATTGTCGCTCCTTCGTGCAGAAGAACTTCCCCAGTGTAAAAAAAAAAAGTGGGAGATATGTTTATTCTGTCGGAGCAGCTGGAACGAAGAAGAGAGAGCCTCTCACCACTCCACTTACTTGTATTGACTACGGCGACGAGACATGCACATCACAAAACCAAATTAAACACAGCTTTGTATTGTCAGAAGTGTGTCCGATGAATTTGTTGGGACGAGATTTGCTTCTAGCCATGGGCATGAATCTCATCTCCACCCCCGACGGGTTGATTGTTGCCAGGTCATTATCTTCCTCGACCTTGGCTCAAATTCCTAAGCCTCTCTTGCATGTCTATCAGTGGTTGCTTCCCCTCGAGGCCCCAGAAGAATTGATAGTGGCGGCTAACGATAAGGTGCCAGGTGATGCTCACTTCATGAAAGCTCCCAATTTGCAGTGCAACTCGTGAAAGAAACAGTGTGTTTGAGAGTCAGTTTTTTTTTTTGTTTTTTTTTTCCAAGCGTGAATGATGACCTCTTTGTTTCTACGTTGTTTTGGGGCCCCCAACGATGCGTTGCCTCTGTTTCACTCACACCAGAGCAGAGTGCATTTCTTTTTTTTCTGTCCGTGGGTCTACCCCACACATTTCACTTTCCAAGAGTCCAGGCGATGAGTGGAAGGACCTAGGTCCGTTTTTGACGAAATGCCTGTCGACCAAAGACTGGCACCGAAAGGAGCGGGGACACTTTTTTTGCATGTTTCACTGACACATCGCAGCTGCCCGAGGAACTGAGTGAGGTTCCCTCCTCACTGTGGGCTGCTCACAAATACAATGTGGGACTGATCAAAGGTGCCGAACGCGTGAAGATCACACCCAAAAGTGATATTCGGCCCAACCAGCCGCAATATCCTCTGAAGCCAGAAGCTGTTGAAGGGATCACTCCTGTTTTTGATTCTCTTCTCGAAGCAGGTGTCATTGTCCCATGCCCCGACTCGCCAGTGCGCACGCCCATGTTCCCTGTAAAAAAGGCCAGAGTTCCTCCTCAACGTGATGACTGGAGGTTTGTTCAACATTTGAGAGCAGTTAACGCTGCTGTCCACGCCAGGGCACCGAACGTGCCCAACCCACACACAACTGCATAGCAGAGCTAGACACAATTTTCTCCCCCCGACCTGACCTGACCTGACGAACCCCTTGCTAATGCTGATTTTGTTTTCTACGCAGATGGTTCAGCATTCCGGGACGACAAAGGCGCCAACAGAGTTGGTTACGCAGTTGTCTCCGACTCGGAGGTCATCTGCTCTGACTCCCTTCCATGTCACCTCTCAGCACAAGGGGCAGAGCTGGTTGCGCTAACTGAAGCGTGTAGATTTGCAGAGGGCAAGTCTGTCACAATCTACACAGACTCCCGTTATGCGTTTGGTGTCGTTCATGACTTTGGGGCACTGTGGAAATGCAGGGACTTCCTCAAGTCAGACGGGAAGCCGGTGTTAAATCATGTGCTTATTGCTGACCTCTTGCCTCCCAAATAGCAGTGTGTAAATGTTCTGCTCACACTAACCTTCGTGACCCTGTTTCCCAGGGCAACGCCAGAGCTGACGCGGCAGCAAAGTCCGCTGCGAGGCAGCCTGCACCCTCGTCAGCCCCGATGATGACAGCCTCATTTGAGGAGGCTGATGCATCACTGGCTGAAATGCAGTCCCTCGCCACAGCGAAGGAGAAGGCCGCTTGGCGCTCCGCCGGCACATGCTGGGACCACGTTACTGACATTTGGGTGGGACCAAACGGTAACCCGTGTCTGCCAAAACATTTATTTTCACATTTTGCTAAATTGACGCACGGTTTAGACCATGTGTCAAAAGGGGGGATCTTGGAATTAATTAATCAATTTTGGTTCACTGGAGGGTTTTCAGTCGTAGCACAGAAGCATTGTGAAGCGTGTTTAATCTGCCAGTGGAGTTGTTACAACACCTCAGTTATTGCTTTTGCCACTTCGATCTCCAGCTGTGTACCGGGGAGCCCCTTCACATTTAGGCCATCCATGTTCAGCACAAACTCTTCTCACATTTCTTGCAGAGGAACCTCTTGTCCTGCCACTTTCCAGCGATGTCCGCTCAGAAACTTGTGAGGATGCCTTGCCTTGTCTTGCCATGTGAAAAATGATTTCCGAGTAGGGTTCCAGAGACATTTACAATGAACAATTAGCTTTTCTCCTACAACCAGTGAGCAAATCTCCACCACATCCACACACACACGCACGCACGCACGCACGCACGCACGCACGCACGCACGCACACACGCACGCACGCACGCACGCACACACACACACACACAGGAGCAGCAGCTCTAATTGGCTGAGAGCTAAATATCTTCTTATCTTACTGGGTGTAAATGAATCTGTCCATTTTTTAAATGTCGAAATTTAACATTTGGTTTGTATTTTTTCAGATATTATTTCTATCAAATTCATTTGAATCAACAGAAGAAGAAAATCAGTGTGTAGTTCAAACTTTGTGCGTCTTTGTGTTCAGTTTTTCTGCTGTAGTTGTGCTTTTCTTTTCATTCCAGATGAATTCCACTCAATTTCCTTTTCAAACCTTGTAGGTGTTGAGTGAGCTGCAGCGCCCCCTGGCTACAAGTTTCATACTGTGACTCTGCCGACCGAGGTAAAAAACCAACAAACTCTGACACTTTGCTGAGGACCTCCTGGAGGAGCTGAAGGTGCAGAACCTTCTCAGGCCTCTCTGAGGAGGAACTTGCGGCTGTCGGTCCTCTGCTGCCCCCTGCTGGTCACACAGGCCTCTTACACCTCCGTTTGTCTGTTCAGCACATATTAAATTTTTTAATGGCTCTATAAACGTCACTGATGAGACGATTTTATGATTCCTGCAGTAATTTTTTTTTAATTCCAAATCTGTAAAAACCTTCTGATCAATGAAGACAGAGTTGATTAAAATGATTTCAAAATTGACCCGTTTGAGAAAAGCTGCACTGTGGCATTGTTTGCATGTTGTTTTAGCTCTCAGTGGCTTCATTTCGCATTTTTCTTAAAAGCTTCGTTTAGTGGTCCATTGTGGTCAATGGGACACTGAACATCCGCTTTGTGTGCCCGAGTTGTAAGAGGATCAGGTGCGGACATTTTAGCATTTAAATTATTATGGCTTATTAGCATAGGTAGGTAGTACCTCACCTGTCCGTTCTTTTTACAGTGCTTCCTGAACACCTCACTGGCACACTACAGCCGCCTGCTAGCACAAAGCTGCGCAGAGCCTCCTCGTTGTTCTCCTCACCTGGAGGACGCTTGGTGATCAAGACCTGTGGCCCAAAACTCGGTCCTATAAGATAAGTGCAGGAACACTGCCGCTTCGCCCGCACTTGATTGTGCTAGCCGCCCCGTACAGACGGTGGACGGTGCATGTTGCTTCCGTCCCACCTTGGTTTTACTTGTTGTTTTTCCGTTCTCGTTGTGTTTTTCTTCGTTTGCTTACGTCGCCACTGCTGACCCTCAGACAGCAGACGTTACACTATCAAGTCGCCGGTCCAGCTACAGTGGTGTGCGTGCGTGTATGCGTGTGCGTGGTTGGTGGGAACTTGGTTGGTGTGTGTGTGTGTGTAATTGCATTGTTTGTTTGTTTTTCTTGCTATTTCAGTACATTTGACAGATTTTAGGGAACTTTTAGTAACCAACTGTTTATCGTTTCTTTTGTAGTCGCTGAGAGCTGCTGGTGGTGGCGGTGTCCCGGGTGGTGGGCCCCTTCCAGTGCTGTGACCCGGGATTGTGGTTGTTTTCTTCTTTTTTTTTGCACTTCACTTTCTTTGCAGGTGTGTCACGTGTGAGTGGGGTGTTCCTTGTTTTCTTTGGTTCCTACCCCGTTTGGCCCCCTCATCGGTAAGCCTCAGTTTCTACACCAAGAATAAGGAGCTCAGTAGCTCCGTTTTAAGTGTTGGTCTGTTTGTTCCTTTTATTTTTAAATGTTGAATAAAAGTTGGTTTGATATTTTAAACATTCTGAACCACGTCTCCTACTCCTTCCTCGTAGAACTTACCTGTGTGCCTAATTATTACTTTTGTGTTTAGTAGAACTCCCTGGGTGAAATTCCCAGGGTGGCGTTGTCGGTTCCTTTTCATTTTGTTAAATTCCCAATATTAAATCTTGCTTTATCAGATAGCCATAACCACTCTCATCGCCACAGGATATTTGAGTCAACTGAGTCAAACTGTCGTGTCTACTTCCCAGTCTCAATAAACATGTTCACTACTGTGGCATATCGGACTTTCCCGCCGCGAGTCGCGCGTCAACATACTGCTGTGAAAGAGGGGTGACGTCACAGAACGCGAGGTGCATTTAGGTGCTGCTGCGTAAAACTAAAAGATTTTCCTGGGCAAATATTCATTTGACAGACGTAAACGAAGTGAAATATGACTTCAATTTAAGTTTGTTTTAGTTTGTTTTTATAAACACACAAAAAAGTTTGAGTTAGTTATCGTTTTTGAAAAAAGTTCTTGACTTCTACTTTAGAGATATTGATGACGAATTGTTGTATATAAACGGTGTGACTATGTGGTTCGGCAAGCGGTGGTGCTGTCTGTACATAGCTTAGCAAACGGCTAGCGCTAGCACCCCCTTTCAATGCCAGAGTGAAAAGATCCACACGGAGTGTTATGACCCACGGGTGGGTCTAGGTGCCTCTATCTTTGTGTCTGTGTGTGTGTCTGACAGTGGATGACGCCTTGCAGGTGCGGTCCTGGATGTCGGCTGCTGATTGGACGCGCCACGGCTGACAAGGAGGAGCAGTCGAGCCAGCCTGACGTCGTCCCTCCTCCGCTCCCAACTCTGCAGTTAGTCACTTCTGAAATGGTGTTAGAGCACGCAGCCGTAGGTAGTGATGGCCGATCGAGGCTTTGTTGAAGCTTCGACACTTGTTTCAAAAAATGGTTCATTACTCGAGGCTTCAATGACACAGTGCTCGAGGAGGTCATCTAGTGCTCAATAAAATGAAGTGCAATGGAAACGTGTTCATTGTTTCATAGATTGTTTGGGATTTGATTCGCCATGCATTTTTGTTGGACAACACTACATGCTTGTATGGTTCAATGCTGACACAATAAAATAAAAATGAAAAATAAAGACAATGTCTCTTTTTTGGCACGACTGATTGTAGTAGACTATAGCTCTTAGCCTGACAGTTTGTGCAATGAATTATATTATATCCTAAAACAAGACTAAATAGCCCATAGTTTAAAAATATGTTCAATAGTTAGTGTTCAGTGGGTCAGATGTCAAATGTGATCTATTTAAAATGTAGAATAGATGAGCTAAATAACACATATATAATACACATTGATGGGAATTGAACCGTCGCCTCAGTCTTGCAAGTCCAAGATTGTCATAATGTACCACAAACCCAAATCACACTCCCTTTTTTCATCTAAGCTGTTTGAGTAGCGTTAGCACACCGTGATTCCTCATCAACTACAGGCCTACACTTCAAATAATTATGAGAAAATCCAACGTAAAGAGAGCACTTCCATTAGGAAATAGTCAACATGAAATTTCGTCTTCTACTGACACCTGCTGGTCAAATTGAATAGTTGCAAATATTGTGAAGAAGTTGTCATCTAATTCTAATCCTAAACAATATGGCCATTCGAAGTGAAGTATTAAGACAATTAATCAGGTTTGTACTGCTTGATTGAACACATTCATCCCGTTCCAGTGCACTAAAACCCACTTCCCTTCAGGACCGTGTCAGCGAAGTCAAAACTTCCTTGAGTGACGCTGTTTCCCAGCATGCAATGCGAGCTAGCGATTCACAATACTATTTCATCACAAACATGGATGTAAAAAATAAAAAGGGAAAAAGGGAAAAATGAAACTTCAGGAACAGCAACCATTGCAATACAAGCAGAACTGGGCCGAAGTTTTATATTATGTACACCATAATACAGCCTTCTGGTGGACAAGCCATACTATTTAAGCCGTGTCCTCCTATGGCACTTCCGTGGGTGGAAGCGCATGGAAGAGGTCACGTGCTGGTTGTGCGTCACCCCTCGTGGCCCTTGCAGGGGATCTGCATAGCGTCTGATTCAGGTGAGTAAGTTTGCTGGCGAAAATAATGCACTACATGTCGATGTCACACTTTTTTTTTGTTTTGTATGAACATTTAAAAAAAAACAACAACATACTAATAATATGGATATTGACCATGTATGTTTTGGAGTTCAATGACAGAGGTTAATTAATATATATATAGTCAGCTGCTTTCGGTTGAGATATTAAATCTATTGTGATATGGAACGATAGTTCATAATGTACGTGTTACTTGCTTTGCAGATAAGCTGTACCCTATTTCTTGTGCTCCTGGTTATTTTAAAAGGCAGACATAGAACGTTGTTTGCTGTTGGAGGGCTACAACAACACTTCGATGCTACGCTTTGTGCCGTTGCTACGGACCCCAAACTCTCGTTCTTGTTGGATTCGGGTTCGGAGCAGACTGGTGGGAGAGTTTGTGTACAGGTTTTGCAAAGGAACGGTGTTTTCAGTTATACACACGCTCATTAAAGTGCCGACCATGGAGGAAGCTGGTGCCGCTGCACGCCGTTTCCAGCAGAATAACAGCGAAATTACCAAAATAAAAACAAATCAGAAAAACATGTCTTTGCTGTGCTTTTATTTACAAAGTTAAAATTCTTCTAACTTACAAAAAATGTGAACGAAAAGGTAGAAATATAAATACGAAGGAATACGTATTTGTTCAGGGGTGTGCAAAGCCGGAGCCCTGCATTTGCTGCGCTACCCTTTTTAAAAAGGTCTCCGTTGCGCGTTATTTTAATATGTCCATCTCTTTTAGAAGAGAAAGCATCGCCCCGGTCTCATCCTCTCTCCAAAAGTCAACATTCTTATTCGCGTTTGCCAGGTTGTTTCGCGCCGTCTGTTTTGTTAGACGACGTAGTTGTGCGGTCATGAGTCGCGAGAGCGAGGCGTGGCGCATGCGCACTCGCATTGTCCAGTTAATAGTCCGATTAAGGCGTATACATGGCAGAGAAATTGGAATTCCAATCGCATTATCTGGGTGTCTCAATCGGAGTTCTCCGATTCCAATCGGAGTTCTCAAACTCCAATCATAATCGGAGTAAGGTGTTTACATGCACGTGAGTTCTCCGATCATAATCGGACTAAGGCAATAATTCGATTTTCTCTAGTGCCATGTAAACGCACTGAATGTAGTGGTTCAGACCTGACGCGAACAGGCGCGCGGCTCGTGCCATTCATTTCAATGGAAGCGGAAGCGCCGCGAAGCGGAGCGCCGACGGATTTCGCGAGCGAGGCTCCAACTGGTTCACACCAGACACGAACAGCTCCGCGACGGTCGACAAGCGCTTCTGCTCAGCTGCAGTCTTTTTTCCTTTAAAAAAATAAAAAAAAACAAAACATTTTCATCATCGCCCCCCCTCGCCCCGTAGCCAGCCCGCTCCGTAGCTTACTTTTGTGTGTGTGTGTGTGTGTGTGTGTGTGTGTGTGTGTGTTTAATCTCTCTCGCACTCTGATACAATGTACTGACAAATATAACATACAATTATGATATATGATCGAATTTGTCATTCGGTTTTTATTTTGAAATTAGTTTATTTTGAAAATTTACGTTACATTGCTCGGAAAAATGTGTCGCCTGAGCCTCCGCCCCCTCCGTGCCCATTGGCGGAGGGAGGGCTCATTGAAAAAAAAAAAAAAAATCGGCGTTCCTTCGGCGCGCCTGGGAAACTCTGAAATTATGAATAACTTAAGCTCGTTTTTGTCCAATTTGCCTGCATCAGCCCGTCATGATATTGTTAAATTAATTGAGAGCCACCCACTATTGTTTTCTGACCACCCCCGCCGTACGTCAGTTTTGCACCATGACAGAAGTAGAGGGACATGCCACAAGTAAGCAGCACGCACATAGAGTCAATATTGGGAAGTTAAGAAAGAAGCTTTGGTTCTCCTTCTGACAGTGCCCATCTTGATGATAATTTGGGGTTAGGTTTTTACAGACCATAATGCCCTCGTAGATGCGGTGGTCTCTGCTCCTCCAAGACTTCAATGTCCAGATTTGCCACAGGAAGGGGGGTTGATAATGTGTTGGCAGATGCGTTATCACGTGTACATGTGGACTAGCTGCGGAATTCTTATTTCGGGCGAACTGAGGTTTTTCTTGTTTAGTTTTATTTGTAGGTATGTTAATAGGGTTTAGTTCTTAAGAGAGGGGGTGTTATGACCCACAGGTGGGTCTAGGTGCCTCTATGTTTTTTTTTGTGTGTGTGTGTGTGTGTGTGTGTGTGTGTGTGTGTGTGTGTGTGTGTGTGTGTGTGTGTGTGTGTGTGTGTGTGTGTGAGAGAGAGAGAGAGAGAGTGGATGACGCCTTGCAGGTGCGGTCCTGGATGTCGGCTGCTGATTGGACGCGCCGCGGCTGAGAAGGAGGAGCAGTCGAGCCAGCCTGACGGTCATCCCTCCTCCGCTCCCAAGTCTGCAGTTAGTCACTTCTGAAATGGCGTTAGAGCACGCAGCCGTAGGGGTGGGCTGCCATTTTCTTTGTCCCCTCTTTTCTCCTGTTTATTAAGTATGTAGGGAGGTTAGCCTTTCTGTATTTGGGTTCTCTTTCTTTCTTTAGTTAGTTCTTTAGGCGAGCTAGTTGGAGTTTGGTTTATTATTTTGGCCTGGGCCCACCCTGAAGCCTTTGCTGCCCACCGGTTAAGTTGTTTTGTTTATTTCATTTACTGATTAATAAAATGTTTTTTGTTGAAACTGCCAACTGCAGTGAAAAATTAATGAGGCTTGGGAGTGGGGGAAGGTGTCCCACACGTTGCGTCTCGGTCCCCCTCGACGGGATGTAACACAGAGTTTTCGCCGTGACAGCAGGTTGAGCTCCTACCGTGTTAGAGGTGACGTCGTCACATTAGCCTGTTCCATCCCTGCTAAATTCTTTAAAGAACTACCATAAGTAAACTTTTAAATTATAATACGCTCTACACTAATTGTAATTTCCTGCCCGTGGTTCTATATTGCAACAGTTGACGGCTCATATCAGCAGATAAGCAGCAACAATCTGGGCATTGCGGGTGATTCATAAATATGTCATTTCTTATTAATTAGCCCATAAGTGTTGTACACCAGTGTGACACCAAATGTTTGTTGCTGACAGCAGTGAAGAAATGACACTCTAGTGGTTCTGCACATTAGTATAAATAGAGTGATTCTCTATCATTACATCACAGGACGGCGGCACTCTGACAGATTCCATGAACCTGGACACTGATGATCCAGACTCCGGTCCAGATGACACAACAGGCCACAGTGGAAACGGGTCAGAGCATGGACTGGCTGCTGAAAGGATACAGGTAGGTGGCGCTGTCATCCCAAGTTGTGTGGTGTGGAGGATCAGGGCCAAAGTTCCAGATGCTCACAGATGTGACTCTGGATTCAGGAGGAGTGTTTGAAGGCTGGACTCCCAACAGTGACTGGCTGCTGAGGACCTCTCAATCACAATCAGGTTTTTTAGTGGCTGTGAGATTGAAAATGAGTGAACATCATTAAATAAAGAGATCCTGCAGGGTCCCAATTTGACAAGTATACTGCTAGGTGTGCTGCTTCGTTTTCGCCAAGGCCCTGTAGCATTCATGACTGACATTGAGGGAACGTTTCATCAAGTAAGAGTTTCCAACCAGGATGTAAACTTCTTACGCTTCCTCTGGTGGCCAGATGGGGACATTACAAAGGACCGACAAGAGCACAGGATGCTGGTCCACATCTTTGGGGCAGTGTCATCCCCAAGCTGTGCTTCATTCGACGACAATCAGCATGACTTCCCAGCTGAGGTTATAAACACTGTTGGTCAAAATTTCTACATGGATGATTGTCTAAAGGCCGGCAGCACGGTGTACCAGCAGCTAACAGACCTGTGCGGTAGAGGTGGATTTAAGCTCAATAAGTGGGTGAGCAATCATCGCTCGGTGCTGGCCGCCATTCCTGAAGAGCAGAGAGCTAAAGAGGTAAAAACACTTAACCTTGACAGAGACCAGCTCCCTATGGAAAGGGCCCTTGGAGCTCAGTGGGATGTACAGCAAGATACATTCACATTCAGCATCAGAACCAAGCTGGGATGGGATGAGGAAATCCCTCAGGTCATGGTACATCCCATATATAGTTTTTCAAGCGCCAAACTACAACAAAGGAACTCATCTATAACAAATCTACAACCTTGTAAGGGTAAAACCTACTTGTTTTAATTCTGATTAATAAACTAAAGCTTATTCGATTATCATTATGTTGTTTTTTTAAAACGCACAAACAAAACAAAAAAAGTGGAGGGAGAGTAGTCTGAATCGGGTTCTGGAGCATTGCTCTACCTCATCCACCGCACTCATTAGCGTCACATCCAAATGTAGTGCATAATTTCAGGTAACAAACTTCTCCTGTTACGACTGCACACGTTGACCCATGTTTTCTATTCACTCGCTCACCCGTATCAGGTGGTACCCTGCAAGGGTAACCATTGGCTCTTGCCTTAGACCTTCCCCGAGGTGGGGGCGGCTCCCACCCACTGAAGTGCCATAGGAAGACACGGATTAAATAGCTTGTCCACTAGAAGGCTGTATTATGGTGTACATAATATAAAACTTCGGCCCAGTTCTGCTTGTATTGCAATGGTTGGTGTTCCTGAGGTTTCTTTTTTCCGCTTTTCCCTTTTTATTTTTTACATCCATGTTTGTGATGAAATAGTATTGTGAATCGCTAGCTCGCATTGCATGCTGGGAAACAACGTCAATCAAGGAAGTTTTGGCTTCGCTGACACGGTCCTGAAGGGAAGTAGGTTTTAGTGCACTGGAACGGGATGAATGTGTTCAATCAAGCAGTACAAACCTGATTAATTGTCTTAATACTTCACTTGGAATGGCCATATTGTCTAGGATTAGAATTAGATGACAACTTCTTCACAATATTTGCAACTATTCAATTTGACCAGCAGGTGTCAGTAGAGGACGACATTTCATGTTGACTATTTCCTAATGGAAGTGCTCTCTTTACGTTGGATTTTTCTCATAATTATTTGAAGTGTAGGCCTGTATCTGCACACAATTTGGAATTCGTCCCAGCGCCCTGAGCTGTAAATTTGGACGGTGTAAAATGAAAATGGCCATCTGCAGCAGAATGAAAGTGAGATTGCATTGTCCAGGTAGGAGGACAGCAGTCAGTCATGTTTCACCTCCAGTCAACACGCAGTGGTTCACATGAAGGTCCAAGAGGCCTACAGACCTACACTGAGTCTGGACGTGGCAGTACAGTTGGATCATTGTCTTTGTTGTGTTGTTTGGTCATTGTGATCCAATGTAATGAGAGAGAAGGACGAGTGCAGTTATATTGGAGGGAGTTATTTAGAGTGTAATAGAAGTTATATTGCAGAGTCTGTTTTTATGAAATGTTCTATCACCTGGCATCCATCCATCCATCCATCCATCCATCCATCCATCCATCCATCCATCCATCTTCTACTGCCGTATCCGGAGTCAGGTCTCGGGGGCAGCAGCCTCAGCACAGACCCCCAGACTTCCCTGGACCCAGTCACCTCCTCCAGCTCCTCCAGTGGGACCCCAAGGCTTCCCAGTCCAGCCCAGAGACCTGGTCAGCACCACTCTGACTCCCTGACTCCCTGCTGCTCAGGTGAGGCTTCAAAGATCTGGCTGCACCTGATTGGACGGTCGTGGAGGATCTCCTTGGTCTTCTTGGTCTCCAGCTGTTTGACCTCATGCTCTCTGTTGACCTCCTCTTCTTCATCTTCAGTCACACGTTCACATCTCCTCTCCAGACTGATCTTCTGCTGCTGTAGAAGCTCCTGCAGACCACCAACCTCTGGAGCTGAGAGAAGGTTGGAGAAGAAAACATCAGTGTGACAGTGTGAGCATCATTTTCTGTCCACGACTTGAAGCTGAAAGCATCCAAACTCCATTTTTCAGCTGCTGTTGTCTGACTGTTTGCTCTAAATGTCCTCCAGTGGATCTTCTGACTGGAGGTCCTGACCACGGTTATAATAGTTAACGAAAACGAACAAAATAACGAAAACTTCAATTGAAAAAAACAATTGTCACGTTCCCAGGGGTTAGGATTTTGGTACCTGCCTCGTTGGGGTTTTGAAGCGAGCAGAGCTGAGACCATAAGGGTGACGTAGCAACGTTCAGGACACTGATTGGCCAAAGGCAGTCTTTCACGAAAGACCAAAACCGCCATTTTTAAATGCCTCGCGTGTGGATTTTTACATTAACACGTATTAAGAACTGAAAAGCTTATGAAACTGTACCATGGGTGAACAAAGAACTACAGACGTTTCTGTTCTCTGTGGCCGAAGAAAAAGCACAATGCAGACAGTTGTGCAGAAAGTTTAGTGTTAGCTAAAATATCGGGCACACAGACGTACTTATTATGTATACATTTCTTTCCATTGTAACAGGTCACTACAAGATCTGCAATCCATTACCTAGAATTGGTTTTCCTTAAACTGATGTACAGGATTACTAATCTGACTTTGATGGGCAAATTTGACAACAGAATACAATTATGAAGCACTAAAACACAGGACCACAAAACAATTAAATGCATGATGAAATAATGATATGCTTTGTTAAATGAAATAGAATGGCATTTTCAACTAAGTAATAAAATAGTCGGTGGTGCAGTGGTTAGCGCTGCCGCCTCACAGCAAGAAGGTCGTGGTTTCGATTCCGGGGCCTGGACCTGGGACCTTTCTGTGTGGAGTTTGCATGTTCTCCCTGTGTCTGCGTGGGTTCTCTCCGGGTTCTCCGGCTTCCTCCCACACTCCAAAAACATGCACGTGAGGTCAATTGAACGTTCTAAATTGTCCGTAGGTGTGCATGTGAGTGTGAATGGTTGTTTGTCTCTATGTGGCCCTGCGATGAACTGGCGACTTGTCCAGGGTGTCACCCTGCCTTCGCCCTAAGACAGCTGGGATAGGCTCCAGCAGACCCCCGTGACCCTGAATAGGAATAAGCGGGTATAGAAGATGAATGAATGAAATCTTTATTGAATGAATGACACATTTTATTTCACTCGTGGTTTATGTAATTATTATTTTTTGCTCCATAGCTTTCATGATTCAGCATTACATGTTAAGCGTGATGAATTGCATGAAAAGAGAGAGCACTCGCTGATAAATTAACATGGTGTGCTGTTTAATTCCATGAGGACGACAAAATATTTGCAAATTTGTGTTAGCTACACACATCGACAGGTGCAAGAGAAAGGGAGGAACTTTCAGGGAGGAACTTTCAAGATCGTTGAGTTTTTATTTTTTTTTTTTTTTAGTTCTGATGAAATAAATAGACCAATCATTTCATTACTTTGTCTGCTTTCCGAAGAGGTTATTAATTAAAAAATATGTGTGGCAGTACTGTTATGGTCCATAGAGAGTTGCTTCAAAGAATTATCATTTATTATTCAGTGGCACATTGCTCACCTGTTTAATACACAAATAATAGTATATTAATGTAATAATAATAATAATAATAATAATAATAATAATAATAATAATAGTAATAATAATAATGATAATCATCATCATCATCATCATTATTATTTATAAAATTTCAAAATATCGTCAGTTGTTCCGTAAAAAATACAGTCATTTCCATGTTGAATTTTGTACGGTTCGTGAGCGCGCACGTCTGTCAGTGACGGTCTCCACACTGACACAACTGCGCATGCTCTATTATCCCATCAATGCGGAAGTCAAAAAGTTTTTGGGAGCCATGCGCTGGGTGAGCAACTTCATTGAAAGCAATGGGACGCCATCTTGGACTCTGGGGGCTTGCCGCACTGTCACGCAGGTTGTGACGTAGCGGGCCGGCGACGCACAGGTATGACGTGAATGATTGACAGCTACCATTCGTTCCAGTTAGCGAGAGGATTAAAAACAAACAGACACCATTATGGCATCAAAAAGGAGTTATCCCAGCCGTGCGGAAAAACGGAAGGAAAAGAAAACTGATCAAGAAAAACTTGCAAAAGGGAAAGGTAAGTTATTTGTTTGTGATGTGGGCTGGAGAGGTGGAGGTGAAACGCTGTTGTCCCCCCCCCCCCAAGTTTGTTTATTTGTCCTGCTAGCCAGCTAGCTAGCTAGCGTCGGATAAATGTTAGCTGGCTGGCTAATATTTGTTCGTCATGAATCAGCGTTTTTGTTTGTTTTATGAAAGTTGACCATATCCTGCCATGTTGGCCTATCCTGCCATGGGAATGACTGATTGACTCCACACCCGTTTATTCACATTCTAACAGGGAGGGCGGGAGGGAGGGCATGTTGGAGTTGTTGTTGTAGTCAGTCCCCTGTTATTTATTGTTCAGTGGAAGTTGTCTCTCACATATTTGACTCTTAATGTTATTTTAGCCTTAACTTAGGATGAATTTACTAAGCTTAGTTTGTATTTTGTAGGCCCTTCATTAGAAATGTGCTACTGTTTTATAATTCAAAGAAATATTTTATGGAAATACTTTATTTGGCATGGTGTTGACTATTTTAGACTGTTGTGGCAGTGGGTCATTTATCTTAGTTTTTATTACTTTAACTAGTACAGTGTGTAAAGTAATGCCAAAAACTCTTAAAAATGACAGTTTTGTAATTGTGTAAAAGCTTTAAAGGGACACTGCAACCATAATGTTTAATTTAAAAACAAATGAATTTTTAATTTTCCTATATTACTGCAACATCACTGTAATAATAAAATAGGAAAATGCGCTTCTGATCTGTTTTGCTAGATGATCTAATGAGCTTTGTCTCTGCAGGAGCAATTCTAAAATATGTTGGCGCTCCAGACATTGAGCCAGAGGGATCTCCCGAACATCCTGACCAGGAAGCTCCAGGACCAACACGTTCCTCAGAACCTCCTTCTGTCCAGGTGAATAATGTGTGTTATTCTTAGTAGCTAAGCTGATAAGTGTGGGGTGAAACTAAGGCAATTAAGCATTATTTTGATTGTTAGTTTGGTTTTTAGTGTTGCACTTGTTGGTTTGTTGGATTTTCTTATTTAAAGTAAGCATTTTTTTTTTTTTATGAATACTCAATCTGTTGTATTTATTGACATATAGAGGATTCTTTTCCTAGTATTATAGTGTTTGTTTGTTTTTAAATCAGTTTAACTTGCCTGAGTTGCTCAACTGAATATGTTTAATTTTACCTGTAGCCTGTTTTGCTTACTAGGTGTAATAGATTGTGGAATCTTAGTAGACCTTAGTAGACGCACGCTGCTGAGAGTGGCAGCAATCAGCTCTGATGACCGTGGTGCTTGTAAATAAGGCAAATGCGCCATCTAGTGGGATGCAGCATGTTTATTCGTGTTGGAGCAATGACAAGTACTACTAACAAAACAAAAGATGCACAGGGTAAAAAAAATAATCATAAACTCAAGCCCAACAAAGATAACAGATGGGCATACCTGTAACATTACATAGTAATGATTACTAGTACTACCAAAATATATATATTTTACTTTTCAACTCCAACTTGAACTATTCATCCCCTTTTTTCAGCAGCCATTAAGACAAAAGGATGACACTTATGCATTGCATCAAACTGTGATGCACAAAATCAATTAAATTAAATCAAAACAATAAATAAAGTGTGCATTAAACAGGGGGCAGTGCAATACAGTACAGGACTCAACTGATATAGTGCAGTTAGGCAGTATAGCCTATAACAGCTGTTCAGCATCCATAGTAATCCACAGTCAGTGCCATAATCATCCAGTCAGTGTCATATTCATCCATAGTCAGTATAATATATATGATATCGCGCAGACCCTCGTCCTCCACCACATTAATTGGCCTGCAAGCCGTAGCCACACCCATTTAGCCCCCGCTGTTGAAAGTTGGCGTGTGGTGGACGCGGCCAGTGGTCTCCGTGCCACACCATCCAACGTGGTTTGCTTTACCTCAGAAGGGGGCGGAGGGCTCTCCGCGTCAGCTGTATGCTTCGCAGACAAGTGAAACGTAAGACTGCTCGTACTCCGGTGGAAACTAAATACAGCTTTACAGTAAATGCATATCACTTTTGTCCTGTCAAGACTGCCATCTGGCAGGGTTTTGAAGTGGAACTTTCCATTTACAATTGACGCCTTATCCATGTTAGTCCTTCCTAGTGCTCATCTACGCTCAGTGTCTTTTTCTTTTTTTTGTTGTGCTTACAAGCCGGCTGCAAGCGTGTGACTGTGTACTGTGAGTCAATTAATTTCCCGTTTCCACAATCTACGGAGCGGCCAAAGGTTCAAAAAGCACTTTAATGAATTAATTGAATTAATTAACTATGTGGCAGGTGGGTTTGCCCCCACCTTCGCGTCATCAATCACACCTGCGCCGGAGTGCAATCTTTGCGTCCCTCAGTGCGTTTACATGGTACTAGAGAAATTTGAATTATTGCCTTAGTCCGATTCTGATCGGAGTTTGAGAACTCCGATTGGAATCGGAGAACTCCGATTGAGACACCCAGATAATGCAATTGGAATTCTAATTTCTCGGCCATGTATACGCCTTAGTCGGACTATTAACTGGACAACGTAAGTGCGCACGCGCCACCGCACAACTACGTCGTCTAACAAAACAGACGGCGCGAAACAACCAGCAAACGCGAATAAGAATGTTGACATTTGGAGAGAGGATGAGACCGGGGCGGTGCTTTCTCTTCTAAAAGAGATGGACATATTAAAATTACACACAACGGAGACCTTTTTAAAAAGGGTAGCGCAGCAAATGCAGGGCTCCGGCTTTGCGCACCCCTGAACAAATACGTATTCGTTCGTATTTATATTTCTACCTTTTCGTTCACATTTTTTGTAAGTTAGAAGAATTTCAACTTTGTAAATAAAAGCACAGCAAAGAGATGTTTTTCTGATTTGTTTTTATTTCGATAATTTCGCTGTTATTCTGCTGGAAACGGCGTGCAGTGGCACGAGCTTCCTCCACGGTCGGCACTTTAATGAGCGTGTGTATAACTGAAGACACCGTTCCTTTGCAAAACCTGTACACAAACTCTCCCACCAGTCTGCGCAGAACCCGCATCCAACAAGAACGAGAGTTTGGGGTCCGTAGCGACGGCACAAAGCGTAGCATCGAAGACGTTGTGTTGTTGTAGCCCTCCAACAGCAAACAACGTTCTTGTCTCATGGTTATCTTTTCAGATAACCATGAGCACAAGAAATAGGGTACAGCTTATCTGCAAAGTAAGTAACACGTACATTATGAACTATCATTCTATATCATAATGATGTAATATGTCAACCGAAAGCAGCTGACCAGCTGAAAAGGCTCACTCCACCCCCTACTGTTGGGAGGAGGACACGTTCCCGTCAGTAATTCAAATTTCTCAGCTGCATGTATAGGGGGACAAGGTGAGAACTCCGATTGGACGAGAAAACCGAATTATTGCAAAGTCCGATTAAGCTCTTCCTGCAACTCCCCAGGTGGCATTTTCAGGCAACCCCCCCCCTTTATACCCAGCATCTGAATTGTCTCCACCTCCGCCAGACCCTCCCCCTCGCCACATCTAGTCTTTTTTTGATAGGCTGCCCTCGCGATTAACCTCCCTCTCATCACAGCTTTAATTGTGTCCCACAGTATGGAAGTGTCTACTAGACTATCTATGTTCTCCTCCATAGAGCATTTAATCTCTTTCTAAACCTCCTCCAGTGTTTTTGGATTATTTAGCATACCCATATTTAATCTCCAAAGTGTGTTTTTCTTCCTCTTATTTAGACAAATAATAAGGTAATTAATACTGTGTCAGTACAAGTCAGTCGTTCCTATTTTACATTCCTCTATTCTGTATCTGTCTGTAATGTTAATTAAAAAAATAGTCCTCTGTAACGGGTGGAGGTCCCTCCAAACATCAAACATCCCGAGTTCGGCTAGAGAGACGTTGACAAGTTTCGACAGGCGGGTCTGACTTCTGTTGCCATTAGTTGTGTTGAGTTTAGCTTTTAAATCATGTTGATTTAGCTCTTGCTGAGAGAGATGTGTTTCCTGTAGATCAGGCATGGCCAAACTACGGCGTGTCTCTGTCCGGCCCGCGTGAAGGCAGTCAAAAATGTAACCTAACTTAGAAATGACACTTGAACCTGCAATGAGTATTTTAGTCGTTCTAAATGAGTCCAACGTTAGAAAAAAAGGAGCGACCCGGACTTCCCACAGTCTCTTTTCTATTAACATGGGAATTCAATTTTAATAATTTGTCAACTAAAAACACCGGTCATACTAGAACATCCCTACCAGCTTTCTTCCCTTTATTCTATGAATTTAATCAAAGAATCTTTGAAACTCTTGTAGCTTTTCTCTGGCTCGTGTCGCTGCTGATGCGTAGCCCCTCCAGGATCCCTCCTTGCACTGCCACTCCGTCGTAGTGCGGGGCACCGAGTGCCGCAGGCCCCTCCGCACCCGTCCCCACCGCCGTCTTCTCCGCCAGGCCGCGTCTCGCCAATTCCTCCTTTACCTCCTCTGCGCTGTTGTAGGTTCGAGTTCCCGTATCCCAGTGGGTCCTCATCTTGGTGAATGGCGTCTGGAAGCGGATGCCCTTCTCCTTCAGGATTCTTTTAGCAGTGTTGTACTCCTTTCTCTTTTGGACCATCTCTGTCGCGTAATCGTGATGGAATGACGGTACTTTATTCCCCAGTTCTATTTTCTTTGTCCATAGCTCTCTCAGGACCCTCTCTTTGGTAGTAAATTCCAGAAAGTTAACAATGATGGGTCTCGGTTGGGCACCGTCCGCTGGCTTCTGTGCAAATGAGCGGTGTGCTCTCTGAATTTGGAAATTAAAATCTGCTGGCAGGTGCAGTTCGCTTTTCAGCCGGTCTTCCACAAACTTGGCCACAGATTCTCCCTCCTCTCCTTCAGTGACTCCATAGATACGTAGGTTGTTTCTCCTCGGGCCTGGACTCCAGGTCAGTTAACTTGTCCTGAAGAGCTTTTTGTTCTCTCAGTGATATGACCAGAGCGTCATTAGCTTCCTGTGCCCAACGTTCTAGCTTTTCAATCCGCGACTCAGCCTGGTTGATCTTGCCGGTCTGGAGCTCCTGTTCGGTGACGACTTTCGCAAGTTGTTGATTTATTTCGTCTTTGAAGTCGTCCAAGTCTTTTTCCACGTCGTTCCTCAGTGTTTCTCCAAACGTGCAAAGGACTTCTTTTGATTCCATTTTTAAATCCCGTATCTCCTTGCTAATAATTTCTATGTCCGAGCCTTTTTTCGCGTCGTTAGTCACGAGGAGTGCGTTTCGCCATCTCCCTCTGTTTCAGAGCAAGCTGGTAGTTCCGCCATATTGTCTGTTACCGTGTTTCTGTTTTGGTTGAATGGAGTTTCCCTTCCTATTCCAACGTTCCCCTGATCACTTTGTAGTTAATATGATATCTGCCAATAGTTATTCAAGTTTTCGGGGAGTTTTTACCCTGGACGGTCGAGAGGCCTGGTGTCGCGCAGTCTACCGCTTTATGGCCAAACCAGAAGTCCCTTCCCTCTAGCCTTTTCAAGGGGGAGGTGGCTAGACTCGGCTCTTGTGGGACGAGAAGCAGAAGGCCTGTCCGATCGGGGGGGAAGATGAGATGACATTTTTGTGGGTCAACACAAACTCATCTGCGAGGACAGCCGCCTTGGACAATGACGACACTTTCTGTCCATTCAAGAACATTACCACCTTCTCTGGCAAAGAGTCTTTAAAATCTTCTAAAAGAACGAGCTCACGGAGTGACTCAAAGTCATTTTTGACATCATTAGCTGCACACCATTTATCAAAGAGGTTGCTTTTCTCCCATGCAAACTCGACAAAGGTTTGACCACTAGATTTTCTATGGTCCTAAATTTTTGCCGGTAGGGCTCAGGAACAAGCTCATAAGCAGGAAAAATTGCTTCCTTTACAACATCATATTGCAGGCTGTCTTCTAAGGAAAGAGCAGACACCAACTCCTGTGCTTTTCCCACCCGCTTGCATTGGAGAAGGACAGGCCACATGTCTCTTGGCCAATTGAGTGGCGAAGCTATTCGCTCCAAGGCACTGACGTATGAATCAACTTCTGCCTCACGAAATGCTGGCACCAGAAAAATGTTTTTACTGGGGCTGGGCAACGATTAAAAATTTTAATCACAATTAATCGCATGATTTACCTGATCAATCATGATTAATCACGTTGTATACGCAAAAGCCAATAATGAATTTAAAAGAAGTCTTTCATACACTTTAATTTAAATGTTCTGCCATATAAACGAAAGCACCATAACATTTATCGTGCAAACACTTAACATCAGCTCTTTACACAGAAACATTTTTAATGTAAATCTAAAGTTAAAAAAAATGCAAATACAAAATTAAAGCTTATTGCCAATGCCAGGGCATTACTGTTATCCTGTTCCTTATGAAAAATAAAAAAATCTACCTCCAAAATTCTGAGCCACAATAATAACAGGCAATTTCTGAGGTAACAGCAGAAACATTTTTCTTTTATCAGGGAGCAGCATAACCAGTCTGCGTTCCCTTGCAAATGTCCCAGTTAGAAAGGGTGAGGCACAAAAACGTTCACTTTTGGGTTTTTCTTCACATGGGACTAGAATGTAAAGTCCACATTTATACTGGAGTTCCTTTGGAGAATCTCACTCAACTCAGTGCAGTTTGTCAGTTCCTGGAACTTGACGGCCAGTTATTTTAAATGTACTGCCATATGAATTAAAGTGCCATAACATTTACTGTGCAAACACACTTTTAACATCAGCATTTTTGAACAATTAGCAGCTAAGAAAAAAAAAAAAAGTGTAAATTTAAACTCAACTTAAGCAATGTTATCAAAGCAATACAAAATTAAAGCTGAAAGCAGCGTTTGCGGGACTGAGTCCACCTGGCCACTGCCTGCCGTGACGTCCACCACCTGGCCACGAGCCCCCGACACCCGCCAACGCTTCCCAACGCCTGGCGATTCCGCCCGAAACCCCCCGATGCCCCATTACTGACGCCGACGCCTGCTGATGACACATCAAGCACTGACTTGACATTACTGACTTGACATTTAGAAACATTTGATTTCTAAATGTGATTGATTACTGTATCATTTTGGAGATAATAAGCCTTAAAGTTGGCTTTTTGTTTTGTTTTGCGACAGCTCCAATATTCCATTTTTACTGTACAATAACATCAAATTGCTCCATAAGGTCTGGCAATGGTTGGTACAGTTGACCTCAGGACAACCTTGAATATATCTTCTCTTAATATTCTTGAATATTCTCACTTAATGTACCAGCTCCTTCCTGTAGACATGATATGTACAGTTAGTTATTCTTTGTTTGACACAAGTGTTATATTAATTTCCTACTATCTGTACCGGTACTTCTTGTTAATTTGAAATAAACACTAACAGCATAATGTCAAAACAAAAACCGAACAAGTCAAACAGGAGCAGATCATAAAACAAGGAGGCTTTGTACTAAAATATGGATAAAATATAAACAGGGAGTTGTCTAATGTCGTCAAGGAAGCCAACATTACGTTACCTGTTAATCAGCATGTTGACTCAGAAAATCCTCAGGCTCCTGCTGCGACATTTCATGTGGGGCGACGGTTGTGACTTCACTGCTGGTCCTGTGAGAAACTCAAATCGGTCCCTCACGTTTGTGTTGCGTGGCATGGGTTAGGACATTGAGAGGCATTATAGTGTGATTGTGTGCACCAAATCGGACTCGGCTTCTAGCTCGATCGCCGTGCATAATTTATGCAAACGCAATGCTCTGTTTATGTGAACTCACGGAGTCCGACTCCGTGCACGTGCTCATCTCGACTCGATGGATTTATGAGCTTGATGACAAGTGTCACAAGTGTGTATTTTGTATTGGATTGATGTACTGCAATTCTAGTCATGTGAATAAGCAATTAGCATTCCTAGTTATATGTGGCATGACGAAATACTGTACAACCAAGTTTGTATTGCAGTATCTTCAGTTTATGGGGTAGAGGGTGCTCAAATTGGATTGATTGAAGATGTAGTTTAGGTACAATTTGCTTGTTTTTATCAAAATTTAAGTTGATTGCAGTTCAAGGTGGCACGATCCTATCAGATGTTGTCATTTTGTCACGAAGAACACTGGTATTTGATGATTATTACCATAAGTACCACCATGTTGCAGGCATTGTGGTTACAAGTTTCACTCCAATTTTGATTGTTGTCTGTATGACTAGCAATCCGTTGAGCTGTCTAGGGTTATCATTCAGATAAGGTGTCACAACTTTTAATTGCATGGGAACTTTGGGATCCATGGCAGATGGGCTTTGTAAAAAAACGGATCTTGAGCCGGAAGGCCAGCTTGTCCTAATTGTGACCTTAATATGATGATTTTTTTTCCCTGCCAGATTGAGGAGAAATTAAATGGACATCCAAACCGGGGCCAATAATGGATGAGCTGGATGATGTCACAGTATCAATTTTAAATGGTATGTCATGTGTAGGTATGAAAAAATTTCCATTACTGTGATTTGTCCGCTAAGTAATTAAAATAACTGTATGCTGACACTGATTTCAAAAAGAAGTATTTTACAAATTTGAGACAAAATGTCTAAACTGAATTGCATTTACAATTAATTCTGATAACAGAAATTGGCACAAAACAAACTTGGTTTGACTTGTCAAGTTGAATTAAATTTGTTAGTCAAAAAAATGTATGAGTTGTTAAGTTTAAAAGGTTTGTTAATGATTGGACTGTCTTTATAGCTGCCAACATCGATGAAGTCTTGCTCCACACCCTCAGTCGTGATGATTTGAGAGACCTTTTTCCTGGACCAGAACACTTTCTCAGGAGGAAAAGGATTTGGGCCCTTATTAGTGTAGATGCGATTGGTTACCTACTTTGCTCTGAAAACATCTAGCATAACACTTTTTTTTTCTTTTTTCCTAATTGGGTCTATTGTTTCTCTCTTGTTCATAATGTTTTGGATCTGGTTTCCTCTCGGCTGAGAATTCCACCGTACCAGACAAGGCTGCCCCGAATGAAGCCAGGAACTGTGTCTTCACCAGGAGGAACATCTTCAATCTGTCCTCAGACTTCCACTCCTTTGGTGAAAAGCAGCCCAAAGAGGACCCTACAGCTTCCTGCTCCTCCACAATATGTTGTCTATACTAGACATGGGCAAACCCCGGCCCGCTGCGTGTCTCTGTCCGGCCCGCGTGAAGCCAGTCATAACCCCCCAACACCGCACCCCCCGAAATTCTCTCTCTCTCTCTGTCTCTCTGTCTCTCTCTCTCTTCACATATATATATATGTATATATATATATGTATATATATATATATATACATATATATATATATATATATACATATATATATATATATATATATATACGAATGTATGTATTCAACACACAATATCTATCTATCTATCTATATATCTATCTATCTATCACCCACGAAATAGTGTTTTGACCGTGATCTATCCATATATCACGTTCGACCGCGATGTAGAGGTATGTCCCAATGGAGTTGCCGTATCGGGCAGTCACTACACCCAGAACGATTCTGCACCCGGACTAATTCTGTACCTACCTACAACCCCCCCTTCCGTGGCCCGCCGACTCGATGCAGGTCTGTCATGTGGCCCGTTGCTGAAAAGGTTTGCCCACCCTCTATACAGACAGTGAGTTGGAGCAAGCTCGTAAGCACTACTTCCAGATGGCCCGCACTGCCAGTGAGGGGAAATGTGTCATGTTCAAAGAGCTGAGATGCAGGCTGGTGAGAAACACTGTCACCAGCATGATTTCTATCTTGAGAGCCAGTCAGCAAGGAGAGGTGGTCTTGTACCCTTCTAAGCATGAAGTCACTGCAATGTCTCAAAGACTAGTGGATTATTATCCCATGCTGAAGGATTAAGACAAAACAATGAAACATGTAAGTGATTATATTATTTTGCGCACTTAGATTTTGAAGCGTGTGGTTATTTTTGGCTGATACTTTTTTTTATCTGTGCATGTTCACTTTCCATCTTTATTTGTTCTTTCAATGAGTGAAATTTTATTTACCAAGCGAGCACTTACAAGAATCTTCACAAGAGATTCACCAGAGAGGTGCCACAAGAAGAAAAGGCATCGCATTGACTTCTCAGCAAGTGACCAAGAAGAAGATCATGATGCAGACTCAATTGGTGGATCAACAATTATTTTGTGTCACACACCAGGGCGCAGTTCTGATAATGGCCACACTTCACGTAAGTAGAAACATGTCCATTTTAATAATAATGATAATGTATGAAAGCTAGGCAATGTTATGATAGTTTTGGATATCATGATATATCACAGGCATTTTTACATTTGAATTGTCATTTGATATATTTTGATGCTCCAAACAATTTCATCCATTTGACTGATTTACTGATTTGTCTCCTCCATTTCATCAGCCAAAGATGGTCTGACAGCACAGGCCAGACATTATCAGACCCTGCAGGAGCTGTACAAGAAACCAAAACCCAACCAAGATGCTGTCTCCCAAATTCTTGACCTGCAGTTTCAAGCAAGAAGATCCTTCATTGATAGTGATGTTCTGAAAGAACAGGACAAGGCCAACAAAGATTCTGGATGCATATCCATGTGTCAAGGATCTTTATCGTGTAAGTGATTAACTTGTTTTGGTTTATGATGAAAAGCAAGCATTTTTGCAGATTTTAACATTGACTTGCATTATAGGCGATGAATGAGCTGCAGCGCATTCTGGATAAGGGCAACAGAAAATTCATTGATGAACTAAAAAAAGAGATGGGAAGACTTCTGCACCAATGTGTAATTTTATGGTGTTTGGAAAAAAAATGAAGTGATGAAGCCACGCATAACGCTGGATGTAGGTGAGTCATTTTGCTGTGTCTCTAATTGACTGTGTAGCTGTTTCCTTGGACATAGGATGGTTTATGTTGCGCTGAATGAATAGATGCAGAATGGTAATACTCTTCATGCTGAAAAAATAAGATTTTTTTTGTGATCAACACAAACCTAATAAGACTCATTTTTAGGAAGACTAACTTTGAACTCAAAGTTGATTTGTTCTATTCCAGTGGAATATTCCATCGCGCTGCTCAGGGCACTCCCCACACTCTTTCCTTCACCAAGTCCACCACCGAAGAAGCTGGGACATGCCAGTGAGGCACTGCTTCATGTCATTCAGGTGAAAGTTTGTTTGCATTTTCTCACATTCAACACTTCATAGTTCCATGCATGGATGTGGCGTTTCCTTCTTCTTTTTCTTTAGCCAACAGAAGATCCCACAATGTACTCGCAGAAGAGGTCTTTCTGCACCCCTGTGTTGCTGTTTGATGGGACCCGCTGTCTCATCTGTCTTGGAGCCACGGAAGACATGAGTGACGGTCTGCTTCATCTGATGGGTTACTACTATGCCCTGCACCTCACATATCCAAAAGTGTGTGGCAACCCTTCTCTCTGTCATTCAGACAGAAGTGCTACAGGACACTATCCATGAGTGAGACACCACAGCCTCATACAAAAAAGACCATGGCAGAATGGAAAGATTTTATTGGGGAGTAGAGCTGTGTACTAGGCATAGGTAGTGATACACTCCCCTGGTAGTTGTAACTTGAGGGTGGGTGGGAGTCTGTTGGAACAAACATGTTATCAGTGGTGATAGGAACACAACACTATATGCTGTCCCCATACTGTTTTTGTTTTTTTTGTGTAACTGAGTGTCAGGGAATCTGAATCAATGTTCAATAATGATGACGGTGAATATTGTAACAACAAAACATTACTTGCGTTCTAGAAATGATTGCTTGAGATTGTTTTAAGATGCAATGCCTTAGTGACGTTTTTATTACAAGGCAGTGAAGGCACTGTCAGCAATTTAAGTGAATAAATAGTTGTTGACAATATTAATTCTGTTTGCTGAATTATTTTTTTTGGGGGGGGAGTGGGCGTAGGGGGGGTGGATGCTTTGTCTCATTTTGAGAAAAAAAAAGCTAATATTGTGAACACTTAAATTAAGAAGAATTGCACTGTTAGTAGGTCTGGTTTTAAGATCTTTTCATTCAAATTAAGAAAGAAGCAAACGTGAAAAAAGAATTGAGAAGCTAGTATCAAGTTTATTTGACTTAGTACAGTCCTTGGAATGAGTGCTTTACTGTTTATTTCAAGAGTTTTTCCATTCTTCAAATGCCTAGATATATCGTCTTATTTTAAGAAATCTTACCAAGTCTAAATATCTTACTGCATTGGCAGATAATTTGACTTGTTTCTAGCCTGTTCTTTCTCAATTTAAGTGTTTATTTCTTAGATATATTTTGCAGTGTGTGGACACCGAGGGGAGCTCTAGAATTGGCTCATTCAACCGACCAACGAGCCAATCAGCAGCGGCGTCACAGGCCCTCCTCCTTCTTTGTTCTCTCTCTCACTTTGACTTCGGCACTGAACAGCCAGGTTTATGGAGGGAAGGTTGGAACAAGGTAAGGACGGGGTACCCCATACATTCATGTACGTAGAGTCACTAAGTCTTAAACTCACCAGGTTTGTATCGCTTATCGATAACCCTAATGCCATACAAGTCTATGAGGGTCAAAGGTCAACTTTGTCCTAGGGACATGGGGCCACTTTCAGGTTCATCAGGATCCCCCTGGACACACCCACGCCAAATTTGGGGCTTCTAGCCCATGAGGAACCCCGAAACCCTCACTCTAATTCCAGCCTTATCGCTAAACCCTAATGCAGTGCAAGTCTATGAAGGTCAAAGCTCAACTTTGTCCGAGAGACATCAAGTGTTTTTTCATGAATCATTCATAAATGTTAAGAGTTTGCTTTGTGGAGAATTCACAATGAAAATACATTGACACTGTCAAGATGGACTCAAGCACTATTATTGAACTATACTGTATTTTTAGAGTGATGTGAAGCTTTTGACAAGCGCTGCGCAAAGGAGGCCCATTTGTTTTTGTTTTTTTGAAGGGGGCCCAAAATTCCTGGCGGCGCCCCTGAGCGGGCATCTCCAGCACCAAGGCAGTGGAGCTGCCGGCCACGAGAGAAGAATTAACCAGTCCATTGAAACCATTTGTTTGGTCTAGTGAGTGGCAACAGTCCTTTGAGGATCTTAAGTGTCTGCTCCAAATTTTTCCTCATTGGCTAGAAGCCCCAAATCTAGCGTGGGCGCTTCTTGGGGGCTCCTGATGAAAAAGCAAGTGGCCCCATGTCTCTAGGACAAAGTTGAAAATTCACCCTATAGACTTGCATTGAATTAGGGTTAACAATAAGGCTGAAACTAGGGTTGGGGTTAGGGTTAGCTGAAATTCGGGTTAGGGTTTCGGGGTTCCTCAAGGACTAGAAGCCCCAAATTTGGCGTGGGCGCGTCTTGGGGGCTCCTGATGAAAAAGCAAGTGGCCCCATGTCTCTAGGACAAAGTTGAAAATTCACCCCATAGACTTGCATTGAATTAGGGTTAACAATAAGGCTGAAACTAGGGTTAGGGTTAGGGTTAGCTGAAATTAGGGTTAGGGTTTCGGGGTTCCTCAAGGACTAGAAGCCCCAAATTTGGCGTGGGTGCTTCTTGGGGGCTCCTGATGAAAAAGCAAGTGGCCCCATATCTGTAGGACAAAGTTGAAATTTCACCCCATAGACTTGTATGGCATTAGGGTTAGGGTCCAAGAGTACACATACACATTTTCTTTTGCTTTATTGATTTAAGCTCATCGTCTCCAGCTGCAAAGGTACAGAAACCTTTCTGTGTTTTGATGTCGTGTGTGAGAAAACATCACTTTTTTCTGTAAACTTGTGTTATCATTGTCTTTCATTGAAAATGACACAATCTTTCATTTCATTGTTCAGATGCCGAACACCAAGGCATTCCGTCGCTCTCTGGCCATGAAACGACGCCTGGAGCAAAAACGGGATTGGACACCTTTTCCACCTCGGAAGGACTTTGAACGTCGTGAGTACTTCCACGTTCATGATTTCATGTTCTGCCTGTGTTGTTATGTTGTATTCCAAATAAATCTTACAAAAACATATTTAGATTTTTCTTTTTTGTCAATTTACACAGGGCGCGGTACTGGTCAGCGACCTGGGTGCGAAGATGGCCCGTTTTGCTCCTGACTGACAAAACAGTGCAAGTTCGTTCTTAAGGCCCAGCAACCAGACAAGAAGGTATGGGTCGTGATTTTGTCAAGCCACGAGTTTCTTTATGTTTTTGTTCTGGTGGTGGGAGACTCACATCTCTGTCCACTTGTGGATGGTTTTGTGTTCTCTCCCCGGGCAACAACCTTGAACACGGGCTTGTAACAGACTCCGCCCAGGATTTTGCTGCGCTACTGGCAACTGTGTTGGACCGCTGGCCCAAGGTTTGTTTATCTGCTGTGACAAACAAATTTGAACACATGAATGTCATCGCCACTTTGTTTTATCAATATCAAGTAATTCCATGATCCATAGTTCAATAACAACAATATTCATGAATTTATTTTGCATTTTTATGTTTGTTTGGGTTTGTTTTTTTTTATACAACTATTTTGTAGGTGTTTGTGCTTGACTTTCCACCTCGCCTGACTGTCAAGCCAGAACTACAAACAGCGCTACGTCAAGTATATCATCGTGTTGCTGCACGCATGGGTGTGTAAAATACATATTTTTGTTGTATTTTTTTCTCTTCAGTGACACTGTGCTAACAGATATTTCTTAGAATTGAGTGATTACATAATTGATTATGTGACACTTCTTCCAGGTTTAACATTTGTGTATATGGCCGATCACCTCCCCCTTCGTCAGCTGTACATGGTGGTGTTATGATGGTATAAGTTTTGCCTTCTTCAGCCTTACTTGCTCTTCATTTGATATGACAAATATGTGTTAACATGTTGTTTTCTGTTTAGGTGCACCTCAGGACTGATTTTGGTGGAGCGTCTGCATGCTGCATGCTCCATCAGCTCGCACCCCCTTCACCTAGGCCAGGGGTGTTGTGCCACAACCAATCATCGCCCAGGGTGTCTCCCAGAGTGGTTGTGACAGGTCCTGTCCACATGCCAGTGTATGGACCTGCTCCTGAATGGACTCTTGTTGGACAGGAGGTTGAGGTAACCTGTTCATCCCTCTTTTTTTTTTTTTCCCCCAATCGTGTATTTGTCAAACAGTGCAACTTTTTATTTTAAAAATGAACACTTATCCTAAGTTGACTCTGATTTCCTCTCCTCTTTTTTTTATAGACAGTACCAACAGCTGTTGAGACTGCATTTCACACAGACATCCCGTCCAATCCCGTGTGGTTCAGTGAGGCTAAGGCTTAATCTCTCCTGTCCTGTTTGTGGGGGCGCTCATCCCGTAAGAGTCAAGTAGGCGTAAGCAGCGGCCGGTGAATAAGACGAGTTAACAACGGAAGAGCACATGCAAGAACGGCGGAAAATACCAACAACGGAAAACAAATCAAAGACCCACCCGCAAGTTACCACTCTAAAGTGTGGACCCACTTTGGCTTTTACGAGACGGATGACGGGAGGAAACTTCATAAAGAATATGCAATCTGCAACAACTGTTTTGCGAAGGTAAAATACAATGGCAACACTACGAATCTGCAGAGCTGCCTCGTTCGCTATCACCCGTCCCGTTTTTCCCATAATTGTTTTCTTTTTTCACCACCTGTCCCGGGAAAGATAAGATCTCTCCCGGGACACAATTTGTCCCGTTTTTTAGGGAAAATGACAAAACCTCATTTAATTTCCGTCTGTGGTCTAGATAGGGTTGCCAACCCTCCCGTAAAATACGCGATTGTCCCATATTTGGCAACTAAAAAGCCTGTCCCGTAATGAACTGATGGGGGACGCACTTCACTTTGTCCCGTATATTTTGGGGACGCGGTTATTTATTTATTTATTTTGTCTGCATAATTTTTTATTGATTTTCAGAATCGGGGCAGTGAAAGGAGTTTTTTTTCGCTCTTTCATCTTCCCGTCGGTTTGTATATCCCAAGTCCCCAAGTTGAGATAAGACAAGTTGCTACTGACTTTACATTACCAGAAAGCACTGTCCTTGTTTACATGAAAGTTATTAATGTTCATGCACTTTAATATGTTTGCTTGTGCAGTGCACGTTTGTTTGTACATTATACAAAGTTTTGGAATAAATGCAAGATCACAGGCATTTTCCTTTTTATGGGTATTTTTTTCTTTTTCAGTCACATATTGTGACGACCCTGTCTCTATATAACTTGTTGTGGCTCCCAGCTGTTTTCCCATTTCTAGGTAGCGGTGGATGTGGGTGTGGCATCTTCCGATTAGGACACCTGTGCCGATGCCCCCCGCAGGATAAAAGGCCGACTGCGTGTGCCGCTCGGTCTCTTCCCCATTCTCCATCCAGCAGCCATGGGCGTCTGGCCGACTCTCAGCTTCTTCTGTTCTGTTTTGCACCTGACAACACCCCACATCCTATTATTCACTCATCCACACTTACATTACTGATGAATACTGACAAACACACACCATATATTTCATTATTTTGCTTACAATTATCTATTTTGTTAAAATAAACCTTTTGATTAATTGCAATCTGCAGTGTCCCTTCCGTTATTGTCATAACTCTTGAGCCGGGTTATGACAATATCGTCTGCAAAATTTCGAAGATATCGAAGATATCGTGTGTCGTGATGTTGTCATTATCGTGGGCCAAATATCGTCACAGTATCGAATCGTGGGTTAGCCGTATCGCCCCACCCCTATTATCAACACAAGATCACATATGTACAGTACATGTACAGTTTAATTAGTGTGTTACTTTGTTTATGAATTAATTTCTTTATGTTCTTCCAGATGTCCAGCCTGAGACGTCGATCAGCATGCGTTGCCTCAAAAACCAAAACAAACAAGTGAGATGTTGGTATTTGGGATATGTGTATTTCATTGTGTGCATCTTTGTGATAGGACAATAAATGCAGTTCTTTAAACGTTACTTTGTGTCCTTGTATTTGCAGGTGTGGGCAACACGTTCAACTGTCCACATGACTGAGTCTGCCTCCAGCAATGTCACAGCAGTGCAGCAGGTTTGTACTTATTCATTTCCACTTCATCACCTGTGTGTGTTTTCTAGGCTTTACACCGATCTTATCGGCTGTATCGGATCGGCCGATATTTGGCATTTTTAGAAACGTTCATGATCGGGCGTCATGTCATGAATCACCGATCAATGACGTCATGGTCGTGTTGAAACTTTTTTAATCTGTCTCATTTCCTCCAAAGTAGTTTCACAGCATCGACATGTTTATTTGTTTGTATCCGAGAGCTAATGATTCATGATTCAAAAACCTTCATTTTCGTCTTCGTGCCTCTTCCTGTTTTGAGTACTGTCGCTATGTGACGGACAATAAAGTTTCTTTGAATCTTCACGACAGCAACATCCATGGGCGACACAAACAAACGTGTCGGGGGTGTGGAAGTTTTTCAAAGTGAGAGAAACAGACATAGCACAAGCTATCTGCAATATATGCAACGCTACAGTACCTAGTGGGGGAATTTTGGCAAAAGATTTCAACACCACAAATTTAATCAGGCGCTTGGAAAAGATACACACGGAGGAGCATGTCGAGTTCAAGAAACGCAGCGCGGAGAAAGAAAAAGAAGAGCAAACTCTGAAACGGATGCTAAAGCAAACAACTTTAGACGGTGCTCGTGAGAAGGCAAGGGGTGTACAGAAACAAGTATTTATTGCCCCTAACGTGATCGGATCGGTGATCGGTGATCGGTTTATTTAAACTCACTGATCGGTGATCGGCACAGAAATCGTGATCGTGTAAAGCCTAGTGTTTTCCTTTCTATGTTTATTGGCATAAAATCACATCTTTCTTATTTTAATCAGGTGGAGGCGACGCCACAGATGACCAGAGCTGTGCCCGTGGTTCCTGTGGCTCCCGTGGTTGCCAGCACCAAGCCAGAGGAGGCCAGCACCGTCCAGGAGGCAACACAGAAGATCAACTAAGCTAAGGAGGCTTTTCTTTCTTCTTCTGTTGCCTCTGACTGCTCCGCTCGTTCTACGCCTCGCACATGGGATTTGTGATCCATCATCAGTTAGTACTAGTGAAGATGCAGTGGCAGATCATGGCACTGGTATTAGATTAGCCAAGGTTCTGCATGGTTCTTTTCATCAAGGCGAAACCGGTCACGGTTTAAAATTCCAGCACCAGCTGGCAACAGTGAGTCACTTCAGAAGAGCAAAACTCCTCACTTTGACATGGATAATTCTGACGTAGAGTTTGTCAGTGCTGTGACCAATGAAGAGTGTAACTTCTCTCCCCTTGATGTTGATGTTTGTTTAGACCTTTGCAAAAACTTGAAGATTCATTTGGACCGTGCGAGTTTTCCAATTTCTGATTGCAATGGCCCATTAGGTTCGCCGTGTACAAATGAGAATGTAGAGGCTGATGGAAACTGCTTCTTCAGAGCCATCAGTCAAGCTGTGACTGGTTTATAGACACAGAAGTGGAAATTCAGGTTGCAGCAGATTGTTTACGATTAGATGTGTACACTTTTATCGATGGTCATGGGTTGAAGTACAGCTCTTGCAAGAAACAATTCTCACATTGTATATATTTATGGATGTATTTGTTTTATATGGAAGCAGTTACCATAATCCAAATTAAAATAAGAATATAATAACAGAAATGCTTTTTCATTTTAAGAACGAAGCTGCATTATTTGACTCATAATTAAAATGGTTAATAAGTCATTCAATCTGCATTTTCATTTTCTTCTTCAAGACTGCTCATTCTTGTACTTAATTCAAATGAAGGAAAACACATTTGAGATTTAATTTTCAAAACATGCACCAGCAAAGAGTTACCAAAATTCAATATGAAATGTAAAATTCAAAAATGAAAAAGCAATAGCAGAATGCTTTTTCATTTTAAGAACAAAGCTGCATTATTTGACTCATAATTAAAATCATTAATAAATATTCCTAAATGCATTTTCATTTTCTTATTCGTGTCGCACCTTTTATGACACAATCAAAAAGAAAACTGAGAGCATTGCTTTTTAATTTTCGTGGGCCTGCCCTGCACAAGAGTTACCACAACTCGAAAACGAAATCGCAATCTCAAAGTAAGCGCGCGGCGCAGGAAAGTGACATCAGCAGCTCTCCACCTCCGCTGTGGGTATGGCGGTATGACGCCAAGTGTCGTTTGCCTCCTGTTATGTGTAAATTCTAATGTTTGTGAATTTAATAAATGTATATATATACTGTATATTTAAAAAAACAAAACAAAACAAAAAAAAGGTATAGCGGTATGACACCACTTTGCCATCGTTACTTTTCACATTGTCATTGAAGTTGCCGGTAAACGAGATTTAAATCGCCGAAAAACGTGGACCACTGACGGATCTCGTTGGTCGGACAGATTTGAGCATGGCGCACATTGACACAATTGTTCAAACCCTGCTGGATTTAGCTTCCCAGGTGGAGTTGAATAGTGTATCTGAATGTGATGCTTGGGACCGAGTTGAGCAGGTATTCTGCCGTCCCAGATACGGACGCAAACAAGGTTGCCCTAGCCAACCTGTTGTCAGTTATGGAACACCTTGGTGCACCAGCACAACATCAAAGCTAAAGCTATTTGTTACATGGGTGGAGTAACAGCTGTTTGGCGTCGGCCACCAGTCCATCCGTCGCAGGATGCGATGCAACGGATCATTGCTTCTGTTCGGCGTCGGCCACCAGTCCATCCGACGAAGGATGCGAAGCAACAGATCAATCCGTCGACTGGTGGCAGATGCTGGTGCGAGATCTGTCAGTGGTCCACGTTTTTCGCCGATTTAAATCTCGATTACCGGCAACTTCAATGACGTGAAAGAAGTAACGATGGCAAAGTGGTGTCAGACCGCCATACCTTTTTTTTCTTTTCTTTTCTTTTTAAATAAATAAAAAAAAAAAAAATATATATATATATATCTTTCTCTTTTTCACAAACATTAGAATTTACACATAACAGGCGGCAAATGACACTTGGCGTCATACCGCCATACCCACAGCGGAGGTGGAGAGCTGCTGATGTCACTTTCCTGCGCCGCGCGCTTACTTTGAGATTGCGATTTCATTTTCGAGTTGTGGTAACTCTTGTGCAGGGCAGGACCACGAAAATTAAAAAGCAATGCCCTCAGTTTTCTTTTTGATTGTGTCATAAAAGGTGCGACACAAATAAGAAAATGAAAATGCATATAGCAATATTTATTAATGATTTTAATTATGAGTCAACTAATGCAGTTTCGTTCTTAAAATGAAAAAGCATTCTGCTATTGCTTTTTCATTTTTGAATTTTACATTTCATATTGAATTTTGGTAACTCTTTGCTGGTGCATGTTTTGAAAATTAAATCTCAAATGTGTTTTCCTTTTTCATTTGAATTAAGTACAAGAATGAGCAGTCTTGCAGAAGAAAATGAAAATGCAGATTGAATGACTTATTAACCATTTTAATTATGAGTCAAATAATGCAGCTTTGTTCTTAAAATTTAAAAGCATTTTTGCTATTGCATTTTTATTTGGATTATGGTAACTATCTGCTTCCATAGTTACACTTGTGTTACAGAATAGTAAATGCTTCAGCAGAGTTTTATGAGGGTGTTTTTTTTTTTTGTTGAAAGTGTTGTTTTGAAAATGACTGCTTACAGGTCCATCTGTTTACTCTAACCAAGCATTCAGAACGAGTTGTCCAACACCGGTTTAATTTTTCAGGAATTGTTGACTTTAAAGAATCACGTTAATGTTCATTAATTCATGGAAGTGAAGAATAATTAAAGTAAATCTTAAAGTAACCTTGTGCTTCTGTGTTTCTCAATGTTTCAACAACATAGTTAAGTTCTTTCACATGGCTACTTTTATTTAACAGCTCTTTGCACACACGACCTTCAGGTCAAAAAGTAAATTCAGTAAATAGCATCACCATAAGGATTGCGTAATAACAGAAACAAAGGAGTGCAGTAAATAACCAATATCCCTGTGTATTTTTAAAAGGAACACTAGAGATTTAACAATACACAAAATAACAGGAGGTTCACAACAATTTAGTGTCCATTCTCTGGATAGGGTCAGGGGGAGGCGCACTGCAGTGGAATAAGTGTCCATCCTGTGGAGAGGGTCGGGTGGTTTAGAGAGATGCAGTGATGGCCTCTCTTAGGTGCAAATACAAGTTCACAGCCTGATACGGATCTGTTGGTGGAGCAAGATGGGACTCAGCCATAAAGATGATACAGAGTTCATAAATATCTGGATTACATGGTACAGCCAGCCGAAAGACACATTCATTTTTGCACAGTTGAATGTGTTCATCTTCAACAGGGGAGAGAAAATCTGTTGTTCGGTCAAGTTCAGGAACAGCATGCGTCACATTAGGCCGACCGCTGGGGACGTTCAGGTTTCTTGATGGCCTGATGTTGTGTGCATTCCACACCTGTGCAGTGTCATCCAACTCATCCTGTAGAAAATGTATACATTTAGGAAGAGCTGTGCCAGCAGAACAGAAATAAAACACTAAATTACAGCATTCACACATGAGCAACCCCACCCTCTCCCTCCCTCCCTGTCTCTGTTCATCCCTCCCTCCCCCCCCTCTTTCTCCCCATCTCTTATCCTCTCTATTTCTACCCTTCTGTTCCATCTCTCTCCCCTTCCATCTCTGTTCCTTTCCCTTTTCTACCCCTTCTCTTTAGCATTCTTTTTCCTTTCCTCCCGTCTCTGTCTGTCTGTCTTCCCAACACCCCCTTTCCCGTTTCTGTCCTCCCTCCCCTCTCTCTCACTCACATACACATGTGCACAAAATGAAAATAAAACATTATTCATGAACTCACCTGTATGGAGGCCCATACAACAAAACTGCAGGAGACTTTTGTCCAGAAACTCACCATCAAAATGCCCGTTGTCTCTGAGGTCTGATAACAAGGCTAACCAGAACTCCATGCGCTGGCCACGCAGGAAACCCCACCAATATTCAGTTCTTTGATTGGCGGTGCTGGCCCCCTCCAAGTAACTATCGAGGGTGTCGTCTGGTTGAACAGGGACGAGGAAACGCTGGAAGCCTCTAACATGGCCATTTTCGGTTCCAAGGTCGCCTCGAACAACTCTAGGGCACCCCCCAAAACGCTGTACCGCTTCTATGTAGCACCCTTACTTTTGGGTCACTACTTGTTGTGCAAGCATTGAGCCAGATTATTTTTCTTGAAAAGCCATCAATACATCCATTCACACAAATACCATATGGCTTCAGTTCATCATATGAGTCCAGGTGCCAGATGAAGTTGAGAAGTTTGAGAAGTAATTCCTCCGTCTGAGACGCCCCGCTTGCCTTAATGACACTCCTCTTGGATCCAGCTCCTTCAAAACCAAACGCACAGACTCTTTTCTCACACGCAGTCCATTTTCTCTGCATTTAGCATACATCCACCTGTACCCGTGAAGCTGCCCAGGGTAATGTAGCTGGTTGCTAATGGATTCAAACAGGATCGCCAGGTCGGAATAGGCTTTGCGTGGCACGAGTCCCCTTGGAATGTACAGCTGCATCCCACTCTAGACTCATCAAACCCGACAAAGAAAACAAATCCTGAGTCACTAAATATTAAGAAGATGATTAAAAGGATTGGTATGTTTGATGTATGGAGGGATTTTCATCCATCCACTAAACAATTGACTTTTTACTCTCACCCTCATTCAGTTTACTCGACGACCGATTATTTCTTTATGTTCAGAACAGACAGACACAGGGTTTTAGATTGTAGAATTGCTGTTAGCGACATATCAGATCACTCAGGTGTATATGTGAAAATAAATGTAGGTCACCCACACAAAAACACTTTTTGGAGACTCAACACCTCCCTATTAAATGACACCCGATTTGAAGATTACATTAGGAAAGAAATGAAGGAATATACAGACCTTAACGGTAGCACAGTGACGTCACAGAGTATTTTATGGGATGCTGGAAAAGCAGTATTGCGTGGGAAGATTATAAGTTGGACATCACAAAGGAAAAAAGAAAAACTTAAACACCTTAACAACTTGACAAGTAAATTAGACTCACTGGAACGGAAGCACGTAGAGACTAACGACCCCACCTTATTGGAACAAATAACCGTAGTAAAATCAGAACTAAATAAGAAACTGAACGACCAGGAGGAACTTACACTTAAGTATATCAAACAAACCCACTATGAAAATGGACCCCGTGCTAAAAAACTCTTAGCCTGGAGACTTAAAAAACAACAGTCTGGAAGATCCATATATAAAGTAAAGGACCCGGTCACCAACCAGATGTGTTATAAGCCAGAAGCAATACATAAGTCTTTTGAATCATACTACAGGAATTTATACACTCAACCCGAATTAGCAGAAGCAGTAACAGTCAATCAGTTTTTTGAAATCCCTAGACCTGCCATCTGTTGTCACAGAACAAAATAAGTGCTTAACTACAGAGATTACAAATGCAGAGGTCGACAAGGCAATTTCTAAACTGAAAACAAGCAAAGCAGCCGGGGGAGATGGACTACCAGCAGAATGGTATAAGACTTTTAGGGACTCTGTGACCCCACTGCTATTTATTAAATTGTTTTAACTATGTCTTAAAAGGTGGCGAGACCCCACCATCTTGGAAACAGGCCATATTATCTGTAATACTGAAACCAGGGAAAGCTAGGACAGATTGCAGCTCATACAGACCTATCTCAGTTTTAAACACTGATTATAAAATTTTCACTTCAATTATTGTCAACACACTAGAAAATATTATCCCTAACCTAATTGACACGGACCAGACAGGTTTTGTTAAAAATAGACCAACACAAGACAATGTTAGGCGAGCTATACATCTGTTCCATATAATGAGCAAAGGAAACACAATGTCCTTAGCAATTAGCTTTGACACAGAAAAAAGCTTTTGACTCTGTTCTATGGGAATTTTTATACCTGGTCCTGCAACGTTTTGGCTTTAACAATACAGTTATAAAATGTTTAAAATTCACCTGTGGCCCGGATCAGAATAAATGGCAGTCTTTCAGGTACAATCCGTTTGGAGAGGGGTTGCTGACAGGGCTGCCCACTGAGCCCCATCTTGTTTGCTCTATTTATAGAGCTACTTGTTCAAAAGATTAGGGAAGACCCATAAATCACGGGAATACTATTCAAGGGGAAAGAATATAAGACATGTTTATATGCAGATGACATCCTGGTGACTTTATCCGACCCGGATACCAGTCTCCCTAAATGAATGCCCTACTTCGACCAATGTGGTTCATATTCGGGATACAAATTGAACATAGAGAAAACTCAAACTCTTACTTTTAATTACATACCTCAAGAAAACATACGTAAGTCATTTAAATTTAAATGGACAACCAGAATTTTGAAATACCTAGGTCTTCATATTCCCAAGACCCCCAAAGATTTATATAGTGTAAACTACGGTAGCATCACAACCAAAATTAAAAATGATCTGGACAGTTGGACCCCCCTAGTACTTGATTTTTACAACCGAATAGATACTTAAAAAATGGTTATTTTACCACAATTGTTATTTCTACTCCAATCGCTACCTGTAGAAATACCCAATAAGAAATTCAGTGAATGGAATCGGATAATTTCTAGATTCATATGGCAGAACAAGAAACCAAGGGTACGCTACAAAACATTACACTTAACAGGGAGGGATGTCACTCCCATGCTTGGAGGACTACTATAAAGCAGCACAACTGCAGTATATAGTCTACTGGTGCAGGGCGGGTTACGATGCAAAATGGAAGGAGCTAGAATTTGACCAACTAGATATCCCACTTCAATCTCTGCTGGGTGACAAAGCTTTCAAGACTATATACTCTAATAATCTATGTGATGTTATAAAAACTCCCCTAAATATTTGGTACAAAGAGATGAGCAAAGCGCACCTGGAAAAAAAATCTCGGTTATTAAGATGGGTCGAACATGATAGAGTATTCTTGTGTTATTCTTTATCTTGGTTTATATTGTATGATCACTAGTAGCACGTGTAAACTGTTAGAATCCTAGGCTAACATATACGCATCGTATTTCACTTTGTTTTATGGCCTGCCACTGATGTGCTCGTCCTCTCCTTGTACAGGATATGAGCTGTGAAATCGGTCAACTATCGTATAGTCGTTGGTTTGTCTCTCTCTGTTCTCCTCCCTGTTCTTTCCTTATCTTATCCCCTCCCAGTCCTGTGTATAAGAGACCTTCTTCCTCCTTCCCACCTCGCACTCGCACTCCCATTTTACTGTGTTTTGTGCCTCGGAGCTCCGATCCCTTTTTTTATTGTTTGTTCATTAAATTACTTATTATCCCAGTATTCCTGCATCGGCATCTTCGCTCTTTTCCACAACAATTTGGCGTCACAAACAGGATTGCTGGAGACCCGTCAGTGGAACTCTGGGACGTTGAGGGCCCGGGACCAGGAACGGAGGAAACTCCTCGTTCCCCCTCTACCTCGAACCAAGCATTCAGAGATGAGAGGATCGGCGTCTAAGAGTGGATCTGATCGGCTTCACGTCTATCCAAGCGAACCTGGAAGGGAAGTGCTGATTCAGAGATCGGGTGAGAAGTAATTGTTCTTGTCTCAGACATATCAGTGACCAGTGGGTTGTTTTCCTTGTCGTTTACGAACGGTCCCGGGGCAGGACGGAGCGCATACGTTAACCGTGCCTGTCAGGTCGGTGTTGATTCTGAATCAACACTGAAATTCCCGCTCCACAAGTGAGCCGGAAGCTTCTGGTAGGTAAACTACCAGAGGGGTGAGTTTTTTCTCCACCTTTTTGCTCCAGAGTAAGAAAAAGGGGTGCACGGGGACGCCTGTGTATTTTCTGACTTGGAATTTTGTGAAAACTTAGTGAAAAGTCAGAGTAATAAGTCTAACTAGACAGTGCTGGGGAAGAACCAGAGCAAAGTGGCTGCTGCTGTTCCCCAGGGGGGACCAATTGTGGACGACATGAGGAAAAAATATGGTCCAGATTGTCTTGACATGTTGGGAATTTGGGTTGAAAAGTATGATTTCCCAGCAGGGGGATCACTGAGTTTGGAGGAATTGAGAAACCTCCGGGATAAATTGAAGATAGCAGAGGGAAAGGTTACAAAAAAGAAAAAAACAAACAAATATGCAATTCAGATCATCAAAGATCATGAAGGGTGTTTTTCATTTTGGAAAACTGAAGCAGAAGTCAGGGACAGGAAACAAGTAAAAAAAACAAAAACAAACGTGTGAACAGCGCTGGGCGCTGGAGCACAGGGGTGACAGAGATAGCGGCAGAGGGTGCACACACTCACACACACTCCCCAGAGGAGGGAGAAAAGGAGCCGCTCAGTGACACGGCGAGACGGACCTACAGGAACAACGACAACCGACGAAGGGCGACTAGCGGAGACAGAGGCGAAAAGGGGGCGTGCCACATCTGCGGCCGAATGGGTCACTGGGCCAGAGAATGCCCTGACAAAGGAAGACACCGCGGGCAGAACCATGCCCACCGCAGCCAAGAGAGTGATTGCGAGGGCCGGAAAAGAGGATCCAACTCAGAGCAGCTGAGGGGGGAGAGTGGAGTGCGGGACACGGCATGGACCCGGCGAGACGGACCCTCGGCCTACAGCGTTTTCGCAGGGAAGTGATGCACACACACACATGCAACACGCTTCTTGCAATGAAGAAATGCTTGCTGTCCCCTCTAACTTTCCTTTCCCCTGCAGACACGTACACTGATTCATATTCTGATGTTGTTTATTCGGAAACGTATACTGATTTACATGTTGATGATGATTTTTCTTCTGACAATGATTTAGGTTCGACTGATTGCTCTCAGCCTGACGGTGAGACATGCATTGACACTGACACAGAGTTCGAGGTTGATTTACGTGACCAAATTTTGAGCACCATTGACAGGTTTAGAGCGTCGTCACGTGCCGCCTCCTCCCACATACACGTTGTATAAAGAAGCTGTTTTTGAGAAACTGCCGCGGGTCACTTTTAGAATCATGGGTAAAAATATCACGTTCCTAGCCGATAGCGGAGCAACATTGTCGCTCCTTCGTGCAGAAGAACTTCCCCAGTGTAAAAAAAAAAAGTGGGAGATATGTTTATTCTGTCGGGGCAGCTGGAACGAAGAAGAGAGAGCCTCTCACCACTCCACTTACTTGTATTGACTACGGCGACGAGACATGCACATCACAAAACCAAATTAAACACAGCTTTGTATTGTCAGAAGTGTGTCCGATGAATTTGTTGGGAAGAGATTTGCTTCTAGCCATGGGCATGAATCTCATCTCCACCCCCGACGGGTTGATTGTTGCCAGGTCGTTATCTTCCTCGACCTTGGCTCAAATTCCTAAGCCTCTCTTGCATGTCTATCAGTGGTTGCTTCCCCTCGAGGCCCCAGAAGAATTGATAGTGGCGGCTAACGATAAGGTGCCGGGTGATGCTCACTTCATGAAAGCTCCCAATTTGCACTGCACAGCCAGTGCAACTCGTGAAAGAAACCGTGTGTTTGAGAGTGAGTTTTTTTTTTTGTTTTTTTTTTTGTTTTTTTTTTCCAAGCGTGAATGATGACCTCTTTGTTTCTACATTGTTTTGGGGCCCCCAACGATGCGTTGCCTCTGTTTCACTCACACCAGTGCATTTCTTTTTTTTCTGTCCGTGGGTCTACCCCACACATTTCACTTTCCAAGAGTCCAGGCGATGAGTGGAAGGACCTAGGTCCGTTTTTGACGAAATGCCTGTCGACCAAAGACTGGCACCGAAAGGAGCGGGGACATTTTTACTCCCCCACCCTGAATGTGCATAAGACTGATTTTCCACTGGAAACACAGGCTCTTCGCTGTCTGCACCTGACAGAGACACGCGACAGCGAGCGCCACAACACGAGTTTTGCATGTTTCACTGACACATCGCAGCTGCCCGAGGAACTGAGTGAGGTTCCCTCCTCACTGTGGGCTGCTCACAAATACGATGTGGGACTGATCAAAGGTGCCGAACCGGTGAAGATCACACCCAAAAGTGATATTCGGCCCAACCAGCCGCAAAATCCTCTGAAGCCAGAAGCTGTTGAAGGGATCACTCCTGTTTTTGATTCTCTTCTCGAAGCAGGTGTCATTGTCCCATGCCCCGACTCGCCAGTGCGCACGCCCATGTTCCCTGTAAAAAAGGCCAGAGCTCCTCCTCAACGTGATGACTGGAGGTTTGTTCAACATTTGAGAGCAGTTAACGCTGCTGTCCACGCCAGGGCACCGAACGTGCCCAACCCACACACGACTGCATAGCAGAGCTAGACACAATTTTCTCCCCCCGACCTGACCTGACCTGACGAACCCCTTGCTAATGCTGATTTTGTTTTCTCCGCAGATGGTTCAGCATTCCGGGACGACATAGGCGCCAACAGAGTTGGTTACGTAGTTGTTTCCGACTCGGAGGTCATCTGCTCTGACTCCCTTCCATGTCACCTCTCAGCACAAGGGGCAGAGCTGGTTGCGCTAACTGAAGCGTGTAAATTTGCAGAGGGCAAGTCCGACTCCCGTTATGCGTTTGGTGTCGTTCATGACTTTGGGGCACTGTGGAAATGCAGGGACTTCCTCAAGTCAGACGGGAAGCCGGTGTTGAATCATGTGCTTATTGCTGACCTCTTGCGAGCCATACTTTTGCCCTCCCAAATAGCAGTGTGTAAATGTTCTGCTCACACTAACCTTTGTGACCCTGTTTCCCAGGGCAAAGTCCGCTGCAAGGCAGCCTGCACCCTCGTCAGCCCCGATGATGACAGCCTCATTTGAGGAGGCTGATGCATCACTGGCTGAAATGCAGTCCCTCGCCACAGCGAAGGAGAAGGCCGCTTGGCGCTCCGCCGGCGCATGCTGGGACCACGTTACTGACATTTGGGTGGGACCAAACGGTAACCCGTGTCTGCCAAAACATTTATTTTCACATTTCGCTAAATTGACGCACGGTTTAGACCATGTGTCAAAAGGGGGGATGTTGGAATTAATTAATCAATTTTGGTTCACTAGAGGGTTTTCAGTCGTAGCACAGAAGCATTGTGAAGCGTGTTTAATCTGCCAGTGGAGTTGTTACAACACCTCAGTTATTGCTTTTGCCACTTCGATCTCCAGCTGTGTATCGGGGAGCCCCTTCACATTTAGGCCATCCATGTTCAGCACAAACTCTTCTCACATTTCTTGCAGAGGAACCTCTTGTCCTGCCACTTTCCAGCGATGTCCGCTCAGAAACTTGTGAGGATGCCTTGCCTTGTCTTGCCATGTGAAAAATGATTTCCGAGTAGGGTTCCAGAGACATTTACAATGAACAATTAGCAGGAGAAAATCCTACAACCAGTGAGCAAATCTGCAGCGCTCTGCCTGAGTCAACACAAGCCTCTAACTTGCTGATCTCGTACCTCCCTCCAACGACCAGGGTAAAACGCACTGTTTTTTGTCTTTGTGTTTTAGTGATTTTATTTTTTGTTCTTCAAACTATAAAAATAGAATCAAGCCATTTTCAAATTTTCTTGTATTTAATATCACACAGTTAAAAGGAAAAATGTCTCATATTTCATATTTGGTTTTTTTTCATTGTAAAACGAAAAACAAATTAGCGGCCGTTTTTGGTTTTTCAATCCAATGACCAAAACATACTCGGACCATAATGGACTTATTGGTGATTTTATTTATGAATCAACTAATGCAGCCACGTTCTTAAAATGAAAAAGCATTTCTGCTGTTGCTTTTTCATTTGGATTATGGTAACTGTCTGCTTCCACACTCCAGTGGTTCTGCACATTAGTATAAATAGAGTGATTCTCTATCATGACATCACAGGACGGCGGCACACTGACTCATTCCATGAACCTGGACACTGATGATCCAGACTTTGGACCAGATGAGCCAACAGGCCACAGTGGAAACGGGTCAGAACATGGGAGTGGCTGCTGAAAGTATACAGGTAGGTGGCGCTGTCATCCCAAGTTGTGTGGTGTGGAGGATCGGGGCCAAAGTTCCAGATGCTCACAGATGTGACTGTGGATTCAGGAGGAGTGTTTGAAGGCTGGACTCCCAACAGTGATTGGCTGCTGAGGACCTCTCAATCACAATCAGGTTTTTTAGTGGCTGTGAGATTGAAAGTGAGATTGCATTGTCCAGGGAGGAGGACAGCAGTCAGTCATGTTTCACCTCCAGTCAACACGCAGTGGTTCACATGAAGGTCCAGGAGGCCTACAGACCTACACAGAGTCTGGATGTGGCAGCACAGTGGCATCATTGTCTTTGTTGTGTTGTTTGGTCATTGTGATCCAATGTCATGTGAGAGAAGGACGAGTGCAGTTCTATTGGAGTGAGTTGCTTACAAATACAGATCGCACGATTTCTATCCCCATTGTTAAGTGGGAAAGAGACCTGTCTCTCCAGCCTCACTCTAATTTCTGGAGAACAATCTGCCTGAACACCTTTTCACTGATAAAACAACCTATTCTACAATTAATACATTTTAAAGTACTCCACAGGATCCACTACACTGGACAGCGGATGTTTCAGATGGGCATGACCGCCTCTCAGACCTGCTCACACTGCACAGTTAATGTCCCAGATAATTACCTACACGCTGTATGGCATTGCCCACCAGTAAATAAATTCTGGCACGTAGTATGCAATGATCTATCAGCACAGGTTGGTTACAACATCACAGCCACTCCTTCTTTTTGTCTCTTAGGGGACCTCAGTGATATCACATCAGATAAGGCAGAATCTCGCATGCTGATCACCTCCTTATCTATCGCTAAGAAAAAAATCCTCACAAACTGGAAAACAAAACAACACCTGCACATTGCACAATATAGCAACTTACTGTTAGACCACACCTCCTTGGTAGGAATGTCTGCTTCATCCTATAACTAACTAGTAATCAATCAATAGCTGAGGCTGCTGGTTGATGTGGGCAGCCGTGGTCGTGCTGCCGCAGTCCGGGTGCGGTCTGGGGGTGGGGGTGGGGGGGTGTTGGGCGTGGGAGGTTCGGCTGCTTTGCGGGTTGGTTTTTTTCCCTAAATTTTTAATTAATTAATTTATTTTCTTCTGTTTCGGGGGATTTGTGTCTTGGGTGGTCGCTGCCCGGCCTTCTGGCCTTAAGACCCTCTCCAATCTTAATTGCATTATAGACACTTTGGGCCTGGGGGGGTGGTTCGTGCACTGCGGCCGCCGCCCTGCTCAGCAGCAGTGTGGTTGCCCCAGGGCCTTACCACCCTTCCATTTTAAACGCACCATAGTTCAACACACCAGCAAGTGCACATATACACACACTGACACCCCGACACACAGTGGGGTCAGCCTGCTAGCGGGGGCGGGATCCGGCATCTTTCCCACTCTGGATGGGCCCTGTGCAGTCCGGTGCCCCTGGGGTGCGAGACCGGCTGGGCCTATGGGGACCTCGCCACTTGCAGCGATGCGCCATACTGGGTCCGTAGGGGGGGGGCATCTGGGTGCCCGGGCCTGCCTTGGGTACCGATCCTCCCGGTGGGTGAAGGGGCTGGGTCCTGTCATGGGGATGAGTCCGGTCTCGCTTGCCCTGGGGGGCCACTGTCCGGAGGACGGGCTCTGCTGTCTGTTCGCCCCGGGTGGTGTCCCTTCTCCTTGGGGTATCTGCCTCCCTGTCATCTTGCCCTGGCTCCTCGTGGGGCGGGTGCCCTCCGGTCCGGGGGCCTGCTGCTCCGGGCCTCTTCCTGGCCGGCATTGCGGCGGGTGTGCCGTGTCCGGGCCCCCCCGCCCTGGGCTCGTCGCTGGCGTGGGGCGGTTGCGGCCTCGGAGGCCGCACTAATTGGCAGCCTACTTCCAGTGACGTACTTAAACACACCCACTCCCACATTCAGGTACACACACCACCACATCCACACACACACACACACACACACACACACACACACACACACACACACACACACACACGCACACACACACACACACACACACACACAGGAGCAGCAGCTTGAATTGGCTGAGAGCTAAATATCTTCTTATCTTACTGGGTGTAAAATGAATCTGTCCATTTTTTAAATGTCGAAATTTAACATTTGGTTTCTATTTTTTCCGATATTATTTCTGTCAAATTCATTTGAATCAACAGAAGAAGAAAATCAGTGTGTAGTTCAAACTTTGTGCGTCTTTGTGTTCAGTTTTTCTGCTGTAGTTGTGCTTTTCTTTTCATTCCAGATGAATTCCACTCAATTTCCTTTTCAAACCTTGTAGGTGTTGAGTGAGCTGCAGCGCCCCCTGGCTACAAGTTTCATACTGTGACTCTGCCGACCGAGGTAAAAAACCAACAAACTCTGACACTTTGCTGAGGACCTCCTGGAGGAGCTGAAGGTGCAGAACCTTCTCAGGCCTCTCTGAGGAGGAACTTGCGGCTGTCGGTCCTCTGCTGCCCCCTGCTGGTCACACAGCACCTCCGTTTGCACCTCCGTTTGTCTGTTCAGCACATATTTAATTTTTTAATGGCTCTATAAACGTCACTGATGAGACGATTTTATGATTCCTGCAGTTAAATTTTTTTAATTCCAAATCTGCAAAAAGCTTCTGATCAATGAAGACAGAGTTGATTAAAATGATTTCAAAATTGACCCGTTTGAGAAAAGCTGCACTGTGGCATTGTTTGCATGTTGTTTTAGCTCTCAGTGGCTTCATTTCGCATTTTTCTTAAAAGTTTCATTTAGTGGTCCATTGTGGTCAATGGGACACTGAACATCCGCTTTGTGTGCCCGAGTTTTAAGAGGATCAGGTGCGGACATTTTAGCATTTAAATTATTATGGCTTATTAGCATAGGTACGTAGTACCTCACCTGTCCGTTCTTTTTACAGCGCTTCCTGAACACCTCACCGGCACACAACAGCCGCCTGCTAGCACAAAGCTGCGCAGAGCCTCCTCGTTGTTCTCCTCACCTGGAGGACGCTTGGTGATCAAGACCTGTGGCCCAAAACTCGGTCCTATAAGATAAGTGCAGGAACACTGCCGCTTCGCCCGCACTTGATTGTGCTAGCCGCCCCGTACAGACGGTGGACGGTGCATGTTGCTTCCGTCCCGCCTTGGTTTTACTTGTTGTTTTTCCGTTCTCGTTGTGTTTTTCTTCGTTTGCTTACGTCGCCACTGCTGACCCTCAGACAGCAGACGTTACACTATCAAGTCGCCGGTCCAGCTACAGTGGTGTGCGTGCGTGTATGCGTGTGCGTGGTTGGTGGGAACTTGGTTGGTGTGTGTGTGTGTGTGTGTGTAATTGCATTGTTTGTTTGTTTTTCTTGCTATTTCAGTACATTTGACAGATTTTAGGGAACTTTTAGTAACCAACTGTTTATCTTTTCTTTTGTAGTCGCTGAGAGCTGCTGGTGGTGGCGGTGTCCCGGGTGGTGGGCCCCTTCGAGTGCTGTGACCCGGGATTGTGGTTGTTTTCTTCTTTTTTTTTGCACTTCACTTTCTTTGCAGGTGTGTCACGTGTGAGTGGGGTGTTCCTTGTTTTCTTTGGTTCCTCCCCCGTTTGGCCCCCTCATCGGTAAGCCTCAGTTTCTACAAAGAATAAGGAGCTCAGTAGCTCCGTTTTAAGTGTTGGTCTGTTTGTTCCTTTTATTTTTAAATGTTGAATAAAAGTTGGTTTGATATTTTAAACATTCTGAACCACGTCTCCTACTCCTTCCTCGTAGAACTTACCTGTGTGCCTAATTATTACTTTTGTGTTTAGTAGAACTCCCTGGGTGAAATTCCCAGGGTGGCGTTGTCGGTTCCTTTTCATTTTGTTAAATTCCCAATATTAAATCTTGCTTTATCAGGTAGCCATAACCACTCTCATCGCCACAGGATATTTGAGTCATACTGTCGTGTCTACTTCCCAGTCTCAATAAACATGTTCACCACTGCTGCTTCTTAAATGGAGGTTTGTCGGGGTTTTTCCCTTTTTAGAAGCAAGCCACATATTTTGTGTCTTTCCACCACAAGACATTGGCTTTTGTCACTCTCTTCGTCGTATTGGGAAAAAGTGGCATATCGGACTTTCCCACCGCGAGTCGCTCGTCAACATACTGCTGTGAAAGAGGGGTGACGTCACAGAACGCGAGGTGCATTTAGGTGCTGCTGCGTAAAACGCAAACATTTTCCTGGGCAAATATTCATTTGACAGACGTAAACGAAGTGAAATATGACTTCAATTTAAGTTTGTTTTAGTTTGTTTTTATAAACACACAAAAAAGTTTGAGTTAGTTATCGTTTTTGAAAAAAGTTCTTGACTTCTACTTTAGAGATATTGATGACGAGTTGTTGTATATAAACGGTGTGACTATGTGGTTCGGCAAGCGGTGGTGCTGTCTGTACATAGCTTAGCAAACAGCTAGCGCTAGCACCCCCTTTCAATGCCAGAGTGAAAAGATACACACGGAGTGTTATGACCCACGGGTGGGTCTAGGTGCCTCTATCTTTGTGTCTGTGTGTGTGTCTGGATGTCGGCTGCTGATTGGACGCGCCACGGCTGAGAAGGAGGAGCAGTCGAGCCAGCCTGACGGTCGTCCCTCCTCCGCTCCCAACTCTGCAGTTAGTCACTTCTGAAATGGTGTTAGAGCACGCAGCCGTAGGTAGTGATGGCCGATCGAGGCTTTGTTGAAGCTTCGACACTTGTTTCAAAAAATGGTTCATTACTTGAGGCTTCAATGACACAGTGCTCGAGGAGGTCATCTAGTGCTCAATAAAATGAAGTGCAATGGAAACGTGTTCATTGTTTCATAGATTGTTTGGGATTTGATTCGCCATGCATTTTTGTTGGACAACACTACATGCTTGTATGGTTCAATGCTGACACAATAAAATAAAAATGAAAAATAAAGATGTAAAAATGTCTCTTTTTTGGCACGACTGATTGTAGTAGACTATAGCTCTTATACTTAGCCTGACAGTTTGTGCAATGAATTATATTATATCCTAAAACAAGACTAAATAGCCCATAGTTTAAAAATATGTTCAATAGTAAGTGTTCAGTGGGTCAGATGTCAAATGTGATCTATTTAAAATGTAGAATAGATGAGCTAAATAACACGTATATAATACACATTGATGGGAATTGAACCGTCGCCTCAGTCTTGCAAGTCCAAGATTGTCATAATGTACCACAAACCCAAATCACACTCCCTTTTTTCATCGAAGCTGTTTGAGTAGCGTTAGCACACCGTGATTCCTCATCAACTACAGGCCTACACTTCAAATAATTATGAGAAAAATCCAACGTAAAGAGAGCACTTCCATTAGGAAATAGTCAACATGAAATTTCGTCTTCTACTGACACCTGCTGGTCAAATTGAATAGTTGCAAATATTGTGAATAAGTTGTCATCTAATTCTAATCCTAAACAATATGGCCATTCCAAGTGAAGTATTAAGACAATTAATCAGGTTTGTACTGCTTGATTGAACACATTCATCCCGTTCCAGTGCACTAAAACCCACTTCCCTTCAGGACCGTGTCAGCGAAGCCAAAACTTCCTTGAGTGACGCTGTTTCCCAGCATGCAATGCGAGCTAGCGATTCACAATACTATTTCATCACAAACATGGATGTAAAAAATAAAAAGGGAAAAGGGGAAAAATGAAACTTCAGGAACACCAACCATTGCAATACAAGCAGAACTGGGCCGAAGTTTTATATTATGTACACCATAATACAGCCTTCTGGTGGACAAGCCATACTATTTAAGCCGTGTCCTCCTATGGCACTTCCGTGGGTGGAAGCTCATCGTAGAGGTCTCGTGCTGGTTGCGCGTCACTCCACCGATCACCTCAGGGCCCTTGCAGGGGATCTGCAGGGTATCTGTTTCAAGTGAGTATATGGAATATATGGGTCAATGTAGTCAGTCGTAACAAGAGAAGCTTGCTGGCAAAAATAATGCACTACAAGTGGCTGTCACACTTTCTTTTTGTTTTGTATGAGCATTTAAAAAAAACAACATAATAATAATATGGATTTTGACAATGTATGTTTTGGAGTTCAATGAAAGAGGTTAATATATATATATATATATATATATATATATATATATATATATATATATATATATATATAGTCAGCTGCTTTCAGTTGACATATTAAATCTATTGTGATATGGAACGATAGTTCATAATGTACGTGTTACTTGTTTTGCAGATAAGGTGTACCCTATTTCTTGTGCTCCTGGTTATTTTAAAAGGCAGACAAGAACGTTGTTTGCTGTTGGAGGGCTACAACAACACTTCGATGCTACGCTTTGTGCCGTCGCTACGGACCCCAAACTCTCGTTCTTGTTGGATTCGGGTTCGGAGCAGACTGGTGGGAGAGTTTGTGTACAGGTTTTGCAAAGGAATGGTGTCTTCAGTTATACACACGCTCATTAAAGAGCCGACCGTGGAGGAAGCTGGTGCCGCTGCACGCCGTTTCCAGCAGAATAACAGCGAAATTACCAAAATAAAAAGAAATCAGGAAAACATGTCTTTGCTGTGCTTTTATTTACAAAGTTAAAATTCTTCTAACTTACAAAAAATGTGAACGAAAAGGTAGAAATATAAATACGAAGGAATACGTATTTGTTCAGGGGTGCGCAAAGCCGGAGCCCTGCATTTGCTGCGCTACCCTTTTTAAAAAGGTCTCCGTTGCGCGTTATTTTAATATGTCCATCTCTTTTAGAAGAGAACGCATCGCCCCGGTCTCATCCTCTCTCCAAATGTCAACATTCTTATTCGCGTTTGCCAGGTTGTTTCGCGCTGTCTGTTTTGTTAGACGACGTAGTTGTGCGGTCATGAGTTGCGAGAGCGAGGCGTGGCGCATGCGCACTCGCATTGTCCAGTGCGATTAAGGCGTATCCATGGCAGAGAAATTCGAATTCCAATTGCATTATCTGGGTGTCTCAATCGGAGTTCTCCGATTCCAATCGGAGTTCTCAAACTCCAATCATAATCGGAGTAAGGTGTTTACACGCACGTGAGTTCTCCGATCATAATCGGACTAAGGCAATAATTCGATTTTCTCTAGTGCCATGTAAAGGCACTGAATGTAGTGGTTCAGACCAGACGCGAACAGGCGCGCGGCTCGTGCCATTCATTTCAATGGAAGCGGAAGCGCCACGAAGCGGAGCGCCGACAAATTTAGCGAGCGAGGCTCCAACTGGTTCACACCAGACGCGAACAGCTCCGCGACGGTCGACAAGCGCTTCTGCTCAGCTGCAGTCTTTTTTTCACTCCCACTTGAGCTTCTTTTTTTTTTCTTTAAAAAAAATTTAATAAAAAAAATCATTTTCATCATCGCCCCCCCTCACCCCGGAGCCAGCCTGCTCCGTAGCTTACTTTTGTGTGTGTAAATAAATAGAAACACGCACTCAGGTGTCCATCTCAAGACAAGACCTCTTTCATAATGATCATTGACGTCATTGATGTGTGTGTGTGTGTTTAATCTCTCTCGCACTCTGATACAATGTACTTGGCTGAGAGCTAAATATCTTCTTATCTTACTGGGTGTAAAATGAATCTGTCCATTTTTTAAATGTCGAAATTTAACATTTGGTTTCTATTTTTTCCGATATTATTTCTGTCAAATTCATTTGAATCAACAGAAGAAGAAAATCAGTGTGTAGTTCAAACTTTGTGCGTCTTTGTGTTCAGTTTTTCTGCTGTAGTTGTGCTTTTCTTTTCATTCCAGATGAATTCCACTCAATTTCCTTTTCAAACCTTGTAGGTGTTGAGTGAGCTGCAGCGCCCCCTGGCTACAAGTTTCATACTGTGACTCTGCCGACCGAGGTAAAAAACCAACAAACTCTGACACTTTGCTGAGGACCTCCTGGAGGAGCTGAAGGTGCAGAACCTTCTCAGGCCTCTCTGAGGAGGAACTTGCGGCTGTCGGTCCTCTGCTGCCCCCTGCTGGTCACACAGCACCTCCGTTTGCACCTCCGTTTGTCTGTTCAGCACATATTTAATTTTTTAATGGCTCTATAAACGTCACTGATGAGACGATTTTATGATTCCTGCAGTTAAATTTTTTTAATTCCAAATCTGCAAAAAGCTTCTGATCAATGAAGACAGAGTTGATTAAAATGATTTCAAAATTGACCCGTTTGAGAAAAGCTGCACTGTGGCATTGTTTGCATGTTGTTTTAGCTCTCAGTGGCTTCATTTCGCATTTTTCTTAAAAGTTTCATTTAGTGGTCCATTGTGGTCAATGGGACACTGAACATCCGCTTTGTGTGCCCGAGTTTTAAGAGGATCAGGTGCGGACATTTTAGCATTTAAATTATTATGGCTTATTAGCATAGGTACGTAGTACCTCACCTGTCCGTTCTTTTTACAGCGCTTCCTGAACACCTCACCGGCACACAACAGCCGCCTGCTAGCACAAAGCTGCGCAGAGCCTCCTCGTTGTTCTCCTCACCTGGAGGACGCTTGGTGATCAAGACCTGTGGCCCAAAACTCGGTCCTATAAGATAAGTGCAGGAACACTGCCGCTTCGCCCGCACTTGATTGTGCTAGCCGCCCCGTACAGACGGTGGACGGTGCATGTTGCTTCCGTCCCGCCTTGGTTTTACTTGTTGTTTTTCCGTTCTCGTTGTGTTTTTCTTCGTTTGCTTACGTCGCCACTGCTGACCCTCAGACAGCAGACGTTACACTATCAAGTCGCCGGTCCAGCTACAGTGGTGTGCGTGCGTGTATGCGTGTGCGTGGTTGGTGGGAACTTGGTTGGTGTGTGTGTGTGTGTGTGTGTAATTGCATTGTTTGTTTGTTTTTCTTGCTATTTCAGTACATTTGACAGATTTTAGGGAACTTTTAGTAACCAACTGTTTATCTTTTCTTTTGTAGTCGCTGAGAGCTGCTGGTGGTGGCGGTGTCCCGGGTGGTGGGCCCCTTCGAGTGCTGTGACCCGGGATTGTGGTTGTTTTCTTCTTTTTTTTTGCACTTCACTTTCTTTGCAGGTGTGTCACGTGTGAGTGGGGTGTTCCTTGTTTTCTTTGGTTCCTCCCCCGTTTGGCCCCCTCATCGGTAAGCCTCAGTTTCTACAAAGAATAAGGAGCTCAGTAGCTCCGTTTTAAGTGTTGGTCTGTTTGTTCCTTTTATTTTTAAATGTTGAATAAAAGTTGGTTTGATATTTTAAACATTCTGAACCACGTCTCCTACTCCTTCCTCGTAGAACTTACCTGTGTGCCTAATTATTACTTTTGTGTTTAGTAGAACTCCCTGGGTGAAATTCCCAGGGTGGCGTTGTCGGTTCCTTTTCATTTTGTTAAATTCCCAATATTAAATCTTGCTTTATCAGGTAGCCATAACCACTCTCATCGCCACAGGATATTTGAGTCATACTGTCGTGTCTACTTCCCAGTCTCAATAAACATGTTCACCACTGCTGCTTCTTAAATGGAGGTTTGTCGGGGTTTTTCCCTTTTTAGAAGCAAGCCACATATTTTGTGTCTTTCCACCACAAGACATTGGCTTTTGTCACTCTCTTCGTCGTATTGGGAAAAAGTGGCATATCGGACTTTCCCACCGCGAGTCGCTCGTCAACATACTGCTGTGAAAGAGGGGTGACGTCACAGAACGCGAGGTGCATTTAGGTGCTGCTGCGTAAAACGCAAACATTTTCCTGGGCAAATATTCATTTGACAGACGTAAACGAAGTGAAATATGACTTCAATTTAAGTTTGTTTTAGTTTGTTTTTATAAACACACAAAAAAGTTTGAGTTAGTTATCGTTTTTGAAAAAAGTTCTTGACTTCTACTTTAGAGATATTGATGACGAGTTGTTGTATATAAACGGTGTGACTATGTGGTTCGGCAAGCGGTGGTGCTGTCTGTACATAGCTTAGCAAACAGCTAGCGCTAGCACCCCCTTTCAATGCCAGAGTGAAAAGATACACACGGAGTGTTATGACCCACGGGTGGGTCTAGGTGCCTCTATCTTTGTGTCTGTGTGTGTGTCTGGATGTCGGCTGCTGATTGGACGCGCCACGGCTGAGAAGGAGGAGCAGTCGAGCCAGCCTGACGGTCGTCCCTCCTCCGCTCCCAACTCTGCAGTTAGTCACTTCTGAAATGGTGTTAGAGCACGCAGCCGTAGGTAGTGATGGCCGATCGAGGCTTTGTTGAAGCTTCGACACTTGTTTCAAAAAATGGTTCATTACTTGAGGCTTCAATGACACAGTGCTCGAGGAGGTCATCTAGTGCTCAATAAAATGAAGTGCAATGGAAACGTGTTCATTGTTTCATAGATTGTTTGGGATTTGATTCGCCATGCATTTTTGTTGGACAACACTACATGCTTGTATGGTTCAATGCTGACACAATAAAATAAAAATGAAAAATAAAGATGTAAAAATGTCTCTTTTTTGGCACGACTGATTGTAGTAGACTATAGCTTTTATACTTAGCCTGACAGTTTGTGCAATGAATTATATTATATCCTAAAACAAGACTAAATAGCCCATAGTTTAAAAATATGTTCAATAGTAAGTGTTCAGTGGGTCAGATGTCAAATGTGATCTATTTAAAATGTAGAATAGATGAGCTAAATAACACGTATATAATACACATTGATGGGAATTGAACCGTCGCCTCAGTCTTGCAAGTCCAAGATTGTCATAATGTACCACAAACCCAAATCACACTCCCTTTTTTCATCGAAGCTGTTTGAGTAGCGTTAGCACACCGTGATTCCTCATCAACTACAGGCCTACACTTCAAATAATTATGAGAAAAATCCAACGTAAAGAGAGCACTTCCATTAGGAAATAGTCAACATGAAATTTCGTCTTCTACTGACACCTGCTGGTCAAATTGAATAGTTGCAAATATTGTGAATAAGTTGTCATCTAATTCTAATCCTAAACAATATGGCCATTCCAAGTGAAGTATTAAGACAATTAATCAGGTTTGTACTGCTTGATTGAACACATTCATCCCGTTCCAGTGCACTAAAACCCACTTCCCTTCAGGACCGTGTCAGCGAAGCCAAAACTTCCTTGAGTGACGCTGTTTCCCAGCATGCAATGCGAGCTAGCGATTCACAATACTATTTCATCACAAACATGGATGTAAAAAATAAAAAGGGAAAAGGGGAAAAATGAAACTTCAGGAACACCAACCATTGCAATACAAGCAGAACTGGGCCGAAGTTTTATATTATGTACACCATAATACAGCCTTCTGGTGGACAAGCCATACTATTTAAGCCGTGTCCTCCTATGGCACTTCCGTGGGTGGAAGCTCATCGTAGAGGTCTCGTGCTGGTTGCGCGTCACTCCACCGATCACCTCAGGGCCCTTGCAGGGGATCTGCAGGGTATCTGTTTCAAGTGAGTATATGGAATATATGGGTCAATGTAGTCAGTCGTAACAAGAGAAGCTTGCTGGCAAAAATAATGCACTACAAGTGGCTGTCACACTTTCTTTTTGTTTTGTATGAGCATTTAAAAAAAACAACATAATAATAATATGGATTTTGACAATGTATGTTTTGGAGTTCAATGAAAGAGGTTAATATATATATATATATATATATATATATATATACATATATAGTCAGCTGCTTTCAGTTGACATATTAAATCTATTGTGATATGGAACGATAGTTCATAATGTACGTGTTACTTGTTTTGCAGATAAGGTGTACCCTATTTCTTGTGCTCCTGGTTATTTTAAAAGGCAGACAAGAACGTTGTTTGCTGTTGGAGGGCTACAACAACACTTCGATGCTACGCTTTGAGCCGTCGCTACGGACCCCAAACTCTCGTTCTTGTTGGATTCGGGTTCGGAGCAGACTGGTGGGAGAGTTTGTGTACAGGTTTTGCAAAGGAATGGTGTCTTCAGTTATACACACGCTCATTAAAGAGCCGACCGTGGAGGAAGCTGGTGCCGCTGCACGCCGTTTCCAGCAGAATAACAGCGAAATTACCAAAATAAAAAGAAATCAGGAAAACATGTCTTTGCTGTGCTTTTATTTACAAAGTTAAAATTCTTCTAACTTACAAAAAATGTGAACGAAAAGGTAGAAATATAAATACGAAGGAATACGTATTTGTTCAGGGGTGCGCAAAGCCGGAGCCCTGCATTTGCTGCGCTACCCTTTTTAAAAAGGTCTCCGTTGCGCGTTATTTTAATATGTCCATCTCTTTTAGAAGAGAACGCATCGCCCCGGTCTCATCCTCTCTCCAAATGTCAACATTCTTATTCGCGTTTGCCAGGTTGTTTCGCGCTGTCTGTTTTGTTAGACGACGTAGTTGTGCGGTCATGAGTTGCGAGAGCGAGGCGTGGCGCATGCGCACTCGCATTGTCCAGTGCGATTAAGGCGTATCTATGGCAGAGAAATTCGAATTCCAATTGCATTATCTGGGTGTCTCAATCGGAGTTCTCCGATTCCAATCGGAGTTCTCAAACTCCAATCATAATCGGAGTAAGGTGTTTACACGCACGTGAGTTCTCCGATCATAATCGGACTAAGGCAATAATTCGATTTTCTCTAGTGCCATGTAAAGGCACTGAATGTAGTGGTTCAGACCAGACGCGAACAGGCGCGCGGCTCGTGCCATTCATTTCAATGGAAGCGGAAGCGCCACGAAGCGGAGCGCCGACAAATTTAGCGAGCGAGGCTCCAACTGGTTCACACCAGACGCGAACAGCTCCGCGACGGTCGACAAGCGCTTCTGCTCAGCTGCAGTCTTTTTTTCACTCCCACTTGAGCTTCTTTTTTTTTTCTTTAAAAAAAATTTAATAAAAAAAATCATTTTCATCATCGCCCCCCCTCACCCCGGAGCCAGCCTGCTCCGTAGCTTACTTTTGTGTGTGTAAATAAATAGAAACACGCACTCAGGTGTCCATCTCAAGACAAGACCTCTTTCATAATGATCATTGACGTCATTGATGTGTGTGTGTGTGTTTAATCTCTCTCGCACTCTGATACAATGTACTGACAAATATAACATACAAATATGATATATGATCGAATTTATCGTTCGCTTTTTATTTTGAAATGAGTTTATGTTGAAAATTCACCGGATTTTCTCGTTTTTATTGAGTGACTTCCTGTACTATTGACGAGGATCGCTCGCGGCTCGCGCACGAAATAGAGCAGACGCCGAAACAACAAATGCATGCCGCGAGCCGCGCGCCTGTTCGCGTCTACTGTGAACGACCACATTGATTAACGTGGGCGCCGAATGGAAGCGCTCATTAAATAAAGAGATCCTGCAGGGTCCCAATTTGACAAGTACACTGCTCGGTGTGCTGCTTCGTTTTCGCCAAGGCCCTGTAGCATTCATGACTGACATTGAGGGAACGGAAGAGTTTCCAACCGGGATGTAAACTTCTTACGCTTCCTCTGGTGGCCAGATGGGGACATTACAAAGGACCTACAAGAGCACAGGATGCTGGTCCACATCTTTGGGGCAGTGTCATCCCCAAGCTGTGCTTCATTCGACGACAATCAGCATGACTTCCCAGCCGAGGTTATAAACACTGTTTGTCAAAATTTCTACGTGGATGATTGTCTAAAGGCCGTCAGCACGGTGGAACAAGCAATACATCTGTACCAGCAGCTAACAAACCTGTGCGGTAGAGGTGGATTTAAGCTCAATAAGTGGGTGAGCAATCATCGCTCGGTGCTGGCCGCCATTCCTGAAGAGCAGAGAGCTAAAGAGGTAAAAACACTTAACCTTGACAGAGACCAGCTCCCTATGGAGAGGGCCCTTGGAGTTCAGTGGGATGTACAGCAAGATACATTCACATTCAGCATCAGAACCAAGCTGGGATGGGATGAGGAAATCCCTCAGGTCATGGTACATCTCATATATAGTTTTTCAAGCGCCAAACTACAACAAAGGAACTCATCTATAACAAATCTACAACCTTGTAAGGGCAAAACCTACTTGTTTTAATTCTGATTAATAAACTAAAGCTTATTCGATTATCATTATGTTGTTTTTTTTAAACGCTCATACAAAACAAAAAAAGTGGAGGGAGAGTAGTCTGAATCGGGTTCTGGAGCATTGCTCTACCTCATCCATCGCACTCATGAGCGTCACATCCACTTGTAGTGCATCATTTCCGCCAGCAAGCTTCTCCTGTTAGACCTTCCCCGAGGTGGTTGGTGGGGTGACGAGCACCCAGCACGTGACCTCTACGATGAGCTTCTACCCACGGAAGTGCCATAGGAAGACACGGATTAAATAGTATGGCTTGTCCACCAGAAGGCTGTATTATGGTGTACATAATATAAAACTTCGGCCCAGTTCTGCTTGTATTGCAATGGTTGGTGTTCCTGAAGTTTCATTTTTCGTCCCTTTTTATTTTTTACATCCATGTTTGTGATGGAATAGTATTGTGAATCGCTAGCTCGCATTGCATGCTGGGACACAACGTCACTCAAGGAAGTTTTGGCTTCGCTGACACGGTCCTGAAGGGAAGTGGGTTTTAGTGCACTGGAACGGGATGAATGTGTTCAATCAAGCAGTACAAACCTGATTAATTGTCTTAATACTTGACTTGGAATGGCCATATTGTTTAGGATTAGAATTAGATGACAACTTGTTCACAATATTTGCAACTATTCAATTTGACCAGCAGGTGTCAGTAGAAGACGAAATTTCATGTTGACTATTTCCTAATGGAAGTGCTCTCTTTACGTTTCTCATAATTATTTGAAGTGTAGGCCTGTATCTGCACACAATTTGGAATTCGTCCCAGCGCCCTGAGCTGTAAATTTGGACGGTGTAAAATGAAAATGGCCATCTGCAGCAGAATGAAAGTGAGATTGCATTGTCCAGGTAGGAGGACAGCAGTCAGTCATGTTTCACCTCCAGTCAACACGCAGTGGTTCACATGAAGGTCCAAGAGGCCTACAGACCTACACTGAGTCTGGACGTGGCAGTACAGTTGGATCATTGTCTTTGTTGTGTTGTTTGGTCATTGTGATCCAATGTAATGTGAGAGAAGGACGAGTGCAGTTATATTGGAGTGGGTTTTTTAGTGTGTAATAGAAGTTATAATGCAGAGTCTGTTTTTATGAAATGTTCTATCACCTGGCATCCATCCATTCATCCATCCATCCATCCATCTTCTACTGCCGTATCCGGAGTCAGGTCTCGGGGGCAGCAGCCTCAGCAGAGACCCCCAGACTTCCCTGGACCCAGTCACCTCCTCCAGCTCCTCCAGTGGGACCCCAAGGCTTCCCAGTCCAGCCCAGAGACCTGGTCAGCACCACTCTGACTCCCTGAGTCCCTGCTGCTCAGGTGAGGCTTCAAAGATCTGGCTGCACCTGATTGGACGGTCGTGGAGGATCTCCTTGGTCTTCTTGGTCTTCTTGGTCTCCAGCTGTTTGACCTCATGCTCTCTGTTGACCTCCTCACTCAGTCCCTCAGTGATGTAGAGCTCAGTGTAGATGCTGTTGAGGAGAGTTTGATTTCCTGCTTCTTCACCTTCAGTCACACGTTCACATCTCCTCTCCAGACTGATCTTCTGCTGCTGTAGAAGCTCCTGCAGACCACCAACCTCTGGAGCTGAGAGAAGGTTGGAGAAGAAAACATCAGTGTGACAGTGTGAGCATCATTTTCTGTCCACGACTTGAAGCTGAAAGCATCCAAACTCCATTTTTCAGCTGATGTGGTGAAGCTGCTGTTGTCTGACTGTTTGCTCTAAATGTCCTCCAGTGGATCTTCTGACTGGAGGTCCTGACCACAGTTATAATAGTTAACGAAAACGAACAAAATAACGAAAACTTCAATTGAAAAAAACAATTGTCACGTTCCCAGGGGTTAGGATTTTGGTACCTGCCTCATTGGGCTTCGAAGCGAGCAGAGCTGAGACCATAAGGGTGACGTAGCAACGTTCAGGACACTGATTGGCCAAAGGCAGTCTTTCACGAAAGACCAAAACCGCCATTTTTAAATGCCTCGCGTGTGGATTTTTACATTGACACGTATTAAAAACTGAAAAGCTTATGAAACTGTACCATGGGTGAACAAAGAACTACAGACGTTTCTGTTCTCTGTGGCCGAAGAAAAAGCACAATGCAGATAGTTGTGCAGAAAGTTTAGTGTTAGCTAAAATATCGGGCACACAGACGTACTTATTATGTATACATTTCTTTCCATTGTAACAGGTTTGGTTGGTTTTCCTTAAACTGATGTACAGGATTACTAATCTGACTTTGATGGGCAAATTTGACAACAGAATACAATTATGAAGCACTAAAACACAGGACCACAAAACAATTAAATGCATGATGAAATAATGATATGCTTTGTTAAATGAAATAAAATGGCATTTTCAACTAAGCAATAAAATAGTCGGTGGTGCAGTGGTTAGCGCTGCCGCCTCACAGCAAGAAGGTCGTGGGTTCGATTCCGGGGCCTGGACCTGGGACCTTTCTGTGTGGAGTTTGCATGTTCTCCCTGTGTCTGCGTGGGTTCTCTCCGGGTTCTCCGGCTTCCTCCCACACTCCAAAAACATGCATGTGAGGTCAATTGAACGTTCTAAATTGTCCGTAGGTGTGCATGTGAGTGTGAATGGTTGTTTGTCTCTATGTGGCCCTGCGATGAACTGGCGACTTGTCCAGGGTGTCACCCTGCCTTCACCCGAAGACAGCTGGGATAGGCTCCAGCAGACCCCCGTGACCCTGAATAGGAATAAGCGGGTATAGAAGATGAATGAATGAAATCTTTATTGAATGAATGACACATTTTATTTCACTCGTGGTTTATGTAATTATTATTTTTTGCTCCATAGCGTTCATGATTCAGCATTACATGTTAAGCGTGATGAATTGCATGAAAAGAGAGAGCACTCGCTGATAAATTAACATGGTGTGCTGTTTAATTCCATGAGGACGACAAAATATTTGCAAATTTGTGTTAGCTACACACATCGACAGGTGCAAGAGAAAGGGAGGAACTTTCAGGGAGGAACTTTCAAGATCGTTGAGTTTTTATTTTTTATTTTTTTTAGTTCTGATGAAATAAATAGACCAATCATTTTCATCACTTTGTCTGCTTTCCAAAGAGAGTTGCTTCAAAGAATTATCATTTATTATTCAGTGGCACATTGCTCACTTGTTTAATACACAAATAATAGTATATTATTATAATAATACTATTTTATTAATATAATAATAATAATAATAATAATAATAATAATAATAATAATAATGATAATAATCATCATCATCATCATAATAATAATAATAATAATAATAATAATCATCATCATCATCATCATCATCATCATTATTATTTCTAAAATTTCCAAACAACAATCGTCAGTTGTTCCGTAAAAAATACATTGATTTCCATGTTGAATTTTGTACGGTTCGTGAGCGCGCACGTCTGTCAGTGACGGTCTCCACACTGACACAACTGCGCATGCTCTATTATCCCAACAATGCGGAAGTCAAAAAGTTTTTGGGAGCCATGCGCTGGGTGAGCAACTTCATTGAAAGGAATGGGACGCCATCTTGGACTCTGGGGGCTTGCCGCACTGTCACGCAGGTTGTGACGTTGCGGGCCGGCGACGCACAGGTATGACGTGAATGATTGACAGCTACCATTCGTTCCCGTTAGCGAGAGGATTAAAAACAAACAGACACCATTATGGCATCAAAAAGGAGTTATCCCAGCGGTGCGGAAAAACGGAAGGAAAAGAAAACTGATCAAGAAAAACTTGCAAAGGGGAAAGGTAAGTTATTTGTTTGTGATATGGGCTGGAGAGGTGGAGGTGAAACGCTGTTGTCCCCCCAAGTTTGTTTATTTGTCCTGCTAGCCAGCTAGCTAGCTAGCGTCGGATAAATGTTAGCTGGCTGGCTAATATTTGTTCGTCATGAATCAGCGTTTTTGTTTGTTTTATGAAAGTTGACCATGTCCTGCCATTGTTGGCCTATCCTGCCATGGGAATGAGTGATTGACTCCACACCTGTTTATTCACATTCTAACAGGGAGGGCGGGCATGTTGTAGTTGTAGTTGTTGTCAGTCCCCTGTTATTGTTCATTGGACGTTGTCTCTCACATATTTGACTCTTAATGTTATTTTAGCCTTAACTTAGGATGAATTTACTAAGCTTAGTTTGTATTTTGTAGGCCCTTCATTAGAAATGTGCTACTGTTTTAGAATTCAAAGAAATATTTTATGGAAATACTTTATTTGGCATGGTGTTGACTATTTTAGACTGCTGTGGCAGTGGGTCATTTATCTTAGTTTTATTACTTTAACTAGTACAGTGTGTAAAGTAATGCCAAAAACTCTTAAAAATGACAGTTTTGTAATTGGGTAAAAGCTTTTAAGGGACACTGCAACCATAATGTTTAATTTAAAAACAAATTCATTTTTAATTTTCCTATATTACTGCAACATCACTGTAATAATAGAATAGGAAAATGCGCTTCTGATCTGTTTTGCTTGATGGTCTAATGAGCTTTGTCTCTGCAGGAGCAATTCTAAAATATGTTGGCGCTCCAGACATTGAGCCAGAGGGATCTCCCGAACATCCTGACCAGGAAGCTCCAGGACCAACACGTTCCTCAGAACCTCCTTCTGTCCAGGTGAATAATGTGTGTTATTCTTAGTAGCTAAGCTGATAAGTGTGGGACGAAACTAAGGCAATTAAGCATTATTTTGATTGTTGGTTTGCGTTTTAGTGTTGCACTTGTTGGTTTGTTGGATTTTCTTATTTTAAGTAAGCATTTTTTTATGAATACTCAATCTGTTGTATTTATTGACATATAGAGGATTCTTTTCCTAGTATTATAGTGTTTGTTTGTTTTTAAATCAGTTTAACTTGCCTGAGTTGCTCAACTGAAGATGTTTAATTTTACCTGTAGCCTGTTTTGCTCACGAGGTGTAATAGATTGTGGAATCTTAGTAGACCTTGCTGAGAGTGGCAGCAATCAGCTCTGATGACCATGGTGCTTGTAAATAAGGCAAATGCGCCATCTAGTGGGATGCAGCATGTTTATTCGTGTTGGAGCAATGACGAGTACTACTAACAAAACAAAAGATGCACAGGGTAAAAAAAAATAATCATAAACTCTTCTTAGATCTCTTATAGATTATTGATAATAGCATTCTAATTGATTTCAAACCTTTTCAAAAGATCTTTTGCCAATAGCACACCCAAATATTTGATAACCTTGGAATTCCATTTGATTTTATATTTTCCTGTGTTTGCTATGTTTAACTTGTTGCCTGTGTATTTACCATAGGTTTCTATTATCAACATCAAATGAGGTAAGGTTCTGTCCGGGTCTTGGAGAACCAAAATAATATCATCAGCAAAAAGCCCTGTTAAATGTCCCTGCTCTCCTATATGTATTCCTTTTAGATTGTTACTTTGTCTGATCATTTGTGCCAGCGGCTCAATGAACATAGCAAACAATGTAGCGCTTAGGCAACATCCTTGACGAGTACCATTAATCTTTATCCTTGCCGTAGGTTCTTGGTAGAGACCTTGAATACACTGTATTAACTTTTCTTGGAACCCCAGTTTCCCAAGAACTTGATACAGAAATCTCCAATTCACACAGCCAAGGCTCACCAGTAACAGCTCGCAGGCCCTGCTTTTGGATCTGATCTATTATGTATAGGACCCGTCTAATGTCTTCTTGAGTCTTCCTACCTGTTAAAAAAGCTGACTGATTGGAAGTCCATCTCGTCCCCTTAAATTTCAAAGCGTAACGAACCTGTGTAGCCCGAGGAATTTTATTATAGTTTATTTCCTAGGGTGCAACTCCCCAGGTGGCATTGTCAGGCAACCCCCCCCCCCCCCCCCCCCATTTTCCTTTATACCCACCATCAGAATTGTCTTGTCTCATGGTTAACAAGAAATAGGGTACAGCTTATCTGCAAAGTAAGTAACACGTACATTATGAACTATCATTCTATATCATAATGATGTAATATGTCAACCGAAAGCAGCTGACCAGCTGAAAAGGCTCACTCCACCCCCTACTGTTGGGAGGAGGACACGTTCCCGTCAGTAATTCAAATTTCTCAGCTGCATGTATAGGGGGACAAGGTGAGAACTCCGATTGGACGAGAAAACCGAATTATTGCTTAGTCCGATTAAGCTCTGCATGTAAACGCACTGATTACACCTGCGCCAGAGTGCAGAGTGAAAGCAGCTCTTTTAAAAACAAGCGCAGGCTGGAGTCAGCACTCCTCTGGCGTGTCCACGCTGAGAACTCTGTCCTTCGCAGTTCTTAGCATTTCGGCTAGCAATCCCAGAGCGGGCTGGGCCATAAGCGCAGCTGGAGGAGGAACTCTGGCGGGTGCCCGTTCATCGGGAGGTGGTGCTGTGTGTGCGTGATCGTTGTGCATTCACCGCTTGGCTGTTAAAGCTGAAGCCCCCCGCCCCCTCTCCTCCTCTGGCGCTCGGCGGGGAGGCAGCGACTTGGAGCGACTGCACCCAGGCAGTTTTGTTTTGTGTGTGTGTGTGTGCGAAGAATAAATAAAAGTTTTCCTTTCGTTCTAACTGTTTAATGCTTGCCTGGGTGTCTCAAGGTATTAGTATGTTAATTTAGTTCTCTTTTCTTTAGGACAGGAGTTGGCGTAGCGTGAATTTTGGTTTGTAGTGATTCCCTTAGCTTTGTTTATTCCCTTTTTTGAGTTTTCTTTGGTTTCTTTGGCCCTGTTCCCCTGTGGTGAATTCTTCTGGTGGATTCAAGTGATGTAGATGTTGAAGGAGTCTTCATTGACACAGACTTAGTTGTATAAAAACTGGTTTATTTGCAAAGAAGTCAAAAGTCAGACAGGCACCATGGAAAGCCTGGGGATGTCTCTGGGCCAGATGTGAGCAACTCCGATGATGCTTTGTTCCCATCACCTTTTATACCTCCCAGCAACCAGGGAGGAAGATGCTAGAAGTGGGGGAGAATGTATACATTCCATAGTTGCACCCCCAATGACCATCTGGTTTCAATTTGGTGGCCGTTGGCAACAACAAGACCATATATGGACCCTGAGACGCCCTTAGGGAAGAAGTGCAGCAGGTTCACTGCTGAGTTCACATCAGGCCATATACATAAGATCACATGATGTCATATACATAGATTCAGATACTACACCCCTTATTTTCTTATGATGAACAGTCTTTTTGGTATGGTACTTATTTCCTTGACACTCAGGCAGCTAAACCTGGTCTATTTTAAATTGTTGTCAAATAAAGCTGTTTCATTGGAAGTCCGTCTCGTCCTCTTAAATTTCAAAGCGTAACGAACCTGTGTAGCCCGAGGAATTTTATTATAGTTTATTTCCTGGGGTGCAACTCCCCAGGTGGCATTGTCAGGCAGGTAAATTCCAGAAAGTTAACAATGATGGGTCTCGGTTGGGCACCGTCCGCTGGCTTCTGTGCAAATGAGCGGTGTGCTCTCTGAATTTGGACATTAAAATCTGCTGGCAGGTGCAGTTCGCTTTTCAGCAGGTCTTCCACAAACTTGGCCACAGATTCTCCCTCCTCTCCTTCAGTGACTCCATAGGTTGTTTCTCCTCGGCCTGGACTCCAGGTCAGTTAACTTGTCCTGAAGAGCTTTTTGTTCTCTCAGTGATATGACCAGAGCGTCATTAGCTTCCTGTGCCCAACGTTTTAGCTTTTCAATCCGCGACTCAGCCTCGTTGATCTTGCCGGTCTGGAGCTCCTGTTCGGTGATGACTTTCGCAAGTTGTTGATTTATTTTGTGTTTGAAGTCGTCCAAGTCTTTTTCCACGTCGTTCCTCAGTGTTTCTCCAAACGTGCGAAGGACTTCTTTTGATTCCGTTTTTAAATTCCGTATCTCCTTGCTAATAATTTTTATGTCCGAGCCCTTTTCCGCGTCGTTAGTCACGAGGAGTTTGTTTCGCCATCTCCCTCTGTTTCAGAGCAAGCTGGTAGTTCCGCCATATTGTCTGTTACCGTGTTTCTCTTTTGGTTGAATGGAGTTTTCCTTCCCATTCCAACGTTCCCCTGATCACTTTGTAGTTAATATGATATCTGACAATAGTTATTCAAGTTTTCGGGGAGTTTTTACCCTAGACGGTCGAGAGCCCTGGTGTCGCGCAGTCTACCGCTTTATGGCCAAACCAGAAGTCCCTTCCCTCTAGCCTTTTCAAGGGGGAGGTGGCTAGACTCGGCTCTTGTGGGACGAGAAGCAGAAGGCCTGTCCGATCGGGGGGGAAGATGAGATGACATTTTTGTGGGTCAACACAAACTCATCTGCGAGGACAGCAGCCTTGGACAATGACGACACTTTCTGTTCATTCAAGAACATTACCACCTTCTCTGGCAAAGAGTCTTTAAAATCTTCTAAAAGAACGAGCTCACGGAGTGACTCAAAGTCATTTTTGACATCATTAGCTGCACACCATTTATCAAAGAGGTTGCTTTTCTCCCATGCAAACTCGACAAAGGTTTGACCACTAGATTTTCTATGGTTCCTAAATTTTTGCCGGTAGGGCTCAGGAACAAGCTCATAAGCAGGAAAAATTGCTTCCTTTCCAACATCATATTGCAGGCTGTCTTCTAAGAAAAGAGCAGACACCAACTCCTGTGCTTTTCCCACCCGCTTGCATTGGAGAAGGACAGGCCACATGTCTCTTGGCCAGTTGAGTGGCGAAGCTATTCGCTCCAAGGCACTGAAGTATGAATCAACTTCTGCCTCACGAAATGCTGGCACCAGAAAAATGTTTTTACTGGGGCTGGGCAACAATTAAAAATTTTAATCGCAATTAATCGCATGATTTACCTGATCAATCACGATTAATCAATTAATGTATACGCAAAAGCCAATAATGAATTTAAAAGAAGTCTTTCATACACTTTAATTTAAATGTTCTGCCATATAAACGAAAGCACCATAACATTTATCGTGCAAACACTTAACATCAGCACTTTACACAGAAACATTTTTAATGTAAATCTAAAGTTAAAAAAAAATGCAAATACAAAATTAAAGCTTATTGCCAATGCCAGGGCATTACTGTTATCCTGTTCCTTATGAAAAATAAAAAAAATCTACCTACAAAATCCTGAGCCACAATAATAACAGGCAATTTCTGAGGTAACAGCAGAAACATTTTTCTTTTATCAGGGAGCAGCATAACCAGTCTGCGTTCCCTTGCAAATGTCCCAGTTAGAAAGGGTGAGGCACAAAAACGTTCACTTTTGGGTTTTTCTTCACAGGGGACTAGAATGTAAAGTCCACATTTATACTGGAGTTCCTTTGGAGAATCTCACTCAACTCAGTGCAGTTTGTCAGTTCCTGGAACTTGACGGCCAGTTATTTTAAATGTACTGCCATATGAATTAAAGTGCCATAACATTTACTGTGCAAACACACTTTTAAAATCAGCATTTTTGAACAATTAGCAGCTAAGAAAAAAAAAATAGTGTAAATTTAAACTCAACTTAAACAATGTTTTAAAGCAATACAAAATTAAAGCTGTAAGCAGCGTTTGCGGGACTGAGCCCACCTGGCCACTGCCTGCCGTGACGTCCGCCACCTGGCCACGAGCCCCCGACACCCGCCAACGCTTCCCAACGCCTGGCGATTCCGCCCGAAACCCGCCGATGCCCCATTACTGCCACCGACGCCTGCTGATGACACATCAAGCACTGACTTGACATTACTGACTTGACATTTAGAAACATTTGATTTCTAAATGCTTTTTTTTTTTTACTGTATTACTGTATCATTTTGGAGATAATAAGCTTTAAAGTTGGCTTTTTGTTTTGTTTTGCGACAGCTCCAATATTCCATTTTTACTGTACGATAACATCAAATTGCTCCATAAGCTCTGTCAATGGTTGGTACAGTTGACCTCAGGACAACCTTGAATATATCTTCAATCATTATAAGGCATATTTAATGTACCATTTTGGAGATATTAAGCCTCAAAGTTGTTGTTTTCCTTTTTCTTTTTAGCTTTTCAAACAGGCAAAAAGGGCCCAGTACTCAATTTTTTTACTGCACAGTAACATTGCTTTGCTCCATAATTTCTGTCAGTGGTTGGTACAGTTGACCTGAGGAATACCCTGACTATATCCTCAGTCATTATCAAGCATATGTACAGTATCATTTTGGAGATATTAAGCCTTAAAATTGGCTTTTTTTTTTTTTTCTTTTTTTTTTTTTTTTCGAAAGCTCCAATATTCCATTTTTACTGTACAATAACATCAAATTGCTCCATAAGCTCTGGCAATGGTTGGTACATGTGGCATGACGAAATACTGTACTACCAAGTTTGTAGTTGCAGTATCTTCAGTTTATGGGGTAGAGGGTGCTCAAATTGGATTGATTGAAGATGTAGTTTAGGTACAATTTGCTTGTTTTTTATCAAAATTTAAGTTGATTGCAGTTCAAGGTGGCACAATCCTATCAGATGTTGTCATTTTATCACGAAGAACACTGGTATTTGATGATTATTACCATAAGTACCACCATGTTGCAGGCATTGTGGTTACAAGTTTCACTCCAATTTTGATTGTTGTCTGTATGACTAGCAATCCGTTGAGCTGTCTAGGGTTATCATTCAGATAAGGTGTCACAACTTTTAATTGCATGGGAACTTTGGGATCCATGGCAGGTGGGCATTGTAAAAAAAACGGATCTTGAGTCGGAAGCTAGCTTGTCCTAATTGTGACCTTACTATGATGATTTTTTTTCCCTGCCAGATTGAGGAGAAATTAAATGGACATCCAAACCGGGGCCAATAATGGATGAGCTGGATGATGTCACAGTATCAATTTTAAATGGTAGGTCATGTGTAGGTATGAAAAAATTTCCATTACTGTGATTTGTCCGCTAAGTAATTAAAATAACTGTATGCTGACACTGATTTCAAAAAGAAGTATTTTACAAATTTGAGACAAAATGTCTAAACTGAATTGCATTTACAATTAATTCTGATAACAGAAATTGGCACAAAACAAACTTGGTTTGACTTGTCAAGTTGAATTAAATTCATTAGTCAAAAAAATGTATGAGTTGTTAAGTTTAAAAGGTTTGTTAATGATTGGACTGTCTTTATAGCTGCCAACATCGATGAAGTCTTGCTCCACACCCTCCGTCGTGAAGATTTGAGAGACCTTTTTCCTGGACCAGAACACTTTCTCAGGAGGAAAAGGATTTGGGCCCTTATTAGTGTAGATGTGATTGGTTACCTACTTTGCTCTGAGAACATCGAGCATAACACTTTTTTTTTTCTTTTTTCCTAATTGGGTCTATTGTTTCTCTCTTGTTCATAATGTTTTGGATCTGGTTTCCTCTCGGCTGAGAATTCCATCGTACCAGACAAGGCTGCCCCGAATGAAGCCAGGAACTGTGTCTTCACCAGGAGACATCTCCAATCTGTCCTCAGACATCCACTCCTTTGGTGAAAAGCAGCCCAAAGAGGACCCTCCAGCTTCCTGCTCCTCCACAATACTGGATGTTGTCGAAACTAGACATGGGCAAACCCCGGCCCGCGGGCCACATCCGGCCCGTTGCGTGTCTCTGTCCGGCCCGCGTGAAGCCAGTCATAACCCCCCAACACCGCACCCCCCAACGAAACTTTGTCGGCACGTAACTTTGCCGAGTTAGCGTAGCGCGATAGCAATAGCGTGCTTCCCCCCCGTCAACGAGGTGTAGGTACAGAATTAGTCCGGGTGCAGAATCGTTCTGGGCGGAAGTGACTGCCGATACGGCAACTCCATTGGGACATACCTCTACATCGCGTTCGAACGTGATATATGGATAGATCGCGGTACGTTTATAGAGTTGCCGTATGTGACGTAATTGGCAGTCGCCTCTGTCCAGTGGGCGAATGCCAACAACGTCACATACGGCAACTCTATTAGGACAAACTACATCGGTTGATTAAGGTTATCTTTTTTTTTCTGTCAATCCCTGCCGTATTTACAGTACTTTGTATTATATTGTATACACAAAATTCTCTCTCTCTCTCTCTCTTCACATATATGTATATATATATATATATATATATATATATATATATATATATATATATATATATATATATATATATATATATACATATATATACGAATGTATGTATTCAACACACACTATCTATCTATCTATCTATCTATCTATCTATCTATCTATATATCTATCTATCTATCACCCGCGAAATAGCGTTTTGACCGTGATCTATCCATATATCACGTTCGACCGCGATGTAGAGGTATGTCCCAATGGAGTTGCCGTATCAGGCAGTCACTACGCCCAGAACGATTCTGCACCCGGACTAATTCTGTACCTACCTACAACCCCCCCTTCCGTGGCCCGCCGACTCAATGCAGGTCTGTCATGTGGCCCGTTGCTAAAAAAAAGTTTGCCCACCCTCTATACAGACAGTGAGTTGGAGCAAGCTCGTAAGCACTACTTCCAGATGGCCCGCACTGCCAGTGAGGGGAAATGTGTCATGTTCAAAGAGCTGAGATGCAGGCTGGTGAGAAACACTTTCACCAGCATGATCTCTATCTTGAGAGCCAGTCAGCAAGGAGAGGGGGTCCGGTACCCTTCTAAGCATGAAGTCACTGCAATGGCTAAAAGACTAGTGGAGTATTATCCCATGCTGAAGGATTAAGACAAAACAATGAAACATGTAAGTGATTATATTATTTTGCGCACTTAGATTTTGAAGCGTGTGGTTATTTTTGGCTGATACGTTTTTTTATCTGTGCATGTTCACTTTCCATCTTTATTTGTTCTTTCAATGAGTGAAATTTTATTTATCAAGCGAGCACTTACAAGAATCTTCACAAGAGATTCACCAGAGAGGGGCCACAAGAAGAAAAGGCATCGCATTGACTTCTCATCAAGTGACCAAGAAGAAGATCATGATGCAGACTCAATTGGTGGATCAACAATTATTTTGTGTCACACACCAGGGCGCAGTTCTGATAATGGCCACACTTCACATAAGTAGAAACATGTCCATTTTAATAATAATGATAATGTATGAAAGCTAGGCAATGTTATGATAGTTTTGGATATCATGATATATCACAGGCATTTTTACATTTGAATTGTCATTTGATATATTTTGATGCTCCAAACAATTTCATCCATTTGACTGATTTACTGATTTGTCTCCTCCATTTCATCAGCCAAAGATGGTCTGACAGCACAGGCCAGACATTATCAGACCCTGCAGGAGCTGTACAAGAAACCAAAACCCAACCAAGATGCTGTCTCCCAAATTCTTGACCTGCAGTTTCAAGCAAGAAGATCCTTCATTGATAGTGATGTTCTGAAAGAACAGGACAAGGCCAACAAAGATCCTGGATGCATATCCATGTGTCAAGGATCTTTATCGTGTAAGTGATTAACTTGTTTTGGTTTATGATGAAAAGCAAGCATTTTTGCAGATTTTAACACTGACTTGCATTAATAGGCGATGAATGAGCTGCGGCGCATTCTGGATAAGGGCAACAGAAAATTCATTGATGAACTAAAAAAAGAGATGGGAAGACTTCTGCACCAATGTGTAATTTTATGGTGTTTGAAAAAAAAATGAAGTGATGAAGCCACGCATAACGCTGGATGTAGGTGAGTCATTTTGCTGTGTCTCTAATTGACTGTGTAGCTGTTTCCTTTATGTTGCGCTGAATGAATAGATGCAGAATGGTAATACTCTTCATGCTGAAAAAATAAGATTTTTTTTGTGATCAACACAAACCTAATAAGACTCATTTTTAGGAAGACTAACTTTGAACTCAAAGTTGATTTGTTCTATTCCAGTGGAATATTCCATCGCGCTGCTCAGGGCACTCCCCACACTCTTTCCTTCACCAAGTCCACCACCGAAGAAGCTGGGACATGCCAGTGAGGCACTGCTTCATGTCATTCAGGTGAAAGTTTGTTTGCATTTTCTCACATTCAACACTTCATAGTTCCATGCATGGATGTGGCGTTTCCTTCTTCTTTTTCTTTAGCCAACAGAAGATCCCACAATGTACTCGCAGAAGAGGTCTTTCTGCAGCCCTGTGTTGCTGTTTGATGGGACCCGCTGTCTCATCTGTCTTGGAGCCACTCCCGCCACCACGCTTGCCAAGGAAGACTTGAGTGACGGTCTGCTTCATCTGATGGGTTACTACTATGCCCTGCACCTCACATATCCAAAAGTGTGTGGCAACCCTTCTCTCTGTCATTCAGACAGAAGTGCTACAGGACACTATCCATGAGTGAGACACCACAGCCTCATACAAAAAAGACCATGGCAGAATGGAAAGATTTTATTGGGGAGTAGAGCTGTGTACTAGGCATAGGTAGTGATACACTCCCCTGGTAGTTGTAACTTGAGGGTGGGTGGGAGTCTGTTGGAACAAACATGTTATCAGTGGTGATAGGAACACAACACTATATGCTGTCCCCATACTGTTTTTGTTTTTTTTGTGTAACTGAGTGTCAGGGAATGTGAATCAATATTCAATAATGATGACGGTGAATATTGTAACAACACAACATTACTTGCGTTCTAGAAATGGTGGAAAGCGGTGGATGTGGGAGTGGCATCTTCCGATTAGGACACCTGTGCCGATGCCCCCTGCAGGATAAAAGGCCGACTGCGTGTGCCGCTCGGTCTCTTCCACATTCTCCATCCAGCAGCCATGGGCGTCTGGCCGACTCTCAGCTTCTTTTGTTCTGTTTTGCACCTGACAACACCCCACATCCTATTATTCACTCATCCACACTTACATTACTGATGAATACTGACAAACACACACCATATATTTCATTATTTTGCTTACAATTATCTATTTTGTTATAATAAACCTTTTGATTAATCGCAATCCGCAGTGTCCCTTCCGTGATTGTCATAACTCTTGAGCCGGGTTATGACAATATCGTCTGCAAAATTTCGAAGATATCGAAGATATCGTGTGTCGTGATGTTGTCATTATCGTGGGCCAAATATCGTCACAGTATCGAATCGTGGGTTAGCCGTATCGCCCCACCCCTATTATCAACACAAGATCACATATGTACAGTACATGTACAGTTTAATTAGTGTGTTACTTTGTTTATGAATTCATTTCTTTATGTTCTTCCAGATGTCCAGCCTGAGACGTTGATCAGCACGCGTTGCCTCAAAAACCAAAACAAACAAGTGACATGTTGGTATTTGGGATATGTGTATTTCATTGTGTGCATCTTTGTGATAGGACAATAAATGCAGTTCTTTAAACGTTACTTTGTGTCCTTGTATTTGCAGGTGTGGGCAACACGTTCAACTGTCCACATGACTGAGTCTGCCTCCAGCAATGTCACAGCAGTGCAGCAGGTTTGTACTTATTCATTTCCACTTCATCACCTGTGTGTTTTCTAGGCTTTACACCAATCTTATCAGCTGTATCGGATCGGCCGATATTTGGCATTTTTTCGGGCGTCATGTCATGAATCACCATAATCTGTCTCATTTCCTCCAAAGTAGTTTCACAGCATCGACATGTTTATTTGTTTGTATCCGAGAGCTAATGATTCATGATTCAAAAACCTTCATTTTCGTCTTCGTGCCTCTTCCTTTTTTGAGTACTGTCGCTATGTGAGGGACAATAAAGTTTCTTTGAATCTTCACGACAGCAACATCCATGGGCGACACAAACAAACGTGTCGGAGGTGTGGAAGTTTTTCAAAGTGAGAGAAACAGACATAGCACAAGCTATCTGCAATATATGCAACGCTACAGTACCTAGCGGGGGAACTTTGGCAAAAAAATTCAACACCACAAATTTAATCAGGCACTTGGAAAAGATACACACGGAGGAGCATGTCGAGTTCAAGAAACGCAGCGCGGAGAAAGAAAAAGAAAAGCAAACTCTGAAACAGATGCTAAAGCAAACGACTTTAGACAGTGCTCGTGAGAAGGCAAGGGATGTACAGAAACAAGTATTTATTGCCCCTAACGTGATCGGATCGGTGATCGGTTTATTTAAACTCACTGATCGGTGATCGGCACAAAAATCGTGATCGTGTAAAGCCTAGTGTTTTCCTTTCTATGTTTATTGGCATAAAATCACATCTTTCTTATTTTAATCAGTTGGAGGCGACGCCACAGATGACCAGAGCTGTGCCCGTGGTTCCTGTGGCTCCCGTGGTTGCCAGCACCAAGCCAGAGGAGGCCAGCACCGTCCAGGAGGCAACACAGAAGATCAACTAAGCTAAGGAGGCTTTTCTTTCTTCTTCTGTTGCCTCTGACTGCTCCGCTCGTTCTACGCCTCGCACATGTGATTTGTGATCCATCATCAGTTAGTACCAGTGAAGATGCAGTGGCAGATCATGGCACTGGTATTAGATTAGCCAAGGTTCTGCATGGTTCTTTTCATCAAGGCGAAACCGGTCACGGTTTAAAATTCCAGCACCAGCTGGCAACCGTGAGTCACTTCAGAAGAGCAAAACTCCTCACTTTGACATGGATAATTCTGACGTAGAGTTTGTCAGTGCTGTGACCAATGAAGAGTGTAACTTCTCTCCCCTTGATGTTGATGTTTGTTTAGACCTTTGCAAAAACTTGAAGATTCATTTGGACCGTGCAAGTTTTCCAATTTCTAATTGCAAAGGCCCATTAGGTTCGCCGTGTACAAATGAGAATGTAGAGGCTGATGGAAACTGCTTCTTCAGAGCCATCAGTCAAGCTGTGACTGGTTTATAGACACAGAAGTGGAAATTCAGGTTGCAGCAGATTGTTTACGATTAGATGTGTACACTTTTATCGATGGTCATGGGTTGAAGTACAGCTCTTGCAAGAAACAATTCTCACATTGTATATATTTATGGATGTATTTGTTTTGTATGGAAGCAGTTACCATAATCCAAATTAAAATAAGAATATAATAACAGAAATGCTTTTTCATTTTAAGAACGAAGCTGCATTATTTGACTCATAATTAAAATGGTTAATAAGTCATTCAATCTGCATTTTCATTTTCTTCTTCAAGACTGCTCATTCTTGTACTTAATTCAAATGAAAAAGGAAAACACATTTGAGATTTAATTTTCAAAACATGCACCAGCAAAGAGTTACCAAAATTCAATATGAAATGTAAAATTCAAAAATGAAAAAGCAATAGCAGAATGCTTTTTCATTTTAAGAACGAAACTGCATTATTTGACTCATAATTAAAATCATTAATAAATATTCCTATATGCATTTTCATTTTCTTATGTTGTGTGCATTCCACACCTGTGCAGTGTCATCCAACTCATCCTGTAGAAAATGTATACATTTAGGAAGAGCTGTGCCAGCAGAACATAAATAAAACACTAAATTACAGCATTCACACATGAGCAACCCCACCCTCTCCCTCCCTCCCTGTCACTGTTCACCCCCCCCCTCTTTCTCCCCATCTCTTATCCTCTCTGTTTCTACCCTTCTGTTCCATCTCTCTCCCCTTCCATCTCTGTTCCTTTCCCTTTGCTACCCCTTCTCTTTAGCATTCTTTTTCCTTTCCTCCCGTCTCTGTCTGTCTGTCTTCCCAACACCCCCTTTCCAGTTTCTGTCCTCCCTCCCCTCTCTCTCACTCACATACACATGCGCACAAAATGAAAATAAAACATTATTCATGAACTCACCTGTATGGAGGCCCATACAACAAAACTGCAGGAGACTTTTGTCCAGAAACTCGCCATCAAAATGCCCGTTGTCTCTGAGGTCTGATAACAAGGCTAACCAGAACTCCATGCGCTGGCCACGCAGGAAACCCCACCAATATTCAATTATTTGATTGGCGGTGCTGGCCCCCTCCAAGTAACTATCAAGGGTGTCGTCTGGTTGAACAGGGACGAGGAAACGCTGGAAGCCTCTAACATGGCCATTTTCGGTTCCAAGACAACTCTAGGGCACCCCCCAAAACGCTGTACCGCTTCTATGTAGCACCCTCCAATTACTTTTGAGTCACTACTTGTTGTGTAAGCTGGGCCACTTACTAGAAATTAGGTATACAGCCTTAACTAGAAAAATCAATTAAAAGTGGTCAAATATGTTACACTGTTGAATATAATCAAAGACAAAACTGCCTTCATCACAGCTTTCCATAAATGGATCTTTATTGATTTATTCAGAAAAAGCTTTGGTAGCTCATTCTCAGAACAGCAGCCTCTGATTTCTTCTTAGACATAAGATTTACAGTACAGAGAAAAAACAATAAAGGGAAAAATGGGACGGGTAAATTTCAAGCTTGTTATTTAAGTTATTAGGCTTAGCAATAAAGCTATTGTACTGTGTGTGGGGGGTGGAGGGGGCCGGTTGATGCGCCATACTGGGTCCGTAGGGGGGGGGCCTCTGGGTGCCCGGGCCTGCCTTGGGTACCGATCCTCCCGGTGGGTGAAGGGGCTGGGTCCTGTCATGGGGATGAGTCTGGTCTCGCTTGCCCTGGGGGGCCCCCGTCCGGGGGCCGGGCTCTGCTGCCTGTCCGCCCTGGGTGGTGTCCCTTCTCCTTGGGGTATCTGCCTCCCTGTCATCCTGCCCTGGCTCCTCGTGGGGCGGGTGCCCTCCGGCCCGGGGGCCTGCTGCTCCGGGCCTCTTCCTGGCCGGTTTTGCGGTGGGTATGCCGTGTCCGGGCCACTCCCCCCCCCCCCCCCCCCCCCGGCTCGTCACTGGCTTGGGGCGGTTGTGGCCTCGGAGACTGCACTAATTGGCAGCCTACTTCCAGTGACGTACTTAAACACACCCACTCCCACATTCAGGTACACACACCACCACATCCATACACACACCACCACATCCATACACACACACGCACACACATGCACACACACACGTATACACAGATGCAAACATGCACACACACACAAGTATACACACATGCAAATATACACACACACCCGCACACACGCACACACACACACAAATATACACAAGCGCGGGTACACTGTTGTACACTATTGCATAGCTTATTGTCTTATTGATCCATGAGTAGATTATTATCATCGTTATTATTACTATCAACATTATTATTATTATTATTATTATAACTATTATTATTATTATTATTATTACTATTAACGTTGCTATTATTATCATCGCTATTATTATTAACATCACTGTATGAACTCGCATGTATGTTTGTATGTTTGTATCACTATCTGACAATTAGCTATGCACATTTACGATCTGTTTTGTTCTCTTTTAACACAATTGTATATTGTTGCCAGTTGCCTCCTCTACTCCTCTCTCTCTATCCCTCTCATCATCTCATCATCCCCCCCCACACTCATTTCCCCTCTCTACTCACCCCCCTATCTGTCCCCCTCAGTCCGGTCATGGCCAGAATGTCACCAAGAACATTATAATAAAACCACTGAAGAGGTCGCTCCTGAAACCACCCACGTGGCTCACACTCTCAAGATCTACCTCTGAGAATAAAATCTGTCAGCCATCATAGACATTCAGAGACACTTCTGCTTGTCATTATGGCCAGACCGGACAAGGGGAAAAAAAAAAAAAAAAAAAAAGCAACACAGCTCTTAACGTTCGTTTGAAACGGTTGTCAACATTAACAGACTGAACTGGACTTAATAACAGGAGTGCTGCATTATTCTGGTGAGTGTCAGCTGCGCTGGGCGTGTAAACCGGGCCATCCAGCTGCGGTGCTGATCCGACGCCACTCGTGTCAAAAATCCTGACAAATGTCACTTGATCAAGGAGGAAATCTGCATCAGATGAGATCAGCTGACTTTGCGTGTGCAGTGTGTATGCTGTGCACAGCGGTGTGCACTCTGTGTTAACAAGAAAAACGCATCTAAGAAAGTGGTGCGCAAAAGCAGGGTAGTGACAGAATTAATGCACATTATTGATATTTGTCGCGTGTGTACCTGCACATGCATGCTTATTAACACACGGGTACTGTGGAATATATTTTTTACTCACTTAAAGTAGGAACTGCATTGCACTCAGTGTTGAGCAGCTCCCCCTGGTGTTAAACTGAAGAAGTGCAATACACTCAGGCAAAAGTTGAAGTGCGGGCCATATTCTATTGTATTTATAACATTTGTTGCGGGCCAATTAAAAATGGACTGCGGGCCGCAGTTGGCACGTGGGCCGTAGTTTGGACACCCCTGCTCTAAAGCATCGTATTAAGGGGACAGTGTCATTGTATGGGCATTGCGTATGACAATGTCCATTGTTTGTAGACTAATTTCCTGTACTACTGTGCTAAGGTGGTAGGCCAAGTGCTAAATCTGGCCTCCAACATGCTTTTTACTCTTTCACAGATGACATACTCATCATTTCGGTTCTGAACAGTATTTATTGACTGAAAAACAGGACCCCGTTTACTTGTGTACAAGCAGAGTAGTCAAGAAAGTTGTAATCATTTACATGTCCATTCTACAGTGTATCACTGGACGTGTTTACGTTTGACTATCTCCTTTAATATAGAACCACCACAAATGTGTTAATGACTTTTATAATTTCCTTTATATAATATACAAAAGTATTAGTATGATCCAGGGAAAATTCCATGTTTGTTTGCGAAACTCATTGGAAGAATGAAGAAAATCTGTTTGATTGTTATTGTCATGAACATGAATCACAAGTTGTTTTTTTTTTGTTTTTTTTCATGTGTCACTTTAACAGAGACAACACCATCTGTAATTACTATGTTTGGTTGCATTTCCCTGGCAGGCAAAGATAGATGGAAGAGGCATCCTTCTGGGTGGAAAATGGGACTGGCTTGTCTGTGGATGGTGGAGGCTCGCTGGGCTCATCAATCCGTCCATCCATTCACCTTGTTCGTCTCATCTTGACTGCAGCACGCCACTGTGGAGGCTTGACATAACACACATTAGATTAATAACAGAAAAGCAAAATGTGACTTATGGTGTATTATTTAGTGTGCTTCAGTTGTAATTCTCATAATAATGACTGTTTTGCTGGCTTCACACAGTATATATAATTGGCCTGTCTTAGTTAAAAGCCCACTCACCACGACAAGGTGAAGGCCAAGAGTGGGAACACAAACACAGACCAGAAACGAACAGGACAAATCCAGACAAGACTACAAAAAACACAAACACAAATATCAATCACTTTGACCACTATCTTTTTTCACAAAAACATTTATTTCTTTACAAATTGAACCTTAGATTGTGTCACAACAAACTAAATAAACCCTTGAAACAGCCAACAAAACATGAAACAACAACACTTCATCAATATTATAATGAGTATCCTCATAAATGATTTCAAGATAACTTTCAACACTTTCTTACAAAAACATTTTTACGTCTGCCGTAACGATTTTCAGGTTTTTTTCATGTGAATATTTTAACATTGAACATGTTAACTGAACAGTCAATCCCTTCATTGTTGCTCTGACCTCTTCATCATTTGTGACCTCTTCATCATTTGTGACCTCCACATCTACATTAGACACAATATGGCTGTCACATGGCTCCTGAATCACTAGAAAACTGTCTTTTTCCAAGATCTCTGACACCTCTTTACATTTTTTTAGAATATGTGTGGTCAAAGATTTGTTCAAAATCACGTGTGTGTGTGTGTGTGTGTGTGTGTGTGTGTGTGTGTGTGTGTGTGTGTGTGTGTGTGTGTGTGTGTGTGTGTGTGTGTGTGTGTGTGTGTGTGTGTGTGTGTGTGTGTGTGAGAGACTCATTTACCTTTTGTTTGGTAGACATGCTCTTACCTGATTTGAAGAAACTAAAAATGGTTGGGGGCGACACTCACAGCAAGAAGCTTGTGGGTTCTCTCCGGGTTCTCCGGCTTCCTCCCACACTCCAAAAACATGCATGTGAGGTCAATTGAACGTTCTAAATTGTCCGTAGGTGTGCATGTGAGTGTGAATGGTTGTTTGTCTCTATGTGGCCCTGCGATGAACTGGCGACTTGTCCAGGGTGTCACCCTGCCTTCGCCCTTAGACAGCTGGGATAGGCTCCAGCAGACCCCCGTGACCCTGAATAGGAATAAGCGGGTATAGAAGATGAATGAATGAAATCTTTATTGAATGAATGACACATTTTATTTCACTCGTGGTTTATGTAATTATTATTTTTTGCTCCATAGCTTTCATGATTCAGCATTACATGTTAAGCGTGATGAATTGCATGAAAAGAGAGAGCACCTGCTGATAAATTAACATGGTGTGCTGTTTAATTCCATGAGGACGACAAAATATTTGCAAATTTGTGTTAGCTACACACACACGGACGTACGTACGTAAAAACGTCAGTGGCATAAAAGTGCCTTACAGTCATTTCATTAATCATTCTAACCGAAGTAACGTGGGTCCTTTGCACCCTTTGCCTGTTGATCGGGTGACACAGTTAATTGCAGCACAGGTCGGCATTTTCTCGGCCACTGCAGATAAGCCAAAAGTTGACCGGTCGACAGGTGCAAGAGAAAGGGAGGAACTTTCAAGATCGTTCAGTTTTTATTTCTTATTTTTTAGTTCTGATGAAATAAATAGACCAATCATTTCATTACTTTGTCTGCTTTCCAAAGAGGTTATTAATTAAAAAATATGTGTGGCAGTGCTGTTATGGTCCATAGAGAGTTGCTTCAAAGAATTATTATTTATTATTCAGTTCATTGCTCACTTGTTTAATACACAAATAATAGTATATTATTATTATTATATTATTATAATAATAATAATAATAATAATAATAATAATAATAATAATAATAATAATAATAATAATAATCATCATCATCATCATTATTATTTATAAAATTTCGAAACAACAATCGTCAGTTGTTCCGTAAAAAATACATTGATTTCCATGTTGAATTTTGTACGGTTCGTGAGCGCGCACGTCTGTCAGTGACGGTCTCCACACTGACACAACTGCGCATGCTCTATTATCCCATCAATGCGGAAGTCAAAAAGTTTTTGGGAGCCATGCGCTGGGTGAGCAACTTCATCGAAAGGAATGGGATGCCATCTTGGACTCTGGGGGCTTGCCGCACTGTCACGCAGGTTGTGACGGAGCGGGCCGGCGACGCACAGGTATGACGTGAATGATTGACAGCTACCATTCGTTCCCGTTAGCGAGAGGATTAAAAACAAACAGACACCATTATGGCATCAAAAAGGAGTTATCCCAGCGGTGCGGAAAAACGGAAGGAAAAGAAAACTGATCAAGAAAAACTTGCAAAGGGGAAAGGTAAGTTATTTGTTTGTGATGTGGGCTGGAGAGGTGGAGGTGAAACGCTGTTGTCCCCCCCCCCCCCCATGTTTGTTTATTTGTCCTGTTAGCCAGCTAGCTAGCGTCGGATAAATGTTAGCTGGCTGGCTAATATTTGTTCGTCATGAATCAGCGTTTTTGTTTGTTTTATGAAAGTTGACCATATCCTGCCATGTTGGCCTATCCTGCCATGGGATTGACTGATTGACTCCACACCCGTTTATTCACATTCTAACAGGGAGGGCGGGAGGGAGGGCATGTTGTAGTTGTAGTTGTAGTCAGTCCCCTGTTATTGTTCAGTGGAAGTTGTCTCTCACATATTTGACTCTTCATGTTATTTTAGCCTTAACTTAGGATGAATTTACTAAGCTTAGTTTGTATTTTGTAGGCCCTTAATTAGAAATGTGGTACTGTTTTAGAATTCAAAGAAGTATTTTATGGAAATACTTTATTTGGCATGGTGTTGACTATTTTAGACTGTTGTGGCAGTGGGTCATTTATCTTACTTTTATTACTTTAACTAGTACAGTGTGTAAAGTAATGCCAAAAACTCTTAAAAATGACAGTTTTGTAATTGGGTAAAAGCTTTAAAGGGACACTGCAACCATAATGTTTAATTTAAAAACAAATGAATTTTTAATTTTCCTATATTACTGCAACATCACTGTAATAATAAAATAGGAAAATGCGCTTCTGATCTGTTTTGCTTGATGATCTAATGAGCTTTGTCTCTGCAGGAGCAATTCTAAAATATGTTGGTGCTCCAGACATTGAGCCAGAGGGATCTCCCGAACATCCTGACCAGGAAGCTCCAGGACCAACACATTCCTCAGAACCTCCTTCTGTCCAGGTGAATAATGTGTGTTATTCTTAGTAGCTAAGCTGATAAGTGTGGGACGAAACTAAGGCAATTAAGCATTATTTTGATTGTTGGTTTGCTTTTTAGTGTTGCACTTGTTTGTTTGTTGGATTTTCTTATTTAAAGTAAGCATTTTTTTTTAATGAATACTCAATCTGTTGTATTTATTGACATATAGAGGATTCTTTTCCTAGTATTATAGTGTTTGTTTGTTTTTAAATCAGTTTAACTTGCCTGAGTTGTTCAACTGAAGATGTTTAATTTTACCTGTAGCCTGTTTTGCTCACGAGGTGTAATAGATTGTGGAATCTTAGTAGACCTTAGTAGACGCACAGTGCTGAGAGTGTCAGCAATCAGCTCCGATGACCGTGGTGCTTGTAAATAAGGCAAATGCGCCATCTAGTGGGATGCAGCATGTTTATTCGTGTTGGAGCAATGGCAAGTACTACTAACAAAACAAAAGATGCACAGGGTAAAAAAAATAATCATAAACTCAAGCCCAACAAAGATAACAGATGGGCATAACTGTAACATTACATAGTAATGATTACTAGTACTACCAAAATTTCTATATTTTACTTTTCAACTCGAACTTGAACTATTCATCCCCTTTTTTCAGCAGCCATTAAGACAAAAGGATGACACTTATGCATTGCATCAAACTGTGATGCACAAAATAAATTAAATTAAATCAAAACAATAAATAAAGTGTGCATTAAACAGGGGGCAGTGCAATACAGTACAGGACTCAACTGATATAGTGCAGTTAGGCAGTATAGCCTATAACAGCTGTTCAGCATCCATAGTAATCCACAGTCAGTGCCATAATCATCCAGTCAGTGTCATATTCATCCATAGTCAGTATAATATATATGATATCGCGCAGACCCTCGTCCTCCACCACATTAATTGGCCTGCAAGCCGTAGCCACACCCATTTAGCCCCCGCTGTTGAAAGTTGGCGTGTGGTGGACGCGGCCAGTGGTCTCCGTGCCACACCATCCAACGTGGTTTGCTTTACCTCAGAAGGGGGCGGAGGGCTCTCCAAGTCAGCTGTATGCTTCGCAGACAAGTGAAACGTAAGACTGCTCGTACTCCGGTGGAAACTAAATACAGCTTTACAGTAAATGCATATCACTTTTGTCCTGTCAAGACTGCCATCTGGCAGGGTTTTGAAGTGGAACTTTCCATTTACAATTGACGCCTTATCCATGTTAGTCCTTCCTAGTGCTCATCTACGCTCAGTGTCTTTTTCTTTTTTTTGTTGTGCTTACAAGCCGGCTGCAAGCGTGTGACTGTGTGCTGTGAGTCAATTCATTTCCCGTTTCCACAATCTACGGAGCGGCCAAAGGTTCAAAAAGCACTTTAATTAATTAATTGAATTAATTAACTATGTGGCAGGTGGGTTTGCCCCCACCTTCGCGTCATCAATCACACCTGCGCCGGAGTGCAATCTTTGCGTCCCTCAGTGCGTTTACATGGTACTAGAGAAATTTGAATTATTGCCTTCGTCCGATTATGATCGGAGTTTGAGAACTCCGATTGGAATTGGAGAACTCCGATTGAGACACCCAGATAATGCGATTGGAATTCTAATTTCTCGGCCATGTATACGCCTTAATCGGACTATTAACTGGACAATGTAAGTGCGCATGCGCCACCGCACAACTACGTCGTCTAACAAAACAGACGGCGTGAAACAACCAGCAAACGCGAATAAGAATGTTGACATTTGGAGAGAGGATGAGACCGGGGCGATGCTTTCTCTTCTAAAAGAGATGGACATATTAAAATAACACACAACAGAGACCTTTTTAAAAAGGGTAGCGCAGCAAATGCAGGGCTCCGGCTTTGCGCAGCCCTGAACAAATACGTATTCCTTCGTATTTATATTTCTACCTTTTCGTTCACATTTTTTATAAGTTAGAAGAATTTCAACTTTGTAAATAAAAGCACAGCAAAGAGATGTTTTTCTGATTTGTTTTTATTTCGATAATTTCGCTGTTATTCTGCTGGAAACGGCGTGCAGCGGCACAAGCTTCCTCCACGGTCGGCACTTTAATGAGCGTGTGTATAACTGAAGATACCGTTCCTTTGCAAAACCTGTACACAAACTCTCCCACCAGTCTGCGCAGAACCCGCATCCAACAAGAACGAGAGTTTGGGGTCCGTAGCGACGGCACAAAGCGTATCATCGAAGACATTATGTTGTTGTAGCCCTCCAACAGCAAACAACGTTCTTGTCTCATGGTTATCTTTTAAGATAACCATGAGCACAAGAAATAGGGTACAGCTTATCTGCAAAGTAAGTAACACATACATTATGAACTATCATTCTATATCATAATGATGTAATATGTCAACCGAAAGCAGCTGACCAGCTGAAAAGGCTCACTCCACCCCCTCCTGTTGGGAGGAGGACACGTTCCTGTCAGTAATTCAAATTTCTCAGCTGCTTGTATAGGGGGACAAGGTGAGAACTCCGATTGGACGAGAAAACCGAATTATTGCTTAGTCCGATTTAGCTCTGCATGTAAACGCACTGATTACACCTGCGCCAGAGTGCAGAGTGAAAGCAGCTCTTTTAAAAACAAGCGCAGGCTGGAGTCAGCACTCTCTGGCGTGTCCACGCTGAGAACTCCGTCCTTCGCAGTTCTTAGCATTTCGGCTAGCAATCCCAGAGCGGGCTGGGCCATCAGCGCAGCTGGAGGAGGAACCCTGGCGGGTGCCCGTTCATCGGGAGGTGGTGCTGTGTGTGCGTGATCGTTGTGCATTCACCGCTTGGCTGTTAAAGCCGAAGCCCCCCCCCCAGTTGAACACAGGTGCGCCGAGACGGGTACTGGAAGGACGCTGGTCTCAACCCCCTGCCTGGGTGCAGTCGCTCCGTCTTCCTCTGTTTTCGCCATTCCCCTCTGTTACTGTTGCGGCGGCGATGTCCTCGCAATCAATTGCCGCACCAGTCTAGCCGGGTAACAGCGGACAGAACCACAACACGGACACTTTTCCTTTGATTTTGGTTTATTTGGTTTAGACAATTCAGTTTGTCTGTTTCTTTTGTTAGCGTAACCACTTTCTTTGGTTGGTTTTCTTTTCTTTGTATTGTTGTGAAATTTTGGTGAAACTTTGGGTTTTCTATTGAGTAGCGATTTTGTTATAGTTTGATTTCCTTTTTTAGTTCATTAATATCTTGTTCCCCAGTGATCGTTACCTTTTTGTTTTGGGTTTTGGTCCTGTGTGTGTGTGTGTGTGTGTGTGTGTGTGTGTGTGTGTGTGTGTGTGTGTGTGTGTGTGTGTGTGTGTGCGTGTGCGCGTGTGTGTGTGTGCGCGCGAAGAATAAATAAAAGTTTTCCTTTCGTTCTAACTGTTTAACGCTTGCCTGGGTGTCTCAAGGTATTAGTATGTTAATTTTGTTCTCTTTTCTTTAGGACAGGAGTTGGCGTAGCGTGAATTTTGGTTTGTAGTGATTCCCTTAGCTTTGTTTATTCCCTTTTTTGAGTTTTCTTTGGTTTCTTTGGCCCTGTTCTCCTTATTTTCTTATGTTGAACAGTCTTTTTGGTATGGTACTTATTTCCTTGACACTCAGGCAGCTAAACCTGGTCTATTTTAAATTGTTGTCAAATAAAGCTGTTTCATTGGAAGTCCGTCTCGTCCTCTTAAATTTCAAAGCGTAACGAACCTGTGTAGCCCGAGGAATTTTATTATAGTTTATTTCCTGGGGTGCAACTCCCCAGGTGGCGTTGTCAGGCACCCCCCCCCCCAATTTTCCTTTATACCCACCATCTAAATTGTCTCCACCTCCGCCAGACCCCCGCCCCCCTCGCCACATCTAGTCTTTTTTTGATAGGCTGCCCTCGCTATTAACCTCCCGCTCATCACAGCTTTAATTGTGTCCCACAGTATGGAAGTGTCTACTGGACTATCTATGTTCTCCTCCATAGAGCATTTAATCTCTTTCTTAACCTCCTCCAGTGTTTTTGGATTATTTAGCATACCCACATTTAATCTCCAAAGTGTGTTTTTCTTCCTCTTATTTAGACAAATAATAAGGTAATTAATACTGTGTCAGTACAAGTCAGTCGTTCCTATTTTACATTCCTCTATTCTGTATCTGTCTGTAATGTTAATAAAAAAAATAGTCCTCTGTAACGGGTGGAGGTCCCTCCAAACATCAAACATCCCGAGTTCGGCTAGAGAGACGTTGACAAGTTTCGACAGGCGGGTCTGACTTCTGTTGCCATTAGTTGTGTCGAGTTTAGCTTTTAAATCATGTTGATTTAGCTCTTGCTGAGAGAGATGTGTTTCCTGTAGATCAGGCATGGCCAAACTACGGCGTGTCTCTGTCCGGCCCGCGTGAAGGCAGTCAAAAATCTAACCTAACTTAGAAATGACACTTGAACCTGCAATGAGTATTTTAATCGTTCTAAATGAGTCCAACGTTAGAAAAAAAGGAGCGACGCGGACTTCCCACAGTCTCTTTTCTATTAACATGGGAATTCAATTTTAATAATTTGTCAACTAAAAACACCGGTCATACTAGAACATCCCTACCAGCTTTCTTCCCTGTATTCTCTGAATTTAATCAAAGAATCTTTGAAACTCTTGTAGCTTTTCTCTGGCTCGTGTCGCTGCTGATGCGTAGCCCCTCCAGGATCCCTCCTTGCACTGCCACTCCGTCGTAGTGCGGGGCACCGAGTGCCGCAGGCCCCTCCGCACCCGTCGCCACCGCCGTCTTCTCCACCAGGCCGCGTCTCGCCAATTCCTCCTTTACCTCCTCTGCGCTGTTGTAGGTTCGAGTTCCCGTATCCCAGTGGGTCCTCATCTTGGTGAATGGCGTCTGGAAGCGGATGCCCTTCTCCTTCAGGATTCTTTTAGCAGTGTTGTACTCCTTTCTCTTTTGGACCATCTCTGTCGCGTAATCGTGATGGAATGACGGTACTTTCTTCCCCAGTTCTATTTTCTTTGTCCATAGCTCTCTCAGGACCCTCTCTTTGGTAGTAAATTCCAGAAAGTTAACAATGATGGGTCTCGGTTGGGCACCGTCCGCTGGCTTCTGTGCAAATGAGCGGTGTGCTCTCTGAATTTGGACATTAAAATGTGCTGGCAGGTGCAGTTCGCTTTTCAGCAGGTCTTCCACAAACTTGGCCACAGATTCTCCCTCCTCTCCTTCAGTGACTCCATAGATACGTAGGTTGTTTCTCCTCGGCCTGGACTCCAGGTCAGTTAACTTGTCCTGAAGAGCTTTTTGTTCTCTCAGTGATATGACCAGAGCTTTTCAATCTGCGACTCAGCCTCGTTGATCTTGCCGGTCTGGAGCTCCTGTTCGGTGATGACTTTCGCAAGTTGTTGATTTATTTCGTGTTTGAAGTCGTCCAAGTCTTTTTCCACGTCGTTCCTCAGTGTTTCTCCAAACGTGCAAAGGACTTCTTTTGGTTCCATTTTTAAATCCCGTATCTCCTTGCTAATAATTTCTATGTCTGAGCCCTTTTCCGCGTCGTCAGTCACGAGGAGTTCGTTTCGCCATCTCCCTCTGTTTCAGAGCAAGCTGGTAGTTCCGCCATATTGTCTGTTACCGTGTTTCTGTTTTGGTTGAATCGAGTTTTCCTTCCCATTCCAACGTTCCCCTGATCACTTTGTAGTTAATATGATATCTGACAATAGTCATTCAAGTTTTCGGGGAGTTTTTACCCTAGACGGTCGAGAGCCCTGGTGTCGCGCAGTCTACCGCTTTATGGCCAAACCAGAAGTCCCTTCCCTCTAGCCTTTTCAAGGGGGAGGTGGCTAGACTCGGCTCTTGTGGGACGAGAAGCAGAAGGCCTGTCCGATCGGGGGGGAAGATGAGATGACATTTTTGTGGGTCAACACAAACTCATCTGCGAGGACAGCAGCCTTGGACAATGACAACACTTTCTGTTCATTCAAGAACATTACCACCTTCTCTGGCAAAGAGTCTTTAAAATCTTCTAAAAGAACGAGCTCACGGAGTGACTCAAAGTCATTTTTGACATCATTAGCTGCGCACCATTTATCAAAGAGGTTGCTTTTCTCCCATGCAAACTCGACAAAGGTTTGACCACTAGATTTTCTATGGTTCCTAAATTTTTGCCGGTAGGGCTCAGGAACAAGCTCATAAGCAGGAAAAATTGCTTCCTTTCCAACATCATATTGCAGGCTGTCTTCTAAGAAAAGAGCAGACACCAACTCCTGTGCTTTTCCCACCCGCTTGCATTGGAGAAGGACAGGCCACATGTCTCTTGGCCAGTTGAGTGGCGAAGCTATTCGCTCCAAGGCACTGAAGTATGAATCAACTTCTGCCTCACGAAATGCTGGCACCAAAAAAATGTTTTTACTGGGGCTGGGCAATGTAGTGGAGGGAGGAGGATTGTTTAATTTGAACGATCAAACTCCCTAATGAATGAAACGGAATGCCAAATATATAAACATGGATTTTACATGCAATTCTTACTCTGACTGCTAGAGGGACTCCGAGGGGACAGGGACGACGCGTGACGCCGTCCCTGCTCCCACGGAAGGACCGACTCGGAACAGAGGAAAGAATATTTGATATGAAAATTTACGGAGCACCACCTGCTCTTGGTTGTTAGTGTGAGCAAGAAACACTAGAATCAGTCTCAGTACCGTTTCACCTTAATGGTGAGGCGTGTGTGACTGGAAACGGACCCTAAACTGAGACCTAAAGTAGCAAAATAAAAGGGAAAGAAAAATTATGACCTATCGGCTGTTGGAACAGCCAACCAGACTGTTTACGGGCTTTAGAATTTAAGACTAAATTTATTATGATGCATACCAGACTTCAGAACAAAAGCGAGTGACGAGGCTTACGTTGGATGAGCGTCGGCCCGCAGGTGATTGGGAGATCGCTGCTTGATGGTCCTCCAAGGTGGTCCTGGGAGATGGTACCGGGCCATTCGGGTCCGGCAGCGCGCAGGGAGCTCAGATGGATGCACCAAGCTCAGACGCTGGAAGCCCGTTCTGCTGTTGTCTGGGAGATGTCTTCACTGGCATCGACGTGCGCTCTTCTTTGCGTAATCCGAGATAAGTGCGGTGATCAAACAAACTACTCGGTTACTTCGAAGGCGCGACGTTGAGCCAATTAAAAACAGAAAAAGGAAAAATGACAAAAATCGGTCTCGAGATTGTGGAAGGAAAAATTGAAAAAGGTAAAAATTAAAAAAAAAAGTAGCGGTCTCGGAACGAGTCTCAGGGCTGTCAGCTGCCGCTTAAATTGAGCAAAGAGTTGGCTTAATGCCGAGGCAAAAATGAATTAAACAAAAATGAACAATTACGACAAAAACGAACTAAGTACGAGAGGGAAAACAAACGAAAACAAGGCCTTCACAAAACGAGGGATGAGAAATTTCTGAACGGCAGAGTGAAATTCACTAGCTTAAAGTTTCGGGACGGGGGTGGTATCCCGCTCTCCGAGAGCCAATGAAGAGGCCGTTCAGACCCTAAAACCGGTAGGTCCGCCTATACCAGTTGCGTATGATGAGCATGTATGTAGTGTAGGTTTCGTTGCTGATAAATCAATAAACCAATAAAACCGACAATGACAAAGAAAACAAGCACAGGATGAATAAACACAATCACATAGCCCCTTTTTTTTGAACTGGGACAACCTTAAGAAGAAGGGAAGAACGAAAACGAAATAACTAAGCAGATAGAAACGACATTATCTTTACAAGCATATTGAACCGTCTTAATTATAAAGTACCAAATATATCAACATATGTATAAACCTAATCTAAACACACATACCTGAAAATGAGATTTTAATGAAACAGGGTAACAAAGGCATAAACAAATCTTTATTTTATTTTTGCCGACATAACTATAGACATATGAAACACAGATTACCAACGTATATGAGTGTATGTATCTATATTTTATATATATATATATATATATATATATATATATATATATTTATATATATATATATATATATATATATATATATATATATATATATATATATATATACACATATATATATATATATATATATATATATATATATATATATATATATATATATATATATGTATATATATATATATATATACATGCATATGTATATGTGTGTAATGCTAGAGATAGCTAAGACACGAGTGTGCCATAGTTGTAACCCTAATGAGAGTGAAAGTTGTTAGAGTGTAGCATGGGGCATGTAAGAGAAATGTGGGAAGGAAAGAATTAACTGTGTAACGCAGAGGGAGATAAACTGATGAAACGTTTGTCCAAGTCTACATCAACCCCCCAGAGGCACTTCCTATTCCTGCCTCTTGAAGGCACTGTGGCTCCACCTGAAGTTCCATTGTACATCTCCTTCAGGATGGAATCCTGGGTTGGCCAAACCTTGAGCTAGGGAAACCATTCAAAGTCCATTTGTGCTTTAATTTTGACAACAATTGTGAATACGTGAGTTTGAAGTGTCCCTGTGGAGAAGAAAATACAGTTTTTAACATTTTAACATTTTGCAAATGTGAGTCCTTCATGAACATCTGGTGTTGTTGTTCAAAGCTGAGGAATGTCCTGGAGCAGATAAGAGTCGTAAACTTTGGGGATAGTTCCAAGCAGGACCCCTCGTTCCTGGCGCCAGGTCCCCTTGGGCTGACTCCCCCCTGTGATTTGTGGGGAAAGTGTTTTCCTAAAGTGGGTATTTTACGGTCTCTCCTGACCCCAAATGAGATCTGATCATCAGAAGAGTCGCATCACAGCCAATCGGGTACCACCTCTGCGTCCTCCCAACGTGGTTCATCGGAAGGCCGTGCTGCAATAAATTCCTATTGTCCTGTGAAAAGAAGATTAGGCCCAGATGCGGCACTACAGCAACGATTAAAAATTTTAATCGCAATTAATCGCATGATTTACCTGATCAATCACGATTAATCACGTTGTATACGCAAAAGCCAATAATGAATTTAAAAGAAGTCTTTCATACACTTTAATTTAAATGTTCTGCCATATAAACGAAAGCACCATAACATTTATCGTGCAAACACTTAACATCAGCACTTTACACAGAAACATTTTTAATGTAAATCTAAAGTTAAAAAAAATGCAAATACAAAATTAAAGCTTATTGCCAATGCCAGGGCATTACTGTTATCCTGTTCCTTATGAAAAATAAAAAAAATCTACCTACAAAATCCTGAGCCACAATAATAACGGGCAATTTCTGAGGTAACAGCAGAAACATTTTTCTTTTATCAGGACGACACAAAAACTTGTTTCTCACCGATCTCTCACTAAAGGCAGGAATATTCAATATGCATAACCAGTCTGCGTTCCCTTGCAAATGTCCCAGTTAGAAAGGGTGAGGCACAAAAACGTTCACTTTTGGGTTTTTCTTCACAGGGGACTAGAATGTAAAGTCCACATTTATACTGGAGTTCCTTTGGAGAATCTCACTCAACTCAGTGCAGCTTGTCAGTTCCTGGAACTTGACGGCCAGTTATTTTAAATGTACTGCCATATGAATTAAAGGGCCATAACATTTACTGTGCAAACACACTATTAACATCAGCATTTTTGAACAATTAGCAGATAAGAAAAAAAAAGTGTAAATTTAAACTCAACTTAAACAATGTTATCAAAGCAATACAAAATTAAAGCTGTAAGCAGCGTTTGCGGGACTGAGCCCACCTGGCCACTGCCTGCCGTGACGTCCGCCACCTGGCCACGAGCCCCTGACACCCGCCAACGCTTCCCAACGCCTGGCGTTTCCGCCCTGAAACCCGCCGATGCCCCATTCCTGACGCCGACGCCTGCTGATGACACATCAAGCACTGACTTGACATTACTGACTTGACATTTAGAAACATTTGATTTCTAAATGTGATTGATTACTGTTTCATTTTGGAGATAATAAACCTTAAAGTTGGCTTTTTGTTTTGTTTTGCGACAGCTCCAATATTCCATTTTTACTGTACAATAACATCAAATTGCTCCATAAGCTCTGTCAATGGTTGGTACAGTTGACCTCAGGACAACCTTGAATATATCTTCAATCATTATAAGGCATATTTAATGTACCATTTTGGAGATATTAAGCCTCAAAGTTGTTGTTTTCCTTTTTTTTTTTTAGCTTTTCAAACAGGCAAAAAGGGCCCAGTACTCAATTTTTTACTGTACAGTAACATTGCTTTGCTCCATAATTTCTTTCAGTGGTTGGTACAGTTGACCTGAGGAACACCCTGACTATATCCTCAGTCATTATCAAGCATATGTACAGTATCATTTTGGAGATATTAAGCCTTAAAGTTGGCTTTTTTTTTTTTTTTTCCAACAGCTCCAATATTCCATTTTTACTGTACAATAACATCAAATTGCTCCATATGCTCTGGCAATGGTTGGTACAGTTGACCTCAGGACAACCTTGAATATATCTTCTCTTAATATTCTTGAATATTCTCACTTAATGTACCAGCTCCTTCCTGTAGACATGATATGTACAGTTAGTTATTCTTTGTTTGACGCAAGTGTTATATTAACTCAAATCGGTCCCTCACGTTTGTGTTGCGTGGCATGGGTTAGGACATTGAGAGGCATTATAGTGTGGTTGTGTGCACCAAATCGGACTCGGCTTCTAGCTCGATAGCCGTGCATAATTTATGCAAACGCAATGCTCTGTTTACATGAACTCACGGAGTCCGACTTCTTGCACGTGCTCATCTCGACTCGATGGATTTATGAGCTTGATGACAAGTGTCACAAGTGTGTATTTTGTATTGGATTGATGTACTGCAATTCTAGTCATGTGAACAAGCAATTATCATTCCTAGTTATATGTGGCATGACGAAATACTGTACTACCAAGTTTGTATTGCAGTATCTTCAGTTTATGGGGTAGAGGGTGCTCAAATTGGATTGATTGAAGATGTAGTTTAGGTACAATTTGCTTGTTTTTATCAAAATTTAAGTTGATTGCAGTTCAAGGTGGCACAATCCTATCAGATGTTGTCATTTGGTCACGAAGAACACTGGTATTTGATGATTATTACCATAAGTACCACCATGTTGCAGGCATTGTGGTTACAAGTTTCACTCCAATTTTGATTGTTGTCTGTATGACTAGCAATCCGTTGAGCTGTCTAGGGTTATCATTCAGATAAGGTGTCACAACTTTTAATTGCATGGGAACTTTGGGATCCATGGCAGATGGGCATTGTAAAAAAACGGATCTTGAGTCGGAAGGCCAGCTTGTCCTAATTGTGACCTTAATATGATGATTTTTTTCCCCTGCCAGATTGAGGAGAAATTAAATGGACATCCAAACCGGGGCCAATAATGGATGAGCTGGATGATGTCACAGTATCAATTTTAAATGGTATGTCATGTGTAGGTATGAAAAAATTTCCATTACTGTGATTTGTCCGCTAAGTAATTAAAATAACTGTATGCTGACACTGATTTCAAAAATAAGTATTTTACAAATTTGAGACAAAATGTCTAAACTGAATTGCATTTACAATTAATTCTGATAACAGAAATTGGCACAAAACAAACTTGGTTTGACTTGTCAAGTTGAATTAAATTCATTAGTTAAAAAAATGTATGAGTTGTTAAGTGTAAAAGGTTGGTTAATGATTGGACTGTCTTTATAGCTGCCAACATCGATGAAGTCTTGCTCCACACCCTCCATTGTGATGATTTGAGAGACCTTTTTCCTGGACCAGAACACTTTCTCAGGAGGAAACTGATTTGGGCCCTTATTAGTGGAGATGTGATTGGTTACCTACTTTGCTCTGAAAACATCGAGCATAACACTTTTTTTTTTCTTTTTTCCTAATTGGGTCTATTGTTTCTCTCTTGTTCATAATGTTTTGGATCTGGTTTCCTCTCGGCTGAGAATTCCACCGTACCAGACAAGACTGCACCGAATGAAGCCAGGAACTGTGTCTTCATTCTGCATCCATTTGACTGATTTACTGATTTGTCTCCTCCATTTCATCAGCCAAAGATGGTCTGACAGCACAGGCCAGACATTATCAGACCCTGCAGGAGCTGTACAAGAAACCAAAACCCAACCAAGATGCTGTCTCCCAAATTCTTGACCTGCAGTTTCAAGCAAGAAGATCCTTCATGATAGTGATGTTCTGAAAGAACAGGACAAGGCCAACAAAGATCCTGGATGCATATTCATGTGTCAAGGATCTTTATCGTGTAAGTGATTAACTTGTTTTGGTTTATGATGAAAAGCAAGCATTTTTGCAGATTTTAACACTGACTTGCATTATAGGCGATGAATGAGCTGCGGCGCATTCTGGATAAGGGCAACAGAAAATTCATTGATGAACTAAAAAAAGAGATGGGAAGACTTCTGCACCAATGTGTAATTTTATGGTGTTTGGAAAAAAAATGAAGTGATGAAGCCACGCATAACGCTGGATGTAGGTGAGTCATTTTGCTGTGTCTCTAATTGACTGTGTAGCTGTTTCCTTGGACATAGGATGGTTTATGTTGCGCTGAATGAATAGATGCAGAATGGTAATACTCTTCATGCTGAAAAAATAAGATTTTTTTTTGTGATCAACACAAACCTAATAAGACTCATTTTCAGGAAGACTAACTTTGAACTCAAAGTTGATTTGTTCTATTCCAGTGGAATATTCCATCGCGCTGCTCAGGCCACTCCCCACACTCTTTCCTTCACCAAGTCCACCACCGAAGAAGCTGGGACATGCCAGTGAGGCACTGCTTCATGTCATTCAGGTGAAAGTTTGTTCGCATTTTCTCACATTCAACACTTCATAGTTCCATGCATGGATGTGGCGTTTCCTTCTTCTTTTTCTTTAGCCAACAGAAGATCCCACAATGTACTCGCAGAAGAGGTCTTTCTGCACTCCTGTGTTGCTGTTTGATGGGACCCGCTGTCTCATCTGTCTTGGAGCCACTCCCACCACCACGCTTGCCAAGGAAGACTTGAGTGACGGTCTGCTTCATCTGATGGGTTACTACTATGCCCTGCACCTCACATATCCAAAAGTGTGTGGCAACCCTTCTCTCTGTCATTCAGACAGAAGTGCTACAGGACACTATCCATGAGTGAGACACCACAGCCTCATACAAAAAAGACCATGGCAGAATGGAAAGATTTTATTGGGGAGTAGAGCTGTGTACTAGGCATAGGTAGTGATACACTCCCCTGGTAGTTGTAACTTGAGGGTGGGTGGGAGTCTGTTGGAACAAACATGTTATCAGTATATATCAACACTATATGCTGTCCCCATGCTGTTTTTTTTTTGTGTGTGTGTAACTGAGTGTCAGGGAATCTGAATCAATATTCAATAATGATGACGGTGAATATTGTAACAATTGTTACTTGCGTTGTAGAAATGATTGCTTGAGGTTGTTTTAAGATGCAATGCCTTAGTGACGTTTTTATTACAAGGCAGTGAAGGCACTGTCAGCAATTTAAGTGAATAAATAGTTGTTGACAATATTAATTCTGTTTGCTGAATTATTTTTTTTTTGGGGGAATGGGCGTAAGGGGGGTGGATGCTTTGTCTCATTTTGAGAAAAAAAAGCTCATATTGTGAACACTTAAATTAAGAAGAATTGCACTGTTAGTAGGTCTGGTTTTAAGATCTTTTCATTCAAATTAAGAAAGAAGCAAACGTGAAAAAAGAATTGAGAAGCTAGTATCAAGTTTATTTGACTTAGTACAGTCCTTGGGATGAGTGCTTTACTGTTTATTTCAAGAGTTTTTCCATTCTTCAAATGCCAAGATATATCGTCTTATTTTAAGAAATCTTACCAAGTCTAAATATCTTACTGCATTGGCAGATAATTTGACTTGTTTCTAGCCTGTTCTTTCTCAATTTAAGTGTTTATTTCTTAGATATATTTTGCAGTGTGTGGACACCGAGGGGAGCTCTAGAATTGGCTCATTCAACCGACCAACGATCCAATCAGCAGCGGCGTCACAGGCCCTCCTCCTTCTTTGTTCTCTCTCTCACTTTGACTTCTGCACTGGACAGCCAGGTTTGTGGAGGGAAGGTTGGAACAAGGTAAGGACGGGGTACCCCATACATTCATGTACGTAGAGTCACTAAGTCTTAAACTCACCAGGTTTGGATCGCTTATCGATAACCCTAATGCCAGACAAGTCTATGAGGGTCAAAGGTCAACTTTGTCCTAGGGACATGGGGCCACTTTCAGGTTCATCAGGATCCTCCTGGACACACCCACGCCAAATTTGGGGCTTCTAGCCCATGAGGAACCCCAAAACCCTCACTCTAATTCCAGCCTCATCGCTAAACCCTAATGCAGTGCAAGTCTATGAAGGTCAAAGCTCAACTTTGTCCGAGAGACATCAAGTGTTTTTTCATGAATCATTCATAAATGTTAAGAGTTTGCTTTGTGGAGAATTCACAATAAAAATACATTGACACTGTCAAGATGGACTCAAGCACTATTATTGAACTATACTGTATTTTTTGAGTGATGTGAAGCTTTTAACAAGCGCTGCGCAAAGGAGGCCCATTTGTTTTTGTTTTTTTGAAGGGGGCCCAAAATTCCTGGCGGCGCCCCTGAGCGGGCATCTCTAGCACTAAGGCAGTGGAGCTGCCGGCCACTAGAGAAGAATTAACCAGTCCATTGAAACCATTTGTTTGGTCTAGTGAGTGGCAACAGTCCTTTGAGGATCTTAAGTGCCTTCTCAGCTGTAACCCTGTTGTGTCTGCTCCAAATTTTTCCTCATTGGCTAGAAGCCCCAAATCTAGCGTGGGCGCTTCTTGGGGGCTCCTGATGAAAAAGCAAGTGGCCCCATATCTGTAGGACAAAGTTGAAAATTCACCCCATAGACTTGCATTGAATTAGGGTTAACAATAAGGCTGAAACTAGGGTTAGGGTTAGGGTTAGCTGAAATTAGGGTTAGGGTTTCAGGGTTCCTCAAGTACTAGAAGCCCCAAATTTGGCGTGGGTTCTTCTTGGGGGCTCCTGATGAAAAAGCAAGTGGCCCCATATCTGTAGGACAAAGTTGAAATTTCACCCCATAGACTTGTATGGCATTAGGGTTAGGGTCCAAGAGTACACATACACATTTGCTTTTGCTTTATTGATTTAAGCTCATCGTCTCCAGCTGCAAAGGTATAGAAACCTTTCTGTGTTTTGATGTCGTGTGTGAGAAAACATCACTTTTTTCTGTAAACTTGTGTTATCATTGTCCTTCATTGAAAATGACACAATCTTTCATTTCATTGTTGAGATGCCGAACACCAAGGCATTCCGTCGCTCTCTGGCCATGAAACGACGCCTGGAGCAAAAACAGGATTGGACACCTTTTCCACCTCGGAAGGACTTTGAACGTCGTGAGTACTTCCATGTTCATGATTTCATGTTCTGCCTGTGATGTTATGTTGTATTCCAAATAAATCTTACAAAAACATATTTAGATTTTTCTTTTTTGTCAATTTACACAGGGCGCGGTACTGGTCAGCGACATGGGTGCGAAGATGGCCCGTTTTGCTCCTGACTGACAAAACAGTGCAAGTTCGTTCTTAAGGCCCAGCAACCAGACAAGAAGGTATGGGTCGTGATTTTGTCAAGCCACGAGTTTCTTTATGTTTTTGTTCTGGTGGTGGGAGACTCACATCTCTGTCCACTTGTGGATGGTTTTGTGTTCTCGCCCCGGGCAACAACCTTGAACACGGGCTTGTAACAGACTCCGCCCAGGATTTTGCTGCGCTACTGGCAACTGTGTTGGACCGCTGGCCCAAGGTTTGTTTATCTGCTTTGACAAACAAATTTGAACACATGAATGTCATCGCCACTTTGTTTTATCAATATCAAGTAATTCCATGATCCATAGTTCAATAACATGAATATTCATGAATTTATTTTGCATTTTTATGTTTGTTTGGGTTTTTTTTATTATACAACTATTTTGTAGGTGTTTGTGCTTGACTTTCCATCTCGCCTGACTGTCAAGCCAGAACTACAAACAGCGCTACGTCAAGTATATCATCGTGTTGCTGCACGCATGGGTGTGTAAAATACATATTTTTGTTGTATTTTTTTCTCTTCAGTGACACTGTGCTAACAGATATTTCTTAGAATTGTGTGATTACATAATTGATTATGTGACACTTCTTCCAGGTTTAACATTTGTGTATATGGCCGATCACCTCCCCCTTCGTCAGCTGTACATGGTGGTGTTATGATGGTGTAAGTTTTGCCTTCTTCAGCCTTACTTGCTCTTCATTTGATTTGACAAATATGTGTTAACATGTTGTTTTCTGTTCAGGTGCACCTCAGGACTGATTTTGGTGGAGCTTCTGCATGCTGCATGCTCCATCAGCTCGCACCCCCTTCACCTAGGCCAGGGGTGTTGTGCCACAACCAATCATCGCCCAGGGTGTCTCCCAGAGTGGTTGTGACAGGTCCTGTCTACATGCCAGTGTATGGACCTGCTCCTGAATGGACTCTTGTTGGACAGGAGGTTGAGGTAACCTGTTCATCCCTCTTTTTTTTTTTTTCCCCCAATCGTGTATTTGTCAAACAGTGCAACTTTTTATTTTAAAAATGAACACTTATCCTAAGTTGACTCTGATTTCCTCTCCTCTTTTATTTTTATAGACAGTACCAACAGCTGTTGAGACTGCATTTCACACAGACATCCCGTCCAATCCTGTGTGGTTCAGTGAGGCTGTGCTGCTGGACCACATGGAGACCGTCGTGGAGTCATCTGGCATGGTTTCCCCAGCTGCCACGGTAACATTCACACAATTATTCATACACTTATCAACTAGGGGTGGGTGAAAAAAAAAATCAATATTGCAATATATTGTTGTGCTTTCTGTCGCAATAAATAAACGATACACTGACGGCAAATATCAATATTTTTTTCCAAACACCACCTGTCCACCTGTCCCGGGAAAGACAAAATCTCTCCCGGGACACAATTTGTCCCGTTTTTTAGGGAAAATGACAAAACCTCATTTAATTTCCGTCTGTGGTCTAGATAGGGTTGCCAACCCTCCCGTAAAATACGCGATTGTCCCATATTTGGCAACTAAAAAGCCTGTCCCGTAATTAACTGATGGGGGACACACTTCACTTTGTCCCGTATATTTTGGGGACGCGGTTATTTATTTATTTATTTTGTCTGCATAATTTTTTATTGATTTTCAGAATCGGGGCAGTGAAAGGATTTTTTTCCCTCTTTCATCTTCCCGTCGGTTTGTATATCCCAAGTCCCCAAGTTGAGATAAGACAAGTTGCTACTGACTTTACATTACCAGAAAGCACTGTCCTTGTTTACATGAAAGTTATTAATGTTCATGCACCTTAATATGTTTGCTTGTGCAGTGCACGTTTGTTTGTACATTATACAAAGTTTTGGAATAAATGCAAGATCACAGGCATTTTCCTTTTTATGGGTATTTTTTTCTTTTTCAGTCACATATCGTCTGCAAAATATCGAAGATATCGAAGATATCGTGTGTCGTGATGTTGTCATTATCGTGGGCCAAATATCGTCACAGTATCGAATCGAGGGTTAGCCGTATCGCCCCAGCCCTATTATCAACACAAGATCACATATGTACAGTACATGTACAGTTTAATTAGTGTGTTACTTTGTTTATGAATTAATTTCTTTATGTTCTTCCAGATGTCCAGCCTGAGACGTCGATCAGCACGCGTTGCCTCAAAAACCAAAACAAACAAGTGACATGTTGGTATTTGGGATATGTGTATTTCATTGTGTGCATCTTTGTGATAGGACAATAAATGCAGTTCTTTAAACGTTACTTTGTGTCCTTGTATTTACAGGTGTGGGAAACACGTTCAACTGTCCACATGACTGAGTCTGCCTCCAGTGCAGTGCAGCAGGTTTGTACTTATTCATTTCCACTTCATCACCTGTGTGTGTTTTCTAGGCTTTACACCGATCTTATCCGCTGTATCGGATCGGCCGATATTTGGCATTTTTTGAAACGTTCATGATCGGGCGTCATGTCATGAATCTCCGATCAATGACGTCATGGTCGTGTTGAAACTTTTTTAATCTGTCTCATTTCCTCCAAAGTAGTTTCACAGCATCGACATGTTTATTTGTTTGTATCCGAGTGTTATGTAAATGTATAGATTTGGGTTTACATTGTTGTCAGTTCCTTTTGTCTGCTGTGTGTCCGTTTGGGCACTAGATGGCGCAGTATATCCTGTGTTCCCTTTTTTTTGCTTGTTCCAGGTGCGGAAAGGTGATTGGCTGGTGCCAATATTTAAGGAGGAGGACTTCAACACCTCGGTCTCTTTGTCCTTCTCCCAGCTCCCAACCAGAGGCCAAGTGCCGCAGCAGCAGCATTCTGTGTTCAGCCATCAATTCTGTTTTGTAATCTATTTCAGTTCCCTTTGTGTCCACGTAGCCCGTAGGGGAGGGAAGCCATTTTTGTTGTGACCCTTTTCTCCTGTGTTTTGGTTAAGGAGGTTAGTTTGACTGTCATTTATTTGATTGTTTTCTTCATAGGTAAGATCCATAAGAGAGCCATTTTGTTTGTTGTTTTGGCCATGCCCTCCCTGACGCCAGTGCAATGATGGTGACGTTTAATAAAAACCATCCTGTGGACGAAGCACCTTTGTCTAATTTGAGAGCTGGGAGAAGGGGGGGAGCCTTTATGTTGTGTCCTGGTTCCCCCTAGGCCGGGGCATAACACCGAGAGCTAATGATTTATGATTCGAAAACCTTCATTTTCGTCTTCGTGCCTCTTCCTGTTTTGAGTACTGTCGCTATGTGACGGACAATAAAGTTTCTTTGAATCTGCAATATATGCAACGCTACAGTACCTCGCGGGGGAACTTTGGCAAAAAAATTCAACACCACAAATTTAATCAGGCACTTGGAAAAGATACACACGGAGGAGCATGTCGAGTTCAAGAAACGCAGCGCGGAGAAAGAAAAAGAAAAGCAAACTCTGAAACGGATGCTAAAGCAAACAACTTTCGACGGTGCTCGTGAGAAGGCAAGGGGTGTACAGAAACAAGTATTTATTGCCTCTAACGTGATTGGATCGGTGATCGGCACAAAAATCGTGACCGTGTAAAGCCTAGTGTTTTCCTTTCTATGTTTATTGGCATAAAATCACATCTTTCTTATTTTAATCAGGTGGAGGCGACGCCACAGATGACCAGAGCTGTGCTCGTGGTTCCTGTGGCTCCCGTGGTTGCCAGCACCAAGCCAGAGGAGGCCAGCACCGTCCAGGAGGCAACACAGAAGATCAACTAAGCTAAGGAGGCTTTTCTTTCTTCTTCTGTTGCCTTTGACTGCTCCGCTCGTTCTACGCCTCGCACATGTGATTTGTGATCCATCATCAGTTAGTACTAGTGAAGATGCAGTGGCAGATCATGGCACTGGTATTAGATTAGCCACAGGTGGAGAGCTGCTGACGTCACTTTCCTGCGCCGCGCGCTTACTTTGAGATTGCGATTTCGTTTTCGAGTTGTGGTAACTCTTGTGCAGGGCAGGACCACGAAAATTAAAAAGCAATGCTCTCAGTTTTCTTTTTGATTGTGTCATAAAAGGTGCGACACGAATAAGAAAATGAAAATGCATATAGCAATATTTATTAATGATTTTAATTATGAGTCAAATAATGCAGCTTCGTTCTTAAAATGAAAAAGCATTCTGCTATTGCTTTTTCATTTTTGAATTTTACATTTCATATTGAATTTTGGTAACTCTTTGCTGGTGCATGTTTTGAAAATTAAATCTCAAATGTGTTTTCCTTCATTTGAATTAAGTACAAGAATGAGCAGTCATGAATAAGAAAATGAAAATGCAGTTTGGATTATTTATTAACCATTTTAATTATGAGTCAACTAATGCAGCCACGTTCTTAAAATGAAAAAGCATTTCTACTGTTGCTTTTTCATTTGGATTATGGTAACTGTCTGCTTCCACACTCCAGTGGTTCTGCACATTAGTATAAATAGAGTGATTCTCTATCATTACATCACAGGACGGCGGCACTCTGACAGATTCCATGAACCTGGACACTGATGATCCAGACTTTGGACCAGATGAGCCAACAGGCCACAGTGGAAACGGGTCAGAACATGGGACTGGCTGCTGAAAGTATACAGGTAGGTGGCGCTGTCATCCCAAGTTGTGTGGTGTGGAGGATCGGGGCCAAAGTTCCAGATGCTCACAGATGTGACTGTGGATTCAGGAGGAGTGTTTGAAGGCTGGACTCCCAACAGTGATTGGCTGCTGAGGACCTCTCAATCACAATCAGGTTTTTTAGTGGCTGTGAGATTGAAAGTGAGATTGCATTGTCCAGGGAGGAGGACAGCAGTCAGTCATGTTTCACCTCCAGTCAACACGCAGTGGTTCACATGAAGGTCCAAGAGGCCTACAGACCTACACTGAGTCTGGATGTGGCAGCACAGTGGCATCATTGTCTTTGTTGTGTTGTTTGGTCATTGTGATCCAATGTAATGTGAGAGAAGGACAAGTGCAGTTCTATTGGAGTGAGTTGCTTACAAATACAGATCGCACGATTTCTATCCCAATTGTTAAGTGGGAAAGAGACCTGTCTCTCCAGCCTCACTCTAATTTCTGGAGAACAATCTGCCTGAACACCTTTTCACTGATAAAACAACCTATTCTACAATTAATACATTTTAAAATACTCCACAGGATCCACTACACTGGACAGCGGATGTTTCAGATGGGCATGACCGCCTCTCAGACCTGCTCACACTGCACAGTTAATGTCCCAGATAATTACCTACACGCTGTATGGCATTGCCCACCAGTAAATAAATTCTGGCACGTAGTATGCAATGATCTATCAGCACAGGTTGGTTACAACATCACAGCCACTCCTTCTTTTTGTCTCATAGGGGACCTCAGTGATATCACATCAGATAAGGCAGAATCTCGCATGCTGATCACCTCCTTATCTATCGCTAAGAAAACAATCCTCACAAACTGGAAAACAAAACAACACCTGCACATTGCACAATATAGCAACTTACTGTTAGACCACACCTCCTTGGTAGGAATGTCTGCTTCATCCTATAACTAACTAGTAATCAATCAATAGCTGAGGCTGCTGGTTGATGTGGGCAGCCGTGGTCGTGCTGCCGCGGGCCGGGTGCGGTCTGGTGGGGGGGGGGGGGGGGGGGCTGGGCGTGGGGGTTCGGCTGCTTTGCGGGTTGGTGGGGGGTCGGGGGTTGGGTGCCCCGGCGGGGGATGTCTACCACGCGGGGGGCTGGGCCTGATGGTTGGTGGGTGGTGCTCAGGGGGTGGTGCTCCGGGGGGGGGTCCCTGGCTCTGGTCTGGGGGCCCCCTTGTTGGTGGGAGGGCTGGTCCGTCCCTGTGTCTGGGGAGTGGCGCTGGATCGTACGCGGTGGGGTCGCATGCCTGGGGTGGGGCTGCGCGTTCGCCGGCTACCGCTCCTGTGTGCCCGGGTGGTGCGGTGCGGTGGGGGGTGGGCCCCCTTTGGCTCCTGGATCCCTGTGGTGTCCCCGGCCCCGATGTCGCTGAGGGGGCGCCCTGACCGGGAGTCCCCCCTGGTCACATAATATGTGTATTTTTATTTATTTATTTTTTTTTTTTTCCCTAAATTTTTAATTAATTAATTTATTTTCTTCTGTTTCGGGGATTTGTGTCTTGGGTGGTCGCTGCCCGGCCTTCTGGCCGGGCGCCGCGGGGGACTCGATGTGGGCGGCGACTGGGTCCCCGGTGGGCCTGCCCCCAGTACGGTCTCCTCACCCTTGCTATGGGGCACCGACTGCACCCTCGTTGGCGAGGACCTGGCCCCCACGCAGTCAATGACCCACTGACATTATCACGAGGGCTTTGGATGAGGGTCTCCATCGCCCTGCTGTAGTTGTGCTTTTCTTTTCATTCCAGATGAATTCCACTCAATTTCCTTTTCAAACCTTGTAGGTGTTGAGTGAGCTGCAGCGCCCCCTGGCTGCAAGCTTCATACTGTGACTCTGCCGACCGAGGTAAAAAACCAACAAACTCTGACACTTTGCTGAGGACCTCCTGGAGGAGCTGAAGGTGCAGAACCTTTTCAGGCCTCTCTGAGGAGGAACTTGCGGCTGTCGGTCCTCTGCTGCCCCCTGCTGGTCACACAGGCCTCTTACACCTCCGTTCGTCTGTTCAGCACATATTTAATTTTTTAATGGCTCTATAAACGTCACTGATGAGACGATTTTATGATTCCTGCAGTTAAAATTTTTTAATTCCAAATCTGCAAAAAGCTTCTGATCAATGAAGACAGAGTTGATTAAAATGATTTTCCAAATTGACCCGTTTGAGAAAAGCTGCACTGTGGCATTGTTTGCATGTTGTTTTAGCTCTCAGTTGCTTCATTTCGCATTTTTCTTAAAAGCTTCGTTTAGTGGTCCATTGTGGTCAATGGGACACTGAACATCCGCTTTGTGTGCCCGAGTTTTAAGAGGATCAGGTGCGGACATTTTAGCATTTAAATTATGATGGCTTATTAGCATAGGTACGTAGTACCTCACCTGTCCGTTCTTTTTACAGTGCTTCCTGAACACCTCACCGGCACACTACAGCCGCCTGCGAGCACAAAGCTGCGCAGAGCCTCCTCGTTGTTCTCCTCACCTGGAGGACGCTTGGTGATCAAGACCTGTGGCCCAAAACTCGGTCCTATAAAATAAGTGCAGGAACACTGCCGCTTCGCCCGCACTTGATTGTGCTAGCCGCCCCGTACAGACGGTGGACGGTGCATGTTGCTTCCGTCCCGCCTTGGTTTTACTTGTTGTTTTGCCGTTCTCGCGTTGTTTGTCTTCGTTTGCTTACGTCGCCACTGCTGACCCTCAGACAGCAGACGTTACACTATCAAGTCGCCGGTCCAGCTACAGTGGTGTGCGTGTGTGTATGCGTGTGCGTGGTTGGTGGGAACTTGGTTGGTGTGTGTGTGTGTGTGTGTGTGTGTGTGTGTGTGTGTGTGTGTGTGTGTGTGTGTGTGTGTGTGTGTGTGTGTGTTTGTAATTGCATTGTTTGTTTCTTTTTCTTGCTATTTCAGTACATGTGACTTTGGTTCCTCCCCCGTTTGGCCCCCTCATCGGTAAGCCTCAGTTTCTACACCAAGAATAAGGAGCTCAGTAGCTCTGTTTTAAGTGTTGGTCTGTTTGTTCCTTTTATTTTTAAATGTTGAATAAAAGTTAGTTTGATATTTTAAACATTCTGAACCACGTCTCCTACTCCTTCCTCGTAGAACTTACCTGTGTGCCTAATTATTACTTTTGTGTTTCGTAGAACTCCCTGGGTGGAATTCCCAGGGTGGCGTTGTCGGTTCCTTTTCATTTTGTTAAATTCCCAATATTAAATCTTGCTTTATCAGATAGCCATAACCACTCTCATCGCCACAGGATATTTGAGTCAACTGAGTCAAACTGTCATGTCTACTTCCCAGTCTCAATAAACATGTTCACTACTGCTTTGTGCGAGCTTCTTAAATGGAGGTTTGTCGGGGTTTTTCCCTTTTTAGAAGCAAGCCACATATTTTGTGTCTTTCCACCACAAGACATTGGCTTTTGTCACTCTCTTTGTCGTATTGGGAAAAAGTGGCATATCGGACTTTCCCGCCGCGAGTCACTCGTCAACATACTGCTGTGAAAGAGGGGTGACGTCACAGAACGCGAGGTGCATTTAGGTGCTACTGCGTAAAACTAAAAGATTTTCCTGGGCAAATATTCATTTGACAGACGTAAACGAAGTGAAATATGACTTCAATTTAAGTTTGTTTTAGTTTGTTTTTATAAACACACAAAAAAGTTTGAGTTAGTTATCGTTTTTGAAAAAAGTTCTTGACTTCTACTTTAGAGATATTGATGATGAGTTGTTGTATATAAACGGTGTGACTATGTGGTTCGGCAAGCGGTGGTGCTGTCTGTACATAGCTTAGCAAACGGGTAGCGCTAGCACCCCCTTTCAATGCCAGAGTGAAAAGATCCACACGGAGTGCTATGACCCACGGGTGGGTCTAGGTGCCTCTATGTTTGTGTCTGTGTGTGTGTGTGTGTGTGAGAGAGAGTGGATGACGCCTTGCAGGTGCGGTCCTGGATGTCGGCTGCTGATTGGACGCGCCACGGCTGAGAAGGAGGAGCAGTCGAGCCAGCCTGAAGGTCATCCCTCCTCCGCTCCCAACTCTGCAGTTAGTCACTTCTGAAATGGTGTTAGAGCACGCAGCCGTAGGTAGTGATGGCCGATCAAGGCTTTGTTGAAGCTTCGACACTTGTTTCAAAAAATGGTTCATTACTCGAGGCTTCAATGACACAGTGCTCGAGGAGGTCATCTAGTGCTCAATAAAATGAAGGGCAATGGAAACGTGTTCATTGTTTCATAGGTTGTTTGGGATTTGATTTGCCATGCATTCTTGTTGGACAACACTACATGCTTGTATGGTTCAATGCTGACACAATAAAATAAAAATGAAAAATAAAGACAATGTCTCTTTTTTGGCACGACTGATTGTAGCAGACTATAGCTCTTATACATAGCCTGACAGTTTGTGCAATGAATTATATTATATCCTAAAACAAGACTAAATAGCCCATAGTTTAAAAATATGTTCAATAGTAAGTGTTCAGTGGGTCAGATGTCAAATGTGATCTATTTAAAATGTAGAATAGATGAGCTAAATAACACATATATAATACACATTGATGGGAATTGAACCGTCGCCTCAGTCTTGCAAGTTCAAGATTGTCATAATGTACCACAAACCCAAATCACACTCCCTTTTTTCATCGAAGCTGTTTGAGTAGCGTTAGCACACCGTGATTCCTCATCAACTACAGGCCTACACTTCAAATAATTATGAGAAAAATCCAACGTCAAGAGAGCACTTCCATTAGGAAATAGTCAACATGAAATTTCGTCTTCTACTGACACCTGCTGGTCAAATTGAATAGTTGCAAATATTGTGAACAAGTTGTCATCTAATTCTAATCTTAAACAATATGGCCATTCCAAGTGAAGTATTAAGACAATTAATCAGGTTTGTACTGCTTGATTGAACACATTCATCCCGTTCCAGTGCACTAAAACCCACTTCCCTTCAGGACCGTGTCAGCGAAGCCACAACTTCCTTGAGTGACGCTGTTTCCCAGCATGCAATGCGAGCTAGCGATTCACAATACTATTTCATCACAAACATGGATGTAAAAAATAAAAAGGGACGAAAAATGAAACTTCAGGAACACCAACCATTGCAATACAAGCAGAACTGGGCCGAAGTTTTATATAAGTTTTATATTATGTACACCATAATACAGCCTTCTGGTGGACAAGCCATACTATTTAAGCCGTGTCTTCCTATGGCACTACCGTGGGTGGAAGCTCATCGTAGAGGTCACGTGCTGGTTGCACGTCACTCCACCGAACACCTCAGGGGAAGGCTGAGTCAAGATCGTTGCAGGGTATCTGATTCAGGTGAGTATATGGTTCTGCACATTAGTATAAATAGAGTGATTCTCTATCATTACATCACAGGACTGCGGCACTCTGACAGATTCCATGAACCTGGACACTGATGATCCAGACTCCGGTCCAGGTGACACAACAGGCCACAGTGGAAACGGGTCAGAGGATGGACTGGCTGCTGAAAGGATACAGGTAGGTGGCGCTGTCATCCCAAGTTGTGTGGTGTGGAGGATCGGGGCCAAAGTTCCAGATGCTCACAGATGTGAGTCTGGATTCAGGAGGAGTGTTTGAAGGCTGGACTCCCAACAGTGATTGGCTGCTGAGGACCTCTCAATCACAATCAGGTTTTTTAGTGGCTGTGAGATTGAAAGTGAGTGAACATCATTAAATAAAGAGCTCCTGCAGGGTCCCAATTTGACAAGTACACTGGTAGGTGTGCTGCTTCGTTTTCGCCAAGGCCCTGTAGCATTCATGACTGACATTGAGGGAACGTTTCATCAAGTAAGAGTTTCCAACCAGGATGTAAACTTCTTACGCTTCCTCTGGTGGCCAGATGGGGACATTACAAAGGACCTACAAGAGCACAGGATGCTGGTCCACATCTTTGGGGCAGTGTCATCCCCAAGCTGTGCTTCATTCGACGACAATCAGCATGACTTCCCAGCCGAGGTTATAAACACTGTTGGTCAAAATTTCTACGTGGATGATATTCTAAAGGCCGTCAGCACGGTAGAACAAGCAATACATCTGTACCAGCAGCTAACAGACCTGTGCGGTAGAGGTGGATTTAAGCTCAATAAGTGGGTGAGCAATCATCGCTCGGTGCTGGCCGCCATTCCTGAAGAGCAGAGAGCTAAAGAGGTAAAAACAATTAACCTTGACAGAGACCAGCTCCCTATGGAGAGGGCCCTTGGAGCTCAGTGGGATGTACAGCAAGATACATTCACATTCAGCATCAGAACCAAGCTGGGATGGGATGAGGAAATCCCTCAGGTCATGGTACATCCCATATATAGTTTTTCAAGCGCCAAACTACAACAAAGGAACTCATCTATAACAAAACTACAACCTTGTAAGGGCAAAACCTACTTGTTTTAATTCTGATTAATAAACTAAAGCTTATTCGATTATCATGATGTTGTTTTTTTTAAACGCTCATACAAAACAAAAAAAGTGGAGGGAGAGTAGTCTGAATCGGGTTCTGGAGCATTGCTCTACCTCATCCATCGCACTCATTAGCGTCACATCCACTTGTAGTGCATCATTTCCGCCAGCAAGCTTCTCCTGTTAGACCTTCCCCGAGGTGGTTGGTGGGGTGACGAGCACCCAGCACGTGACCTCTACGACGAGTTTCTACCCACGGAAGTGCCATAGGAAGACATGGATTAAATAGCATGGCTTGTCCACCAGAAGGCTGTATTATGGTGTACATAATATAAAACTTCGGCCCAGTTCTGCTTGTATTGCAATGGTTGGTGTTCCTGAAGTTTCATTTTTCGTCCCTTTTTATTTTTTACATCCATGTTTGTGATGGAATAGTATTGTGAATCGCTAGCTCGCATTGCATGCTGGGAAACAGCGTCACTCAAGGAAGTTTTGGCTTCGCTGACACGGTCCTGAAGGGAAGTGGGTTTTAGTGCACTGGAACG
>NW_027466084.1:7285000-7310000 GCF_046127955.1 Nelusetta ayraudi
TGCCAGCGGCTCAATGAACATAGCAAACAATGTAGCGCTAAGGCAACATCCTTGACAAGTACCATTAATCTTTATCCTTGCCGTAGGTTCTTGGTAGAGACCTTGAATACACTGTATTAACTTTTCTTGGAACCCCAGTTTCCCAAGAACTTGATACAGAAATCTCCAATTCACACAGCCAAGGCTCACCAGTAACAGCTCGCAGGCCCTGCTTTTGGATCTGATCTATTATGTATAGGACCCGTCTAATGTCTTCTTGAGTCTTCCTACCTGTTAAAAAAGCTGACTGATTGGAAGTCCATCTCGTCCCCTTAAATTTCAAAGCGTAACGAACCTGTGTAGCCCGAGGAATTTTATTATAGTTTATTTCCTAGGGTGCAACTCCCCAGGTGGCATTGTCAGGCAACCCCCCCCCGCCCCCCCATTTTCCTTTATACCCACCATCAGAATTGTCTCCACCTCCGCCAGACCCTCCCCCTTGCCGTAGGTTCTTGGTAGAGACCTTGAATACACTGTATTAACTTTTCTTGGAACCCTAGTTTCCCAAGAACTTGATACAGAAATCTCCAATTCACACAGTCAAGGCTCACCAGTAACAACTTTTGGAGCTGATCTATTATGTATAGGACAGTCCTAGGGCTGGACGATATAGAAAAAAAGCATATCGATATAAAAAAAAGTCATATTGATCGATATCGATTATTATCAAAAAAATTGAAAACATATTTTAATTAACTGGATGTTTTATACTATTACTTCATGACAGACTTTTAATAAAGAACACACAAGCACTGAATTCAAATTCAAACTTTTATTCAACCACCTTTTTTAAACACAACTGAATTGTTTTTTTGTTTTTTTTAATATTATTATTATTATTATTATTATTATTATTATTATTATTATTATTATTATTATTATTAATTTAGTCATTTATTTAAAAAAAAATAGGCTGAGATAGGGCTTGAACGTGCGACTCGACCAGAGGTCTGAAGTTGTGGCGGTTAACAGCTCATTTTGCACTGATTCCCTGCACTCGTTGTACAGACGAGGAAGAGCTGTGTTTGAAAAATACTTGCAGTCTGGAACTTCATATCGCGGGTCAAGAGTGGCGAGAAGCTGTTTGAAGCCAAGCTTTTCAACGGTGGTTATTGGCAGCATATCCCTCGCTATGAAGCATGTTACTACATGGGTGATGTCCTTATGGCGCTTGGACGCTTTGTCGTATTTACTGCAAGAAGTCCAGTTTGGTCTGCTTTACTTGCTTGGTGCTGGCGCTGGCAGCAGATTCCTCCGACAACGTGGCGCCGCTGGGTCTGCGTTTGCGATTGGTTGGAGGAAGAAATGACCGTAATATTAAGCTACATGATTGGCTATGATGAAAAAGGAAGTGAAACTTTTTCTATCAAACTTTTTATCCACCCCTTTTTTTCCTATCGCAGCACACGTCTATCGATCGATATATATCGTTATCGAATTATCGTCCAGCCCTCGACGGTCCCGTCTAATGTTATCTTGAGTCTGCCTACCTGTTATAAAACCTGACTGATCCTCATCTATCAAGTCCGGCATAAAACTTTCAAGTCTTTTTGAGATGATTGAAGTAAAGATCTTCTAGTCAACATTTAAGATTGAAATGGGCCTATACGATTCACAAAGTTCCTTATTTTTCCCTTCTTTTGGAATAACTGGAATGACAGCCTCTTTCCATGAGGGAGGCCGTTTGCCCTCTGTCAGAGTCAGATTAAAAGAATTTAGGAGTTTCGGGGTTAATTCTTCTCCAAATGTTTTATACCACTCACTAGGAAACCCATCACTACCTGGCGCTTTGGTTGATTTTAAGCCTGCTAATGGCAGCATCTATTTCATTTTTGGTTATACTGGAAATGAGTTTTCTATTTTGCTCATCTCCAATGGCTGGTAGGTCCAATGAGTCAAGGAATTCTTTCATCTCACAATCTTCTTTAGCCGTGAGTTGGGTATATAGATTTTCATAGTAATCTTTAAAAACCCTCTCTATTTCTTCAGGTTCAAGTAGTAGCTGTTTCGTTAATGGGTCTCTAATTTTACATATTGCATGAGAAGCTTGCTGGGCCTTTATTCCTCTTGCTTAATATTTGGTTGATTTACAGCCTGATTCATAGTGGGTCTGTTTAATGAATTTCAGCTTTTTCTCAACATCTAGCCTCAAGACATCGTCTATTTCCCTTCTGACACCGATTATTTGTTGTGACACTGTATCGTCCTTATTGCTTTTGTGTTGCTGTTCCAGAGTTGTTCATTGGTTTACCAGCTTCTTGTAACCTTCTTCTCTATGTGGCAGGTGGGTTTGCCCCCACCTTCACGTCATCAATCACACCTGCGCCGGAGTGCAATCTTTGCGTCCCTCAGTGCGTTTACATGGTACTAGAGAAATTTGAATTATTGCCTTAGTCCGATTCTGATCGGAGTTTGAGAACTCCGATTGGAATTGGAGAACTCCGATTGAGACACCCAGATAATGCGATTGGAATTCTAATTTCTAGGCCATGTATACGCCTTAGTCGGATTATTAACTGGACAACGCAAGTGCGCACGCACCACCGCACAACTACGTAGTCTAACAAAACAGACGGCGCGAAACAACCAGCAAACGCTGCGCTAAAAAGGGTAGCGCAGCAAATGCAGGGCTCCGGCTTTGCGCACCCCTGAACAAATACGTATTCCTTTGTATTTATATTTCTACCTTTTCGTTCACATTTTTTATAAGTTAGAAGAATTTCAACTTTGTAAATAAAAGCACAGCAAAGAGATGTTTTTCTGATTTGTTTTTATTTCGATAATTTCGCGGTTATTCTGCTGGAAACGGCGTGCAGCGGCACAAGCTTCCTCCACGGTCGGCACTTTAATGAGCGTGTGTATAACTGAAGACACCGTTCCTTTGCAAAACCTGTACACAAACTCTCCCACCAGTCTGCGCAGAACCCGCATCCAACAAGAACGAGAGTTTCGGGTCCATGGCGACGGCACAAAGCGTAGCATCGAAGACATTGTGTTGTTGTAGCCCTCCAACAGTAAACAACGTTCTTGTGCTCATGGTTATCTTTTAAGATAACCATGAGCACAAGAAATAGGGTACAGCTTATCTGCAAAGTAAGTAACATGTACATTATGAACTATCATTCTATATCGTAATGATGTAATATGTCAACCGAAAGCAGCTGACCAGCTGAAAAGGCTCACTCCACCCCCTACTGTTGGGAGGAGGACACGTTCCTGTCAGTAATTCAAATTTCTCAGCTGCATGTGTAGGGGGACAAGGTGAGAACTCCGATTGGACGAGAAAACCAAATTATTGCTTAGTCCGATTAAGCTCTTCCTGCAACTCCCCAGGTGGCATTGTCAGGCAACCCCGCCCCAATTTTCCTTGATACCCACCATCTGAATTGTCTCCACCTCCGCCAGACCCTCCCCCTCGCCACATCTAGTCTTTTTTTGATAGGCTGCCCTCGCTATTAACCTCCCTCTCATCACAGCTTTAATTGTGTCCCACAGTATGGTAGTGTCTACTGGACTATCTATGTTCTCCTCCATAGAGCATTTAATCTCTTTCTTAACCTCCTCAAGTGTTTTTGGATTATTTAGCATACCCACATTTAATCTCCAAAGTGTGTTTTTCTTCCTCTTATTTAGACAAATAATAAGGTAATTAATACTGTGTCAGTACAAGTCAGTCGTTCCTATTTTACATTCCTCTATTCTGTATCTGTCTGTAATGTTAATAAAAAAAATAGTCCTCTGTAACGGGTGGAGGTCCCTCCAAACATCAAACATCCCGAGTTCGGCTAGAGAGACGTTGACAAGTTTCGACAGGCGGGTCTGACTTCTGTTGCCATTAGTTGTGTCGAGTTTAGCTTTTAAATCATGTTGATTTAGCTCTTGTTGAGAGAGATGTGTTTCCTGTAGATCAGGCATGGCCAAACTACGGCGTGTCTCTGTCTGGCCCGCGTGAAGGCAGTCAAAAATCTAACCTAACTTAGAAATGACACTTGAACCTGCAATGAGTATTTTAGTCGTTCTAAATGAGTCCAACGTTAGAAAAAAAGGAGCGACCCGGACTTCCCACAGTCTCTTTTCTATTAACATGGGAATTCAATTTTAATAATTTGTCAACTAAAAACACCGGTCATACTAGATCATCCCTACCAGCTTTCTTCCCTTTATTCTCTGAATTTAATCAAAGAATCTTTGAAACTCTTGTAGCTTTTCTCTGGCTCGTGTCGCTGCTGATGCGTAGCCCCTCCAGGATCTCTCCTTGCACTGCCACTCCGTCGTAGTGCGGGGCACCGAGTGCCGCAGGCCCCTCCGCACCCGTCGCCACCGCCGTCTTCTCCGCCAGGCCGCGTCTCACCAATTCCTCCTTTACCTCATCTTCGCTGTTGTAGGTTCGAGTTCCCGTATCCCAGTGGGTCCTCATCTTGGTGAATGGCGTCTGGAAGCGGATGCCCTTCTCCTTCAGGATTCTTTTAGCAGTGTTGTACTCCTTTCTCTTTTGGACCATCTCTGTCGCGTAATCGTGATGGAATGACGGTACTTTCTTCCCCAGTTCTATTTTCTTTGTCCATAGCTCTCGCAGGACCCTCTCTTTGGTAGTAAATTCCAGAAAGTTAACAATGATGGGTCTCGGTTGGGCACCGTCCGCTGGCTTCTGTGCAAATGAGCGGTGTGCTCTCTGAATTTGGAAATTAAAATCTGCTGGCAGGTGCAGTTCGCTTTTCAGCAGGTCTTCCACAAACTTGGCCACAGATTCTCCCTCCTCTCCTTCAGTGACTCCATAGATACGTAGGTTGTTTCTCCTCGGCCTGGACTCCAGGTCAGTTAACTTGTCCTGAAGAGCTTTTTGTTCTCTCAGTGATATGACCAGAGCTTTTCAATCCGCGACTCAGCCTCGTTGATCTTGCCGGTCTGGAGCTCCTGTTCGGTGATGACTTTCGCAAGTTGTTGATTTATTTCGTGTTTGAAGTCGTCCAAGTCTTTTTCCACGTCGTTCCTCAGTGTTTCTCCAAACGTGCAAAGGACTTCTTTTGGTTCCATTTTTAAATCCCGTATCTCCTTGCTAATAATTTCTATGTCCGAGCCCTTTTTCGCGTCGTTAGTCACGAGGAGTTTGTTTCGCCATCTCCCTCTGTTTCAGAGCAAGCTGGTAGTTCCGCCATATTGTCTGTTACCGTGTTTCTGTTTTGGTTGAATCGAGTTTTCCTTCCCATTCCAACGTTCCCCTGATCACTTTGTAGTTAATATGATATCTGACAATAGTCATTCAAGTTTTCGGGGAGTTTTTACCCTGGATGGTCGAGAGCCCTGGTGTCGCGCAGTCTACCGCTTTATGGCCAAACCAGAAGTCCCTTCCCTCTAGCCTTTTCAAGGGGGAGGTGGCTAGACTCGGCTCTTGTGGGACGAGAAGCAGAAGGCGTGTCCGATCGGGGGGGAAGATGAGATCACATTTTTGTGGGTCAACACAAACTCATCTGCGAGGACAGCAGCCTTGGACAATGACGACACTTTCTGCTCATTCAAGAACATTACCACCTTCTCTGGCAAAGAGTCTTTAAAATCTTCTAAAAGAACGAGCTCACGGAGTGACTCAAAGTCATTTTTGACATCATTAGCTGCACACCATTTATCAAAGAGGTTGCTTTTCTCCCATGCAAACTCGACAAAGGTTTGACCACTAGATTTTCTATGGTTCCTAAATTTGTGCCGGTAGGGCTCAGGAACAAGCTCATAAGCAGGAAAAATTGCTTCCTTTCCAACATCATATTGCAGGCTGTCTTCTAAGAAAAGAGCAGACACCAACTCCTGTGCTTTTCCCACCCACTTGCATTGGAGAAGGACAGGCCACATGTCTCTTGGCCAGTTGAGTGGCGAAGCTATTCGCTCCAAGGCACTGAAGTATGAATCAACTTCTGCCTCACGAAATGCTGGCACCAAAAAAATGTTTTTACTGGGGCTGGGCAATGTAGTGGAGGGAGGAGGATTGTTTAATTTGAACCATCAAACTCCCTAAGGAATGAAACGGAATGCCAAATATATAAACATGGATTTTACATGCAATTCTCACTCTGACCGCAAGAGGGACTCCGAGGGGACAGGGAGGACGCGTGACGCCGTCCCTGCTCCCACGGAAGGACCGACTCGGAACAGAGGAAAGAATATTTGATATGAAAATTTACGGAGCACCACCTGCTCTTGGTTGTTAGTGTGAGCAAGAAACACTAGAATCAGTCTCAGTACCGTTTCACCTTAATGGTGAGGCGTGTGTGACTGGAAACGGACCCTAAACTGAGACCTAAAGTAGCAAAATAAAAGGGAAAGAAAAATTATGACCTACCGGCTGTTGGAACAGCCAACCAGACTGTTTACGGGCTTTAGAATTTAAGACTAAATTTATTATGATGCATACCAGACTTCAGAACAAAAGCGAGTGACGAGGCTTACGTTGGATGAGCGTCGGCCCGCAGGTGATTGGGAGATCGCTGCTTGTTGGTCCTCCAAGGCGGTCCTGGGAGATCGTACCGGGCCGTTCGGGTCCGGCAGCGCGCAGGGAGCTCAGATGGACGCACCAAGCTCAGACGCTGGAAGCCCGCTCTGCTGTTGTCTGGGAGATGTCTTCACTGGCAGTTCAACATCGACGTGCGCTCTTCTTTGCGTAATCCGAGATAAGTGCGGTGATCAAACGAACTACTCGGTTACTTCGATGGTGCGACGTTGAGCCAATTAAAAACAGAAAAAGGAAAAATGAAAAAAATCGGTCTCGAGATCGTGGAAGGAAAAATTGAAAAAGGTAAAAATTAAAATGAAAGTAGCGGTCTCGGAATGAGTCTCAGGGCTGTCAGCTGCCGCTTAAATTGAGCAAAGAGTTGGCTTAATGCCGAGGCAAAAATGATTTAAACAAAAATGAACAATTACGACAAAAACGAACTAAGTACGAGAGGGAAAACAAACGAAAACAAGGCCTTCACAAAACGAGGGATGAGAAATTTCTGAACGGCAGAGTGAAATTCACTGGCTTAAAGTTTCGGGACGGGGGTGGTATCCCGCTCTCCGAGAGCCAATGAAGAGGCCGTTCAGACCCTAAAACTGGTAGGTCCGCCTATACCAGTTGCGTATGATGAGCATGTATGTAGTGTAGGTTTCGTTGCTGATAAATCAATAAACCAATAAAACCGACAATGACTGAAACAAGCACAGGATGAATAAACACAATCACATAGCCCCTTTTTTTTTTAACTGGGACAACCTTAAGAAGAAGGGAAGAACGAAAACGAAATAACTAAGCAGATAGAAACGACATTATCTTTACAAGCATATTGAACCGTCTTAATTATAAAGTACCAAATATATCAACATATGTATAAACCTAATCTAAACACACATACCTGAAAATGAGATTTTAATGAAACAGGGTAACAAAGGCATAAACAAATCTTTATTTTATTTTTGCCGACATAACTATAGACATATGAAACACAGATTACCAACGTATATGAGTGTATGTATCTATATTATACATATATATATATATATATATATATATATGTATATATATATATATATATATAATTATTAATATATATATATATATATATATATATATATATATATATATATATATATATATATATATATATATATATATATGTGCATATGTATATGTGTGTAATGCTAGAGATAGCTAAGACACGAGTGTGCCATAGTTGTAACCCTAATGAGAGTGAAAGTTGTTAGAGTGTAGCATGGGGCATGTAAGAGAAATGTGGGAAGGAAAGAATTAACTGTGTAACGCAGAGGGAGATAAACTGATGAAACGTTTGTCCAAGTCTACATCAACCCCCCAGAGGCACTTCCTATTCCTGCCTCTTGAAGGCACTGTGGCTCCACCTGAAGTTCCATTGTACATCTCCTTCAGGATGGAATCCTGGGTTGGCCAAACCTTGAGCTAGGGAAACCATTCAAAGTCCATTTGTGCTTTAATTTTGACAACAATTGTGAATACGTGAGTTTGAAGTGTCCCTGTGGAGAAGAAAATACAGTTTTTAACATTTTAACATTTTGCAAATGTGAGTCCTTCATGAACATCTGGTGTTGTTGTTCAAAGCTGAGGAATGTCCTGGAGCAGATAAGAGTCGTAAACTTTGGGGATAGTTCCAAGCAGGACCCCTCGTTCCTGGCGCCAGGTCCCCTTGGACTGACTCCCCCCTGTGATTTGTGGGGAAAGTGTTTTCCTAAAGTGGGTATTTTACGGTCTCTCCTGACCCCAAATGAGATCTGATCATCAGAAGAGTCGCATCACAGCCAATCGGGTACCACCTCTGCGTCCTCCCAACGTGGTTCATCGGAAGGCCGTGCTGCAATAAATTCCTATTGTCCTGTGAAAAGAAGATTAGGCCCAGATGCGGCACTACAGCAACGATTAAAAATTTTAATCGCAATTAATCGCATGATTTACCTGATCAATCACGATTAATCACGTTGTATACGCAAAAGCCAATAATGAATTTAAAAGAAGTCTTTCATACACTTTAATTTAAATGTTCTGCCATATAAACGAAAGCACCATAACATTTATCATGCAAACACTTAACATCAGCACTTTACACAGAAACATTTTTAATGTAAATCTAAAGTTAAAAAAAATGCAAATACAAAATTAAAGCTTATTGCCAATGCCAGGGCATTACTGTTATCCTGTTCCTTATGAAAAATAAAAAAAATCTACCTACAAAATCCTGAGCCACAATAATAACGGGCAATTTCTGAGGTAACAGCAGAAACATTTTTCTTTTATCAGGACGACACAAAAACTTGTTTCTCACCGATCTCTCACTAAAGGCAGGAATATTCAATATGCATAACCAGTCTGCGTTCCCTTGCAAATGTCCCAGTTAGAAAGGGTGAGGCACAAAAACATTCACTTTTGGGTTTTTCTTCACAGGGGACTAGAATGTAAAGTCCACATTTATACTGGAGTTCCTTTGGAGAATCTCACTCAACTCAGTGCAGTTTGTCAGTTCCTGGAACTTGACGGCCAGTTATTTTAAATGTACTGCCATATGAATTAAAGTGCCATAACATTTACTGTGCAAACACACTATTAACATCAGCATTTTTGAACAATTAGCAGATAAGAAAAAAAAAATAGTGTAAATTTAAACTCAACTTAAACAATGTTATCAAAGCAATACAAAATTAAAGCTGTAAGCAGCGTTTGCGGGACTGAGCCCACCTGGCCACTGCCTGCCGTGACGTCCGCCACCTGGCCACGAGCCCCCGACACCCGCCAACGCTTCCCAACGCCTGGCGATTCCGCCCTGAAACCCGCCGATGCCCCATTCCTGACGCCGACGCCTGCTGATGACACATCAAGCACTGACTTGACATTACTGACTTGACATTTAGAAACATTTGATTTCTAAATGTGATTGATTACTGTTTCATTTTGGAGATAATAAGCCTTAAAGTTGGCTTTTTGTTTTGTTTTGCGACAGCTCCAATATTCCATTTTTACTGTACAATAACATCAAATTGCTCCATAAGCTCTGTCAATGGTTGGTACAGTTGACCTCAGGACAACCTTGAATAAATCTTCAATCATTATAAGGCATATTTAATGTACCATTTTGGAGATATTAAGCCTCAAAGTTGTTGTTTTCCTTTTTTTTTTAGCTTTTCAAACAGGCAAAAAGGGCCCAGTACTCAATTTTTTACTGTACAGTAACATTGCTTTGCTCCATAATTTCTGTCAGTGGTTGGTACAGTTGACCTGAGGAACACCCTGACTATATCCTCAGTCATTATCAAGCATATGTACAGTATCATTTTGGAGATATTAAGCCTTAAAGTTGGCTTTTTTCTTTTTTTTTTTCCCAACAGCTCCAATATTCCATTTTTACTGTACAATAACATCAAATTGCTCCATAAGCTCTGGCAATGGTTGGTACAGTTGACCTCAGGACAACCTTGAATATATCTTCTCTTAATATTCTTGAATATTCTCACTTAATGTACCAGCTCCTTCCTGTAGACATGATATGTACAGTTAGTTATTCTTTGTTTGACGCAAGTGTTATATTAATTTCCTACTATCTGTACCGGTACTTCTTGTTAATTTGAAATAAACACTAACAGCATAATGTCAAAACAAAAACCGAACAAGTCAAACAGGAGCAGATCAGAAAACAAGGAGGCTTTGTACTAAAATATGGATAAAATATAAACAGGGAGTTGTCTAATGTCGTCAAGGAAGCCAACGTTACGTTACCTGATGATCAGCATGTTGACTCAGAAAATCCTCAGGCTCCTGCTGCGACATTTCATTTGGGGCGACGGTTGTGACTTCACTGCTGGTCCCTTGAGAAACTCAAATCGGTCCCTCACGTTTGTGTTGCGTGGCATGGGTTAGGACATTGAGAGGCATTATAGTGTGGTTATGTGCACCAAATCGGACTCGGCTTCTAGCTCGATAGCCGTGCATAATTTATGCAAACGCAATGCTCTGTTTACATGAACTCACGGAGTCCGACTCCTTGCACGTGCTCATCTCGACTCGATGGATTTATGAGCTTGATGACAAGTGTCACAAGTGTGTATTTTGTATTGGATTGATGTACTGCAATTCTAGTCATGTGAACAAGCAATTATCATTCCTAGTTATATGTGGCATGACGAAATACTGTACTACCAAGTTTGTATTGCAGTATCTTCAGTTTATGGGGTAGAGGGTGCTCAAATTGGATTGATTGAAGATGTAGTTTAGGTACAATTTGCTTGTTTTTATCAAAATTTAAGTTGATTGCAGTTCAAGGTGGCACAATCCTATCAGATGTTGTCATTTGGTTACGAAGAACACTGGTATTTGATGATTATTACCATAAGTACCACCATGTTGCAGGCATTGTGGTTACAAGTTTCACTCCAATTTTGATTGTTGTCTGTATGACTAGCAATCCGTTGAGCTGTCTAGGGTTATCATTCAGATAAGGTGTCACAACTTTTAATTGTATGGGAACTTTGGGATCCATGGCAGATGGGCATTGTAAAAAAACGGATCTTGAGTCGGAAAGGCCTGCTTGTCCTAATTGTGACCTTAATATGATGATTTTTTTTTCCCTGCCAGATTGAGGAGAAATTAAATGGACATCCAAACCGGGGCCAATAATGGATGAGCTGGATGATGTCACAGTATCAATTTTAAATGGTATGTCACGTGTAGGTATGAAAAAATTTCCATTACTGTGATTTGTCCGCTAAGTAATTAAAATAACTGTATGCTGACACTGATTTCAAAAAGAAGTATTTTACAAATTTGAGACAAAATGTCTAAACTGAATTGCATTTACAATTAATTCTGATAACAGAAATTGGCACAAAACAAACTTGGTTTGACTTGTCAAGTTGAATTAAATTCATTAGTTAAAAAAATGTATGAGTTGTTAAGTGTAAAAGGTTTGTTAATGATTGGACTGTCTTTATAGCTGCCAACATCGATGAAGTCTTGCTCCACACCCTCCGTCGTGATGATTTGAGAGACCTTTTTCCTGGACCAGAACACTTTCTCAGGAGGAAACTGATTTGGGCCCTTATTAGTGTAGATGTGTTTGGTTACCTACTTTGCTCTGTAAACATCGAGCATAACACTTTTTTTTTCTTTTTTCCTAATTGGGTCTATTGTTTCTCTCTTGTTCATAATGTTTTGGATCTGGTTTCCTCTCGGCTGAGAATTCCACCATACCAGACAAGACTGCACCGAATGAAGCCAGGAACTGTGTCTTCATTCTGCATCCATTTGACTGATTTACTGATTTGTCTCCTCCATTTCATCAGCCAAAGATGGTCTGACAGCACAGGCCAGACATTATCAGACCCTGCAGGAGCTGTACAAGAAACCAAAACCCAACCAAGATGCTGTCTCCTAAATTCTTGACCTGCAGTTTCAAGCAAGAAGATCCTTCATTGATAGTGATGTTCTGAAAGAACAGGACAAGGCCAACAAAGATCCTGGATGCATATTCATGTGTCAAGGATCTTTATCGTGTAAGTGATTAACTTGTTTTGGTTTATGATGAAAAGCAAGCATTTTTGCAGATTTTAACACTGACTTGCATTATAGGCGATGAATGAGCTGCGGCGCATTCTGGATAAGGGCAACAGAAAATTCATTGATGAACTAAAAAAAAGAGATGGGAAGACTTCTGCACCAATGTGTAATTTTATGGTGTTTGGAAAAAAAATGAAGTGATGAAGCCACGCATAACGCTGGATGTAGGTGAGTCATTTTGCTGTGTCTCTAATTGACTGTGTAGCTGTTTCCTTGGACATAGGATGGTTTATGTTGCGCTGAATGAATAGATGCAGAATGGTAATACTCTTCATGCTGAAAAAATAAGATTTTTTTTGTGATCAACACAAACCTAATAAGACTCATTTTTAGGAAGACTAACTTTGAACTCAAAGTTGATTTGTTCTATTCCAGTGGAATATTCCATCGCGCTGCTCAGGGCACTCCCCACACTCTTTCCTTCACCAAGTCCACCACCGAAGAAGCTGGGACATGCCAGTGAGGCACTGCTTCATGTCATTCAGGTGAAAGTTTGTTTGCATTTTCTCACATTCAACACTTCATAGTTCCATGCATGGATGTGGCGTTTCCTTCTTCTTTTTCTTTAGCCAACAGAAGATCCCACAATGTACTCGCAGAAGAGGTCTTTCTGCACCCCTGTGTTGCTGTTTGATGGGACCCGCTGTCTCATCTGTCTTGGAGCCACTCCCGCCACCACGCTTGCCAAGGAAGACTTGAGTGACGGTCTGCTTCATCTGATGGGTTACTACTATGCCCTGCACCTCACATATTCAAAAGTGTGTGGCAACCCTTCTCTCTGTCATTCAGACAGAAGTGCTACAGGACACTATCCATGAGTGAGACACCACAGCCTCATACAAAAAAGACCATGGCAGAATGGAAAGATTTTATTGGGGAGTAGAGCTGTGTACTAGGCATAGGTAGTGATACACTCTCCTGGTAGTTGTAACTTGAGGGTGGGTGGGAGTCTGTTGGAACAAACATGTTATCAGGATATAGCAACACTATATGCTGTCCCCATGCTGTTTTTTTGTTTTTTTTTGTGTAACTGAGTGTCAGGGAATCTGAATCAATATTCAATAATGATGACGGTGAATATTGTAACAATTGTTACTTGCGTTCTAGAAATGATTGCTTGAGGTTGTTTTAAGATGCAATGCCTTAGTGACGTTTTTATTACAAGGCAGTGAAGGCACTGTCAGCAATTTAAGTGAATAAATAGTTGTTGACAATATTAATTCTGTTTGCTTAATTATTTTTTTTTTGAGGGGGGGGGTGGGCGTAGGGGGGGTGGATGCTTTGTCTCATTTTGAGAAAAGAAAAGCTAATATTGTGAACACTTAAATTAAGAAGAATTGCACTGTTAGTACCTCTGGTTTTAAGATCTTTTCATTCAAATTAAGAAAGAAGCAAACGTGAAAAAAGAATTGAGAAGCTAGTATCAAGTTTATTTGACTTAGTACAGTCCTTGGAATGAGTGCTTTACTGTTTATTTCAAGAGTTTTTCCATTCTTCAAATGCCTAGATATATCGTCTTATTTTAAGAAATCTTACCAAGTCTAAATATCTTACTGCATTGGCAGATAATTTGACTTGTTTCTAGCCTGTTCTTTCTCAATTTAAGTGTTTATTTCTTAGATATATTTTGCAGTGTGTGGACACCGAGGGGAGCTCTAGAATTGGCTCATTCAACCGACCAACGAGCCAATCAGCAGCGGCGTCACAGGCCCTCCTCCTTCTTTGTTCTCTCTCTCACTTTGACTTCGGCACTGGACAGCCAGGTTTGTGGAGGGAAGATTGGAACAAGGTAAGGACGGGGTACCCCATACATTCATGTACATAGAGTCACTAAGTCTTAAACTCACCAGGTTTGTATCGCTTATCGATAACCCTAATGCCATACAAGTCTATGAGGGTCAAAGGTCAACTTTGTCCTAGGGACATGGAGCCACTTTCAGGTTCATCAGGATCCTCCTGGACACACCCACACCAAATTTGGGGCTTCTAGCCCATGAGGAACCCCAAAACCCTCACTCTAATTCCAGCCTTATCGCTAAACCCTAATGCAGTGCAAGTCTATGAAGGTCAAAGCTCAACTTTGTCCGAGATACATCAAGTGTTTTTTCATGAATCATTCATAAATGTTAAGAGTTTGCTTTGTGGAGAATTCACAATAAAAATACATTGACACTGTCAAGATGGACTCAAGCACTATTATTGAACTATACTGTATTTTTTGAGTGATGTGAAGCTTTTGACAAGCGCTGCGCAAAGGAGGCCCATTTGTTTTTGTTTTTTTGAAGGGGGCCCAAAATTCCTGGCGGCGCCCCTGAGCGGGCATCTCCAGCACTAAGGCAGTGGAGCTGCCGGCCACGAGAGAAGAATTAACCAGTCCATTGAAACCATTTGTTTGGTCTAGTGAGTGGCAACAGTCCTTTGAGGATCTTAAGTGCCTTCTCAGCTGTAACCCTTTCGTGTCTGCTCCAAATTTTTCCTCATTGGCTAGAAGCCCCAAATCTAGCGTGGGCACTTCTTGGGGGCTCCTGATGAAAAAGCAAGTGTCCCCATGTCTCTAGGACAAAGTTGAAAATTCACCCCATAGACTTGCATTGAATTAGGGTTAACAATAAGGCTGAAACTAGGGTTAGGGTTAGGGTTAGGGTTAGCTGAAATTAGGGTTAGGGTTTCAGGGTTCCTCAAGGACTAGAAGCCCCAAATTTGGCGTGGGCGCTTCTTGGGGGCTCCTGATGAAAAAGCAAGTGGCCCCAAGTCTCTAGGACAAAGCTGAAATTTCACCCCATAGACTTGTATGGCATTAGGGTTAGGGTCCAAGAGTACACATACACATTTTCTTTTGCTTTATTGATTTAAGCTCATCGTCTCCAGCTGCAAAGGTACAGAAACCTTTCTGTGTTTTGATGTCGTGTGTGAGAAAACATCACTTTTTTCTGTAAACTTGTGTTATCATTGTCCTTCATTGGAAATGACACAATCTTTCATTTCATTGTTGAGATGCCGAACACCAAGGCATTCCGTCGCTCTCTGGCCATGAAACGACGCCTGGAGCAAAAACAGGATTGGACACCTTTTCCACCTCGGAAGGACTTTGAACGTCGTGAGTACTTCCACGTTCATGATTTCATGTTCTGCCTGTGTTGTTATGTTGTATTCCAAATAAATCTTACAAAAACATATTTAGATTTTTCTTTTTTGTCAATTTACACAGGGCGCGGTACTGGTCAGCGACATGGGTGCGAAGATGGCCCGTTTTGCTCCTGACTGACAAAACAGTGCAAGTTCGTTCTTAAGGCCCAGCAACCAGACAAGAAGGTATGGGTCGTGATTTTGTCAAGCCACGAGTTTCTTTATGTTTTTGTTCTGGTGGTGGGAGACTCACATCTCTGTCCACTTGTGGATGGTTTTGTGTTCTCTCCCCGGGCAACAACCTTGAACACGGGCTTGTAACAGACTCCGCCCAGGATTTTGCTGTGCTACTGGCAACTGTGTTGGACCGCTGGCCCAAGGTTTGTTTATCTGCAGTGACAAACAAATTTGAACACATGAATGTCATCGCCACTTTGTTTTATCAATATCAAGTAATTCCATGATCCATAGTTCAATAACAAGAATATTCATGAATTTATTTTGCATTTTTATGTTTGTTTGTGTTTTTTTTTTATATATACAACTATTTTGTAGGTGTTTGTGCTTGACTTTCCACCTCGCCTGACTGTCAAGCCAGAACTACAAACAGCGCTACGTCAAGTATATCATCGTGTTGCTGCACGCATGGGTGTGTAAAATACATATTTTTGTTGTATTTTTTTCTCTTCAGTGACACTGTGCTAACAGATATTTCTTAGAATTGTGTGATTACACAATTGATTATGTGACACTTCTTCCAGGTTTAACATTTGTGTATATGGCCGATCACCTCCCCCTTCGTCAGCTGTACATGGTGGTATTATGATGGTGTAAGTTTTGCCTTCTTCAGCCTTACTTGCTCTTCATTTGATTTGACAAATATGTGTTAACATGTTGTTTTCTGTTTACGTGCACCTCAGGACTGATTTTGGTGGAGCGTCTGCATGCTGCATGCTCCATCAGCTCGCACCCCCTTCACCTAGATCAGGGGTGTTGTGCCACAACCAATCATCGCCCAGGATGTCTCCCAGAGTGGTTGTGACAGGTCCTGTCCACATGCCAGTGTATGGACCTGCTCCTGAATGGACTCTTGTTGGACAGGAGGTTGAGGTAACCTGTTCATCCCTCTTTTTTTCCCCCCCCAATCGTGTATTTGTCAAACAGTGCAACTTTTTATTTTAAAAATGAACACTTATCCTAAGTTGACTCTGATTTCCTCTCCTCTTTTTTTTATAGACAGTACCAACAGCTGTTGAGACTGCATTTCACACAGACATCCCGTCCAATCCCGTGTGGTTCAGTGAGGCTGTGCTGCTGGACCACATGGAGACCGTCGTGGAGTCATCTGGCAGGGTTTCCCCAGCTGCCACGGTAACATTCACACAATTATTCATACACTTATCAACTAGGGGTGGGTGAAAAAAAAAATCAATATTGCAATATATTGTTGTGCTTTCTGTCGCAATAAATAATCGATACACTGACGGCAAATATCAATATTTTTTTCCAAACACCACCTGTCCACCTGTCCCGGGAAAGACAAAATCTCTCCCGGGACACAATTTGTCCCGTTTTTTAGGGAAAATGACAAAACCTCATTTAATTTCCGTCTGTGGTCTAGATAGGGTTGCCAACCCCAATCAAACTTTGAGATTGCGATTTCGTTTTCGAGTTGTGGTAACTCTTGTGCAGGGCAGGACCACGAAAATGAAAAAGCAATGCCCTCAGTTTTCTTTTTGATTGTGTCATAAAAGGTGCGACACGAATAAGAAAATGAAAATGCATCTAGGAATATTTATTAATGTTTTAATTATGAGTCAAATAATGCAGCTTCGTTCTTAAAATGAAAAAGTATTCTGCTATTGCTTTTTCATTTTTGAATTTTACATTTCATATTGAATTTTGGTAACTCTTTGCTGGTGCATGTTTTGAAAATTAAATCTCAAATGTGTTTTCCTTCATTTGAATTAAGTACAAGAATGAGCAGTCATGAATAAGAAAATGAAAATGCAGTTTGGATTATTTATTAACGATTTGTTTTATGAGTCAAATAATGCAGCCACGTTCTTAAAATGAAAAAGCATTTCTGCTGTTGCTTTTTCATTTGGATTATGGTAACTGTCTGCTTCCACACTCCAGTGGTTCTGCACATTAGTATAAATAGAGTGATTCTCTATCATGACATCACAGGACGGCGGCACACTGACTCATTCCATGAATCTGGACACTGATGATCCAGACTTTGGACCAGATGAGCCAACAGGCCACAGTGGAAACGGGTCAGAACATGGGACTGGCTGCTGAAAGTATACAGGTAGGTGGCGCTGTCATCCCAAGTTGTGTGGTGTGGAGGATCGGGGCCAAAGTTCCAGATGCTCACAGATGTGACTGTGGATTCAGGAGGAGTGTTTGAAGGCTGGACTCCCAACAGTGATTGGCTGCTGAGGACCTCTCAATCACAATCAGGTTTTTTAGTGGCTGTGAGATTGAAAGTGAGATTGCATTGTCCAGGGAGGAGGACAGCAGTCAGTCATGTTTCACCTCCAGTCAACACGCAGTGGTTCACATGAAGGTCCAAGAGGCCTACAGACCTACACAGAGTCTGGATGTGGCAGCACAGTGGCATCATTGTCTTTGTTGTGTTGTTTGGTCATTGTGATCCAATGTCATGTGAGAGAAGGACGAGTGCAGTTCTATTGGAGTGAGTTGCTTACAAATACAGATCGCACGATTTCTATCCCCATTGTTAAGTGGGAAAGAGACCTGTCTCTCCAGCCTCACTCTAATTTCTGGAGAACAATCTGCCTGAACACCTTTTCACTGATAAAACAACCTATTCTACAATTAATACATTTTAAAGTACTCCACAGGATCCACTACACTGGACAGCGGATGTTTCAGATGGGCATGACCGCCTCTCAGACCTGCTCACACTGCACAGTTAATGCAGGGTTGGTGGGGGGTCGGGGGTTGGGTGGGTGGTGCTCCGGGGGGAGGGCTGGTCCGTCCCTGTGTCTGGGGACTGGCGCTGGATCGTACGCGGTGGGGTCGCATGCCTGGGGTGGGGCTGCGCGTTCGCCGGCTACCGCTCCTGTGTGCCCGGGTGGTGCGGTGCGGTGGGGGGCGGGCCCCCTTTGGCTCCTGGATCCCTGTGGTGTCCCCGGCCCCGATGTCGCTGAGGGGGCGCCCTGACCGGGAGTCCCCCCTGGTCACATAATAGGTGGTTTTTAAATGTTTTTTTCCCCTAAATTTTTAATTTATTTATTTATTTTCTTCTGTTTCGGCGGATTTGTGTCTTGGGTGGTCGCTGCCCGGCCTTCTGGCCTTAAGACCCTCTCCAATCTTAATAGCATTATAGACACTTAGGGCCTGGGGGGGTGGTTCGTGCACTGCGGCCGCCGCCCTGCTCAGCAGCAGTGTTGTTGCCCCAGGGCCTTACCACCCTTCCATTTTAAACGCACCATAGTTCAACACACCAGCAAGTTCACATATACACACACTGACACCCCTACACACAGTGGGGTCGGCCTGCTAGCGGGGGCGGGATCCAGCATCTTTCCCACTCTGGATGGGCCCTGTGCAGTCCGGTGCCCCTGGGGTGCGAGACCGGCTGGGCCTATGGGGACCTCGCCACTTGCGGCGATGCGCCATACTGGGTCCGTAGGGGGGGGGCCTCTGGGTGCCCGGGCCTGCCTTGGGTACCGATCCTCCCGGTGGGTGAAGGGGCTGGGTCCTGTCATGGGGATGAGTCCGGTCTCGCTTGCCCTGGGGGGCCACGTCCGGAGGACGGGCTCTGCTGTCTGTTCGCCCCGGGTGGTGTCCCTTCTCCTTGGGGTATCTGCCTCCCTGTCATCTTGCCCTGGCTCCTCGTGGGGCGGGTGCCCTCCGGTCCGGGGGCCTGCTGCTCCGGGCCTCTTCCTGGCCGGCATTGCGGCGGGTGTGCCGTGTCCGGGCCCCCCCGCCCTGGGCTCGTCGCTGGCGTGGGGCGGTTGCGGCCTCGGAGGCCGCACTAATTGGCAGCCTACTTCCAGTGACGTACTTAAACACACCCACTCCCACATTCAGGTACACACACCACCACATCCACACACACACACACACACACACACACACACACACACACACACAGGAGCAGCAGCTCTAATTGGCTGAGAGCTAAATATCTTCTTATCTTACTGGGTGTAAATGAATCTGTCCATCTTCACTGATGAGACGATTTTATGATTCCTGCAGTTAAAATTTTTTGATTCCAAATCTACAAAAACCTTCTGATCAATGAAGACAGAGTTGATTAAAATGATTTCAAAATTGACCCGTTTGAGAAAAGCTGCACTGTGGCATTGTTTGCATGTTGTTTTAGCTCACAGAGCCTCCTCGTTGTTCTCCTCACCTGGAGGACGCTTGGTGATCAAGACCTGTGGCCCAAAACTCGGTCCTATAAGATAAGTGCAGGAACACTGCTGCTTCGCCCGCACTTGATTGTGCTAGCCGCCCCGTACAGACGGTGGACGGTGCATGTTGCTTCCGTCCCGCCTTGGTTTTACTTGTTGTTTTTCCGTTCTCGTTGTGTTTTTCTTCGTTTGCTTACGTCGCCACTGCTGACCCTCAGACAGCAGACGTTACACTATCAAGTCGCCGGTCCAGCTACAGTGGTGTGCGTGCGTGTATGCGTGTGCGTGGTTGGTGGGAACTTGGTTGGTGTGTGTGTGTGCGTGCGTGTGTGTGTGTGTTTGTGTGTGTGTGTGTGTGTAATTGCATTGTTTGTTTGTTTTTCTTGCTATTTCAGTACATGTGACATATTTTAGGGAACTTTTAGTAACCAACTGTTTATCTTTTCTTTTGTAGTCGCTGAGAGCTGCTGGTGGTGGCGGTGTCCCGGGTGGTGGGCCCCTTCGCGTGCTGTGACCCGGGATTGTGGTTGTTTTCTTCTTTTTTTTTGCACTTCACTTTCTTTGCAGGTGTGTCACGTGTGAGTGGGGTGTTCCTTGTTTTCTTTGGTTCCTCCCCCGTTTGGCCCCCTCATCGGTAAGCCTCAGTTTCTACACCAAGAATAAGGAGCTCAGTAGCTCCGTTTTAAGTGTTGGTCTGTTTGTTCCTTTTATTTTTAAATGTTGAATAAAAGTTTGTTTCATATTTTAAACATTCTGAACCACGTCTCCTACTCCTTCCTCGTAGAACTTACCTGTGTGCCTAATTATTACTTTTGTGTTTAGTAGAACTCCCTGGGTGAAATTCCCAGGGTGGCGTTGTCGGTTCCTTTTCATTTTGTTAAATTCCCAATATTAAATCTTGCTTTATCAGATAGCCATAACCACTCTCATCGCCACAGGATATTTGAGTCAACTGAGTCAAACTGTCGTGTCTACTTCCCAGTCTCAATAAACATGTTCACTACTGCTTTGTGCGAGCTTCTTAAATGGAGGTTTGTCTGGGTTTTTCCCTTTTTAGAAGCAAGCCACATATTTTGTGTCTTTCCACCACAAGACATTGGCTTTTGTCACTCTCTTCGTCGTATTGGGAAAAAGTGGCATATCGGACTTTCCCGCCGCGAGTCACTCGTCAACATACTGCTGTGAAAGAGGGGTGACGTCACAGAACGCGAGGTGCATTTAGGTGCTGCTGCATAAAACTAAAAGATTTTCCTGGGCAAATATTCATTTGACAGACGTAAACGAAGTGAAACATGACTTCAATTTAAGTTTGTTTTAGTTTGTTTTTATAAACACACAAAAAAGTTTGAGTTAGTTATCGTTTTTGAAAAAAGTTCTTGACTTCTACTTTAGAGATATTGATGACGAGTTGTTGCATATAAACGGTGTGACTGTGGTTCGGCAAGCGGTGGTGCTGTCTGTACATAGCTTAGCAAACGGGTAGCGCTAGCACCCCCTTTCAATGCCAGAGTGAAAAGATCCACACGGAGTGTTATGACCCACGGGTGGGTCTAGGTGCCTCTATCTTTGTGTCTGTGTGTGTGTCTGACAGTGGATGACGTCTTGCAGGTGCGGTCCTGGATGTCGGCTGCTGATTGGACGCGCCACGGCTGAGAAGGAGGAGCAGTCGAGCCAGCCTGAAGGTCGTCCCTCCTCCGCTCCCAACTGTGCAGTTAGTCACTTCTGAAATGGTGTTAGAGCACGCAGCCGTAGGTAGTGATGGCCGATCGAGGCTTTGTTGAAGCTTCGACACTTGTTTCAAAAAATGGTTCATTACTCGAGGCTTCAATGACACAGTGCTCGAGGAGGTCATCTAGTGCTCAATAAAATGAAGTGCAATGGAAACGTGTTCATTGTTTCATAGGTTGTTTGGGATTTGATTCGCCATGCATTCTTGTTGGACAACACTACATGCTTGTATGGTTCAATGCTGACACAATAAAATAAAAATGAAAAATAAAGACAATGTCTCTTTTTTGGCACGACTGATTGTAGTAGACTATAGCTCTTATACTTAGCCTGACAGTTTGTGCAATGAATTATGTTATATCCTAAAACAAGACTAAATAGCCCATAGTTTAAAAATATGTTCAATAGTAAGTGTTCAGTGGGTCAGATGTCAAATGTGATCTATTTAAAATGTAGAATAGATGAGCTAAATAACACATATATAATACACATTGATGGGAATTGAACCGTCGCCTCAGTCTTGCAAGTCCAAGATTGTCATAATGTACCACAAACCCAAATCACACTCCCTTTTTTCATCTAAGCTGTTTGAGTAGCGTTAGCACACCGTGATTCCTCATCAACTACAGGCCTACACTTCAAATAATTATGAGAAAAATCCAACGTAAAGAGAGCACTTCCATTAGGAAATAGTCAACATGAAATTTCGTCTTCTACTGACACCTGCTGGTCAAATTGAATAGTTGCAAATATTGTGAACAAGTTGTCATCTAATTCTAATCCTAAACAATATGGCCATTCCAAGTCAAGTATTAAGACAATTAATCAGGTTTGTACTGCTTGATTGAACACATTCATCCCGTTCCAGTGCACTAAAACCCACTTCCCTTCAGGACCGTGTCAGCGAAGCCACAACTTCCTTGAGTGACGCTGTTTCCCAGCATGCAATGCGAGCTAGCGATTCACAATACTATTTCATCACAAACATGGATGTAAAAAATAAAAAGGGAAAAGGGGAAAAATGAAACTTCAGGAACAACAACCATTGCAATACAAGCAGAACTGGGCCGAAGTTTTATATTATGTACACCATAATACAGCCTTCTGGTGGACAAGCTATTTAATCCGTGTCTTCCTATGGCACTTCAGTGGGTGGAAGCTTGTCGAAAAGGTCACGTGCTGGTTGCTGGATGTCTGCTACTGATTGGACGCGCCACGGCTGAGAAGGAGGAGCAGTCGAGCTAGCTTGACGTCTTCCGTCGTCCGCTCCAAACTCTGCAGTTCGTCACTTCTGAAATGGTGTTAGAGCACGCAGCCGTAGGGGTGGGCTGCCATTTTCTTCGTCCCCACTTTTCTCCTGTTTATTAAGTATGTAGGGAGGTTAGCCTTTCTGTATTTGGGTTCTCTTTCTTTCTTTCATTTGTTCTTAAGGCAAGCTAGTTGGAGTTTGGTTTATTATTTGCTGCCCACCGGTTAAGTTGTTTTTTTTTTATTTAATTTAATGATTAATAAAATGTTTTTTGTTGAAACTGCCAACTGCAGTGAAAAATTAATGAGGCTTGGGAGTGGGGGAAGGTGTCCCACACGTTGCGTCTCGGTCCCCCTCGACGGGACGTAACACAGAGTTTTCGCCGTGACAGCAGGTTGAGCTCCTACCGTGTTACAGGTGACGTCGTCACGTTAGCCTGTTCCATCCCTGCTAAATTCTTTAAAGAACTACCGTAAGTAAACTTTTAAATTATAATACACTCTACACTAATTGTAATTTCCTGCCCGTGGTTCTATATTGCAACAGTTGACGGCTCATATCAGCAGATAAACAGCAACAATCTGGGCATTGCGGGTGATTCATAAATATGTCATTTCTTATTAATTAGCCCATAAGTGTTGTACACCAGTGTGACACCAATTGCTTGTTGCTGACAGCAGTGAAGAAATGACACTCTAGTGGTTCTGCACTTCTGTTTGAAGGCTGGACTCCCAACAGTGATTGGCTGCTGAGGACCTCTCAATCACAATCAGGTTTTTTAGTGGCTGTGAGATCGAAAGTGAGTGAACATCATTAAATAAAGAGCTCCTGCAGGGTCCCAATTTGACAAGTACACTGCTAGGTGTGCTGCTTCGTTTTCGCCAAGGCCCTGTAGCATTCATGACTGACATTGAGGGAACGTTTCATCAAGTAAGAGTTTCCAACCAGGATATAAACTTCTTACGCTTCCTCTGGTGGCCAGATGGGGACATTACAAAGGACCTACAAGAGCACAGGATGCTGGTCCACATCTTTGGGGCAGTGTCATCCCCAAGCTGTGCTTCATTCGCCCTGCTGAAAGCAGCTGACGACAATCAGCATGACTTCCCAGCCGAGGTTATAAACACTGTTTGTCAAAATTTCTACGTGGATGATTGTCTAAAGGCCGTCAGCACGGTGGAACAAGCAATACATCTGTACCAGCAGCTAACAGACCTGTGCGGTAGAGGTGGATTTAAGCTCAATAAGTGGGTGAGCAATCATCGCTCGGTGCTGGCCGCCATTCTTGAAGAGCAGAGAGCTAAAGAGGTAAAAACACTTAACCTTGACAGAGACCAGCTCCCTATGGAGAGGGCCCTTGGAGCTCAGTGGGATGTACAGCAAGATACATTCACATTCAGCATCAGAACCAAGCTGGGATGGGATGAGGAAATCCCTCAGGTCATGGTACATCCCATATATAGTTTTTCAAGCGCCAAACTACAACAAAGGAACTCATCTATAACAAAACTACAACCTTGTTTTAATTCTGATTAATAAACTAAAGCTTATTCGATTATCATTATGTTGTTTTTTTTTTAAACGCTCATACGAAACAAAAAAAGTGGAGGGAGAGTAGTCTGAATCGGATTCTGGAGCATTGCTCTACCTCATCCATCGCACTCATTAGCGTCACATCCACTTGTAGTGCATCATTTACGCCAGCAAGCTTCTCCTGTTTGACCTTCCCCGAGGTGGTTGGTGGGGTGACGAGCACCCAGCACGTTACCTCTACGATGAGCTTCTACCCACGGAAGTGCCATAGGAAGACACGGATTAAATAGTATGGCTTGTCCACCAGAAGGCTGTATTATGGTGTACATAATATAAAACTCCGGCCCAGTTCTGCTTGTATTGCAATGGTTGGTGTTCCTGAAGTTTCATTTTTCGTCCCTTTTTATTTTTTACATCCATGTTTGTGATGGAATAGTATTGTGAATCGCTAGCTCGCATTGCATGCTGGGAAACAGCGTCACTCAAGGAAGTTTTGGCTTCGCTGACACGGTCCTGAAGGGAAGTGGGTTTTAGTGCACTGGAACGGGATGAATGTGTTCAATCAAGCAGTACAAACCTGATTAATTGTCTTAATACTTGACTTGGAATGGCCATATTGTTTAGGATTAGAATTAGATGACAACTTGTTCACAATATTTGCAACTATTCAATTTGACCAGCAGGTGTCAGTAGAAGACGAAATTTCATGTTGACTATTTCCTAATGGAAGTGCTCTCTTTACGTTGGATTTTTCTCATAATTATTTGAAGTGTAGGCCTGTATCTGCACACAATTTGGAATTCGTCCCAGCGCCCTGAGCTGTAAATTTGGACGGTG
>NW_027466084.1:7315000-7355000 GCF_046127955.1 Nelusetta ayraudi
GTCAAGACTGCCATCTGGCAGGGTTTTGAAGTGGAACTTTCCATTTACAATTGACGCCTTATCCACGTTAGTCCTTCCTAGTGCTCACCTACGCTCAGTGTCTTTTTCTTTTTTTTGTTGTGCTTACAAGCCGGCTGCAAGCGTGTGACTGTGTGCTGTGAGTCAATTCATTTCCCGTTTCCACAATCTACGGAGCGGCCAAAGGTTCAAAAAGCACTCTGTGCGTTAATCGCGCGATAAAAAAATTGTCGGCGATAAAGCGGCGTTGACACCCTTACTTTTTATATGAAGAAACGGATCAAATTTTTCCAACCAATTGTTCGCCAGTTCTTTGAACTTGTGGATGAATGCTGTGCATCCCACATGGAACGCCAACCTTCCTCTGATATTTCCATGCTTAGTTCTTTCTGCCATTTGGCTTTGATGTATCCTGCGTTTGTTGCTGTTCTGTTTCTGAAGGCCCTGATAGATTTTAGAAATGATTTTTCTTCTTTCTTCTTTTTACAGGCTTCGATCAGAATATCTATCACTATATTGCCCTCTCCAGATGATGTTGGTTTGATTCTTTTATCATAGTAATCTCTTAATTGCATGTATCGAAAGAAATCTTTGTTTCCTCGTCCAAATTCCTTTTTCAACTCTCCAAAACTTTTTAAAACCCTTGTGAACGAGTGTGCATACTGCAGTTATACTCCTATCCCACCATCGTCTGTACTCAATGTCTGTGGTTCCTGGTTCAAATCTGGGATCAAGAGAAGGCCACATTAGTAGTTTCCCTCCATATGGTTTTCTTTTACCATCTTACTCCAGATAGTCGGTGTGTGCTTAATAATTTCATTTTGGCTTTGTTGAGCTGATTTAGTTCTTATGTCTCCTACTAATGCCAGTGTGAGAGTCGTTTCTCTGCCGGCCTCTATCTATTTCCATCGTGCCTGATATTGAGGGCAGCATGTACACATGTAACTTGTTGCCTGTGTATTTACCATAGGTTTCTATTATCAACATCAAATGAGGTAATGTTCTGTCTGGGTCTTGGAGAACCAAAATAATATCATCAGCAAAAAGCCCTGTTAGATGTCCCTGCTCTCCTATATGTATTCCTTTTAGATTGTTACTTTGTCTGATCATTTGTGCCAGCGGCTCAATGAACATAGCAAACAATGTAGCGCTAAGGCAACATCCTTGACGAGTACCATTAATCTTTATCCTTGCCGTAGGTTCTTGGTAGAGACCTTGAATACACTGTATTAACTTTTCTTGGAACCCCAGTTTCCCAAGAACTTGATACAGAAATCTCCAATTCACACAGCCAAGGCTCACCAGTAACAGCTCGCAGGCCCTGCTTTTGGATCTGATCTATTATGTATGGGACCCGTCTAATGTCTTCTTGAGTCTGCCTACCTGTTAAAAAAGCTGACTGATTGGAAGTCCATCTCGTCCCCTTAAATTTCAAAGCGTAACGAACCTGTGTAGCCCGAGAAATTTTATTATAGTTTATTTCCTAGGGTGCAACTCCCCAGGTGGCGTTGTCAGGCAACCCCCCCTCCTCCCATTTTCCTTTATACCCACCATCAGAATTGTCTCCACCTCCGCCAGACCCTCCCCCTTGCCGTAGGTTCTTGGTAGAGACCTTGAATACACTGTATTAACTTTTCTTGGAACCCCAGTTTCCCAAGAACTTGATACAGAAATCTCCAATTCACACAGTCAAGGCTCACCAGTAACAACTTTTGGAGCTGATCTATTATGTATAGGACAGTCCTAGGGCTGGACGATATAGAAAAAAAGCATATCGATATAAAAAAAAGTCATATTGATCGATATCGATAATTATCAAAAAAATTTAAAACATATTTTAATTGCAGCGCTGGATGTTTTATACTATTACTTCATGACAGACTTTTAATAAAGAACACACGAGCACTGAATTCAAATTCAAACTTTTATTCAACCACCTTTTTTAAACACAACTGAATTGTTTGTTTGTTTTTATTATTATTATTATTATTATTATTATTATTATTATTATTATTATTATTATTATTATTATTATCATTATTATTATTATCATTATTATTATTATTATTTATTTATTTATTTATTTATTTATTTAGTTATTTAAAAAAAATAGGCTGAGATAGGGCTCGAACGTGCGACTCGACCAGAGGTCTGAAGTTGTGGCGGTTAACAGCTCGTTTTGCACTGATTCCCTGCACTCGTTGTACAGACGAGGAAGAGCTGTGTTTGAAAAATACTTGCAGTCTGGAACTTCATATCGCGGGTCAAGAGTGGCGAGAAGCTGTTTGAAGCCAAGCTTTTCAACGGTGGTTATTGGCAGCATATCCCTCGCTATGAAGCATGTTACTACATGGGTGATGTCCTTATGGCGCTTGGACGCTTTGTCGTATTTACTGCAAGAAGTCCAGTTTGGTCTGCTTTACTTGCTTGGTGCTGGCGCTGGCAGCGGATTCCTCCGACAACGTGGAGCCGCTGGGTCAGCGTTTGCGATTGGTTGGAGGAAGAAATGACCGTAATATTAAGCTACATGATTGGCTATGATGAAAAAGGAAGTGAAACTTTTTCTATCAAACTTTTTATCTACCCCTTTTTTCCCTATCGCAGCACACGTCTATCGATCGATATATATCGTTATCGAATTATCGTCCAGCCCTAGACGGTCTCGTCTAATGTTATCTTGAGTCTGCCTACCTGTTATAAAACCTGACTGATCCTCATCTATCAAGTCCGGCATAAAACTTTCAAGTCTTTTTGAGATGATTGAAGTAAAGATCTTCTAGTCAACATTTAAGATTGAAATGGGCCTATACGATTCACAAAGTTCCTTATTTTTCCCTTCTTTTGGAATAACTGGAATGACAGCCTCTTTCCATGAGGGAGGCCGTTTGCCCTCTGTCAGAGTCAGATTAAAAGAATTTAGGAGTATCGGGGTTAATTCTTCTCCAAATGTTTTATACCACTCACTAGGAAACCCATCACTACCTGGCGCTTTGGTTGATTTTAAGCCTGCTAATGGCAGCATCTATTTCTTTTTTGGTTATACTGGAAATTAGTTTTCTATTTTGCTCATCTCCAATGGCTGGTAGGTCCAATGAGTCAAGGAATTCTTTCATCTCACAATCTTCTTTAGCCGTGAGTTGGGTATATAGATTTTCATAGTAATCTTTAAAAACCCTCTCTATTTCTTCAGGTTCAAGTAGTAGCTGTTTCGTTAATGGGTCTCTAATTTTACATATTGCATGAGAAGCTTGCTGGGCCTTTATTCCTCTTGCTTAATATTTGGTTGATTTACAGCCTGATTCATAGTGGGTCTGTTTAATGAATTTCAGCTTTTTCTCAACATCTAGCCTCAAGACATCGTCTATTTCCCTTCTGACACCGATTATTTGTTGTGACACTGTATCGTCCTTATTGCTTTTGTGTTGCTGTTCCAGAGTTGTTCATTGGTTTACCAGCTTCTTGTAACCTTCTTCTCTATGTGGCAGGTGGGTTTGCCCCCACCTTCGCATCATCAATCACACCTGCGCCGGAGTGCAATCTTTGCGTCCCTCAGTGCGTTTACATGGTACTAGAGAAATTTGAATTATGGCCTTCGTCCGATTATGATCGGAGTTTGAGAACTCCGATTGAGACACCCAGATAATGCGATTGGAATTCTAATTTCTCGGCCATGTATACGCCTTAGTCAGACTATTAACTGGACAATGTAAGTGCGCACGCGCCACTGCACAACTACGTCGTCTAACAAAACAGACGGCGTGAAACAACCAGCAAACGCGAATAAGAATGTTGACATTTGGAGAGAGGATGAGACCGGGGCGATGCTTTCTCTTCTAAAAGAGATGGACATATTAAAATAACACACAACAGAGACCTTTTTTAAAAGGGTAGCGCAGCAAATGCAGGGCTCCGGCTTTGCGCTGCCCTGAACAAATACATATTGCTTCGTATTTATATTTCTACCTTTTCGTTCACATTTCTTGTAAGTTAGAAGAATTTTAACTTTGTAAATAAAAGCACAGCAAAGAGATGTTTTTCTGATTTGTTTTTATTTTGATAATTTCGCTGTTATTCTGCTGGAAACGGCGTGCAGCGGCACAAGCTTCCTCCACGGTCGGCACTTTAATGAGCGTGTGTATAACTGAAGACACCGTTCCTTTGCAAAACCTGTACACAAACTCTCCCACCAGTCTGCGCAGAACCCGCATCCAACAAGAACGAGAGTTTCGGGTCCGTGGCGACGGCACAAAGCGTAGCATCGAAGACATTGTGTTGTTGTAGCCCTCCAACAGCAAACAACGTTCTTGAAATAGGGTACAGCTTATCTGCAAAGTAAGTAACATGTACATTATGAACTATCATTCTATATCATAATGATGTAATATGTCAACCGAAAGCAGCTGACCAGCTGAAAAGGCTCACTCCACCCCCTACTGTTGGGAGGAGGACACGTTCCCGTCAGTAATTCAAATTTCTCAGCTGCATGTATAGGGGGACAAGGTGAGAACTCCGATTGGACGAGAAAACCGAAATATTGCTTAGTCCGATTAAGCTCTGCATGTAAACGCACTGATTACACCTGCGCCAGAGTGCAGAGTGAAAGCAGCTCTTTTAAAAACAAGCGCAGGCTGGAGTCAGCACTCTGTCCTCTGGCGTGTCCACGCTGAGAACTCTGTCCTTCGCAGTTCTTAGCATTTCGGCTAGCAATCCCAGAGCGGGCTGGGCCATAAGCGCAGCTGGAGGAGGAACCCTGGCGGGTGCCCGTTCATCGGGAGGTGGTGCTGTGTGTGCGTGATCGTTGTGCATTCACCGCTTGGCTGTTAAAGCCGAAGCCCCCCCTCTCCTCCTCTGGCGCTCGGCGGGGAGGCAGCGACTTGGAGCGACTGCACCCAGGCAGTTTTGTTTTGTGTGTGTGTGTGTGCGAAGAATAAATAAAAGTTTTCCTTTCGTTCTAACTGTTTAACGCTTGCCTGGGTGTCTCAAGGTATTAGTATGTTAATTTAGTTCTCTTTTCTTTAGGACAGGAGTTGGCGTAGCGTGAATTTTGGTTTGTAGTGATTCCCTTAGCTTTGTTTATTCCCTTTTTTGAGTTTTCTTTGGTTTCTTTGGCCCTGTTCCCCTGTGGTGAATTCTTCTGGTGGATTCAAGTGATGTAGATGTTGAAGGAGTCAAGTCTGACACAGACTTAGTTGTATAAAAACTGGTTTATTTCAAAGAAGTCAAAAGTCAGACAGGCACCATGGAAAGCCTGGGGATGTCTCTGGGCCAGATGTGAGCAACTCCGATGATGCTTTGTTCCCATCACCTTTTATACCTCCCAGCAACCAGGGAGGAAGATGCTAGAAGTGGGGGAGAATGTATACATTCCATAGTTGCACCCCCAATGACCATCTGGTTTCAATTTGGTGGCCGTTGGCAACAACAAGACCATATATGGACCCTGAGACGCCCTTAGGGAAGAAGTGCAGCAGGTTCACTGCTGAGTTCACATCAGGCCATATACATAAGATCACATGATGTCATATACATAGATTCAGATACTACGCCCCCTATTTTCTTATGTTGAACAGTCTTTTTGGTATGGTACTTATTTCCTTGACACTCAGGCAGCTAAACCTGGTCTATTTTAAATTGTTGTCAAATAAAGCTGTTTCATTGGAAGTCCGTCTCGTCCTCTTAAATTTCAAAGCGTAACGAACCTGTGTAGCCCGAGGAATTTTATTATAGTTTATTTCCTGGGGTGCAACTCCCCAGGTGGCATTGTCAGGCAACACCCCCCCCACCCCCCACCCCCAATTTTCCTTTATACCCACCATCTGAATTGTCTCCACCTCCGCCAGACCCTCCCCCTCGCCACATCTAGTCTTTTTTTGATAGATGATGATCTATGCGTATTGATGCGTCGTGCTGATGCGTAGCCCCTCCAGGATCCCTCCTTGCACTGCCACTCCGTCGTAGTGCGGGGCACCGAGTGCCGCAGGCCCCTCCGCACCCGTCGCCACCGCCGTCTTCTACGCCAGGCCGCGTCTCGCCAATTCCTCCTTTACCTCCTCTGCGCTGTTGTAGGTTCAAGTTCCCGTATCCCAGTGGGTCCTCATCTTGGTGAATGGCGTCTGGAACCAGATGCCCTTCTCCTTCAGGATTCTTTTAGCAGTGTTGTACTCCTTTCTCTTTTGGACCATCTCTGTCGCGTAATCGTGATGGAATGACGGTACTTTATTCCCCAGTTCTATTTTCTTTGTCCATAGCTCTCTCAGGACCCTCTCTTTGGTAGTAAATTCCAGAAAGTTAACAATGATGGGTCTCGGTTGGGCACCGTCCGCTGACTTCTGTGCAAATGAGCGGTGTGCTCTCTGAATTTGGAAATTAAAATCTGCTGGCAGGTGCAGTTCGCTTTTCAGCAGGTCTTCCACAAACTTGGCCACAGATTCTCCCTCCTCTCCTTCAGTGACTCCATAGATACGTAGGTTGTTTCTCCTCGGCCTGGACTCCAGGTCAGTTAACTTGTCCTGAAGAGCTTTTTGTTCTCTCAGTGATATGACCAGAGCGTCATTAGCTTCCTGTGCCCAACATTCTAGCTTTTCAATCCGCGACTCAGCCTCGTTGATCTTGCTGGTTTGGAGCTCCTGTTCGGTGACGACTTTCGCAAGTTGTTGATTTATTTCGTCTTTGAAGTCGTCCAAGTCTTTTTCCACGTCGTTCCTCAGTGTTTCTCCAAACGTGCGAAGGACTTCTTTTGATTCCGTTTTTAAATCCCGTATCTCCTTGCTAATAATTTCTATGTCCGAGCCCTTTTCCGCATCGTTAGTCACGAGGAGTTTGTTTCGCCATCTCCCTCTGTTTCAGAGCAAGCTGGTAGTTCCGCCATATTGTCTGTTACCGTGTTTCTCTTTTGGTTGAATCAAGTTTTCCTTCCCATTCCAACGTTCCCCTGATCACTTTGTAGTTAATATGATATCTGACAATAGTTATTCAAGTTTTCGGGGAGTTTTTACCCTAGACGGTCGAGAGCCCTGGTGTCGCGCAGTCTACCGCTTTATGGCCAAACCAGAAGTCCCTTCCCTCTAGCCTTTTCAAGGGGGAGGTGGCTAGACTCGGCTCTTGTGGGACGAGAAGCAGAAGGCCTGTCCGATCGGGGGGGAAGATAAGATCACATTTTTGTGGGTCAACACAAACTCATCTGCGAGGACAGCAGCCTTGGACAATGACGACACTTTCTGTTCATTCAAGAACATTACCACCTTCTCTGGTAAAGAGTCTTTAAAATCTTCTAAAAGAACGAGCTCACGGAGTGACTCAGTCATTTTTGACATCATTAGCTGCACACCATTTATCAAAGAGGTTGCTTTTCTCCCATGCAAACTCGACAAAGGTTTGACCACTAGATTTTCTATGGTTCCTAAATTTTTGCCGGTAGGGCTCAGGAACAAGCTCATAAGCAGGAAAAATTGCTTCCTTTCCAACATCATATTGCAGGCTGTCTTCTAAGAAAAGAGCAGACATCAACTCCTGTGCTTTTCCCACCCGCTTGCATTGGAGAAGGACAGGCCACATGTCTCTTGGCCAGTTGAGTGGCGAAGCTATTCGCTCCAAGGCACTGAAGTATGAATCAACTTCTGCCTCACGAAATGCTGGCACCAGAAAAATGTTTTTACTGGGGCTGGGCAACGATTAAAAATTTTAATCGCAATTAATCGCATGATTTACTTGATCAATCACGATTAATCACGTCGTATACGCAAAAGCCAATAATGAATTTAAAAGAAGTCTTTCATACGCTTTAATTTAAATGTTCTGCCATATAAACAAAAGCACCATAACATTTATCGTGCAAACACTTAACATCAGCGCTTTAAACAGAAACATTTTTCATGTAAATCTAAAGTTAAAAAAAATGCAAATACAAAATTAAAGCCTATTGCCAATGCCAGGGCATTACTGTTATCCTGTTCCTTATGAAAAATAAAAAAAAATCTACCTCCAAAATCCTGAGCCACAATAATAACAGGCAATTTCTGAGGTAACAGCAGAAACATTTTTCTTTTATCAGGGAGCAGCATAACCAGTCTGCGTTCCCTTGCAAATGTCCCAGTTAGAAAGGGTGAGGCACAAAAACGTTCACTTTTGGGTTTTTCTTCACAGGGGACTAGAATGTAAAGTCCACATTTATACTGGAGTTCCTTTGGAGAATCTCACTCAACTCAGTGCAGTTTGTCAGTTCCTGGAACTTGACGGCCAGTTATTTTAAATGTACTGCCATATGAATTAAAGTGCCATAACATTTACTGTGCAAACACACTTTTAACATCAGCATTTTTGAACAATTAGCAGCTAAGAAAAAAAAAAATAGTGTAAATTTAAACTCAACTTAAACAATGTTATCAAAGCAATACAAAATTAAAGCTGTAAGCAGCGTTTGCGGGACTGAGCCCACCTGGCCACTGCCTGCCGTGACGTCCGCCACCTGGCCACGAGCCCCCGACACCTGCCGACGCTTCCCAACGCCTGGCGATTCCGCCCGAAAACCCGCAGATGCCCCATTACTGACGCCGACGCCTGCTGATGACACATCAAGCACTGACTTGACATTACTGACTTGACATTTAGAAACATTTGATTTCTAAATGTGATTGATTACTGTATCATTTTGGAGATAATAAGCCTTAAAGTTGGCTTTTTGTTTTGTTTTGCGACAGCTCCAATATTCCATTTTTACTGTACAATAACATCAAATTGCTCCATAAGCTCTGTCAATGGTTGGTACAGTTGACCTCAGGACAACCTTGAATATATCTTCAATCATTATAAGGCATATTTAATGTACAATTTTGGAGATATTAAGCCTCAAAGTTGTTGTTTTCCTTTTTTTTTTTAGCTTTTCAAACAGGCAAAAAGGGCCCAGTACTCAATTTTTTACTGCACAGTAACATTGCTTTGCTCCATAATTTCTGTCAGTGGTTGGTACAGTTGACCTGAGGAACACCCTGACTATATCCTCAGTCATTATCAAGCATATGTACAGTATCATTTTGGAGATATTAAGCCTTTTTGCGACAGCTCCAATATTCCATTTTTACTGTACAATAACATCAAATTGCTCCGTAAGCTCTGGCAATGGTTGGTACAATTGACCTTAGGACAACCTTGAATATATCTTCTCTTAATATTCTTGAATATTCTCACTTAATGTACCCACTCCTTCCTATAGATATGATATGTACAGTTAGTTATGCTTTGTTTGATGCAAGTGTTATATTATATATTTACCGGTACTTCTTGTTAATTTGAAATAAACACTAACAGCATAATGTCAAAACAAAAACTGAACAAGTCAAACAGGAGCAGATCATAAAACAAGGAGGTTTTGTACTAAAATATGAATAAAATATAAACAGGGAGTTGTCTAATGTCGTCAAGGAAGCCAACATTACGTTACCTGATGATCAGCATGTTGACTCAGAAAATCCTCAGGCTCCTGCTGCGACATTTCATTTGGGGCGACGGTTGTGACTTCACTGCTGGTCCCGTGAGAAACTCAAATCGGTTCTTCACGTTGCGTGGCATGGGTTAGGACATTGAGAGGCATTATAGTGTGGTTGTGTGCACCAAATCGGACTCGGCTTCTAGCTCGATAGCCGTGCATAATTTACGCAAACGCAATGCTCTGTTTATGTGAACTCACGGAGTCCGACTCCTTGCACGTGCTCATCTCGACTCGATGGATTTATGAGCTTGATGACAAGTGTGTATTTTGTATTGGATTGATGTACTGCAATTCTAGTCATGTGAACAAGCAATTAGCATTCCTAGTTATATGTGGCATGACGAAATACTGTACTACCAAGTTTGTATTGCAGTATCTTCAGTTTATGGGGTAGAGGGTGCTCAAATTTGATTGATTGAAGATGTAGTTTAGGTACAATTTGCTTGTTTTTATCAAAATTTAAGTTGATTGCAGTTCAAGGTAGCACAATCCTATCAGATGTTGTCATTTTGTCACAAAGAACACTGGTATTTGATGATTATTACCATAAGTACCACCATGTTGCAGGCATTGTGGTTACAAGTTTCACTCCAATTTTGATTGTTGTCTGTATGACTAGCAATCCGTTGAGCTGTCTAGGGCTATCATTCAGATAAGGTGTCACAACTTTTAATTGCATGGCAACTTTGGGATCCATGGCAGATGGGCATTGTAAAAAAACGGATCTTGAGTCGGAAGGCCAGTTTGTCCTAATTGTGACCTTAATATGATGATTTTTTTTCCCTGCCAGATTGAGGAGAAATTAAATGAGTTTGCCCACCCTCTATACAGACAGTGAGTTGGAGCAAGCTCGTAAGCACTACTTCCAGATGGCCCGCACTGCCAGTGAGGGGAAATGTGTCATGTTCAAAGAGCTGAGATGCAGGCTGGTGAGAAACACTGTCACCAGCATGATTTCTATCTTGAGAGCCAGTCAGCAAGGAGAGGGGGTCTGGTACCCTTCTAAGCATGAAGTCCCTGCAATGGCTAAAAGACTAGTGGATTATTATCCCATGCTGAAGGATTAAGACAAAACAATGAAACATGTAAGTGATTATATTATTTTGCGCACTTAGATTTTGAAGCGTGTGGTTATTTTTGGCTGATACTTTTTTTTATCTGTGCATGTTCACTTTCCATCTTTATTTGTTCTTTCAATGAGTGAAATTTTATTTACCACAGGCGAGCACTTACAAGAATCTTCACAAGAGATTCACCAGAGAGGGGCCACAAGAAGAAAAGGCATCGCATTGACTTCTCAGCAAGTGACCAAGTAGAAGATCATGATGCAGACTCAATTGGTGGATCAACAATTATTTTGTGTCACACACCAGGGCGCAGTTCTGATAATGGCCACACTTCACGTAAGTAGAAACATGTCCATTTTAATAATAATGATAATGTATGAAAGCCAGGCAATGTTATGATAGTTTTGGATATCATGATATATCACAGGCATTTTTACATTTGAATTGTCATTTGATATATTTTGATGCTCCAAACAATTTCATCCATTTGACTGATTTACTGATTTGTCTCCTCCATTTCATCAGCCAAAGATGGTCTGACAGCACAGGCCAGACATTATCAGACCCTGCAGGAGCTGTACAAGAAACCAAAACCCAACCAAGATGCTGTCTCCCAAATTCTTGACCTGCAGTTTCAAGCAAGAAGATCCTTCATTGATAGTGATGTTCTGAAAGAACAGGACAAGGCCAACAAAGATCCTGGATGCATATCCATGTGTCAAGGATCTTTATCGTGTAAGTGATTAACTTGTTTTGGTTTATGATGAAAAGCAAGCATTTTTGCAGATTTTAACATTGACTTGCATGATAGGCGATGAATGAGCTGCGGCGCATTCTGGATAAGGGCAACAGAAAATTCATTGATGAACTAAAAAATGAGATGAGAAGACTTCTGCACCAATGTGTAATTTTATGGTGTTTGGAAAAAAAATGAAGTGATGAAGCCACGCATAACGCTGGATGTAGGTGAGTCATTTTGCTGTGTCTCTAATTGACTGTGTAGCTGTTTCCTTGGACATAGGATGGTTTATGTTGCGCTGAATGAATAGATGCAGAATGGTAATACTCTTCATGCTGAAAAAATATGATTTTTTTTGTGATCAACACAAACCTAATAAGACTCATTTTTAGGAAGACTAACTTTGAACTCAAAGTTGATTTGTTCTATTCCAGTGGAATATTCCATCGCGCTGCTCAGGGCACTCCCCACACTCTTTCCTTCACCAAGTCCACCACAGAAGAAGCTGGGACATGCCAGTGAGGCACTGCTTCATGTCATTCAGGTGAAAGTTTGTTCGCATTTTCTCACATTCAACACTTCATAGTTCCATGCATGGATGTGGCGTTTCCTTCTTCTTTTTCTTTAGCCAACAGAAGATCCCACAATGTACTCGCAGAAGAGGTCTTTCTGCACCACTGTGTTGCTGTTTGATGGGACCCGCTGTCTCATCTGTCTTGGAGCCACTCCCGCCACCACGCTTGCCAAGGAAGACTTGAGTGACGGTCTGCTTCATCTGATGGATTACTACTACGCACTGCACCTCACATATCCAAAAGTGTGTGGCAACCCTTCTCTCTGTCATTCAGACAGAAGTGCTACAGGACACTATCCATGAGTGAGACACCACAGCCTCATACAAAAAAGACCATGGCAGAATGGAAAGATTTTATTGGGGAGTAGAGCTGTGTACTAGGCATAGGTAGTGATACACTCCCCTGGTAGTTGTAACTTGAGGGTGGGTGGGAGTCTGTTGGAACAAACATGTTATCAGTATATATCAACACTATATGCTGTCCCCATACTGTTTTTTTGTTTTTTTTGTGTAACTGAGTGTCAGGGAATCTGAATCAATATTCAATAATGATGACGGTGAATATTGTAACAACACAACATTACTTGCGTTCTAGAAATGATTGCTTGAGGTTGTTTTAAGATGCAATGCCTTAGTGACGTTTTTATTACAAGGCAGTGAAGGCACTGTCAGCAATTTAAGTGAATAAATAGTTGTTGACAATATTAATTCTGTTTGCTGAATTATTTTTTTTGGGGGGGAATGGGCGTAGGGGGGGTGGATGCTTTGTCTCATTTTGAGAAAAAAAAGCTAATATTGTGAACACTTAAATTAAGAAGAATTGCACTGTTAGTAGGTCTGGTTTTAAGATCTTTTCATTCAAATTAAGAAAGAAGCAAACGTGAAAAAAGAATTGAGAAGCTAGTATCAAGTTTATTTGACTTAGTACAGTCCTTGGAATGAGTGCTTTACTGTTTATTTCAAGAGTTTTTCCATTCTTCAAATGCCTAGATATATCGTCTTATTTTAAGAAATCTTACCAAGTCTAAATATCTTACTGCATTGGCAGATAATTTGACTTGTTTCTAGCCTGTTCTTTCTCAATTTAAGTGTTTATTTCTTAGATATATTTTGCAGTGTGTGGACACCGAGGGGAGCTCTAGAATTGGCTCATTCAACCGACCAACGATCCAATCAGCAGCGGCGTCACAGGCCCTCCTCCTTCTTTGTTCTCTCTCTCACTTTGACTTCGGCACTGGACAGCCAGGTTTGTGGAGGGAAGGTTGGAACAAGGTAAGGACGGGGTACCCCATACATTCATGTACGTAGAGTCACTAAGTCTTAAACTCACCAGGTTTGTATCGCTTATCGATAACCCTAATGCCATACAAGTCTATGAGGGTCAAAGGTCAACTTTGTCCTAAGGGACATGGGGCCACTTTCAGGTTCATCAGGATCCTCCTGGACACACCCACGCCAAATTTGGGGCTTCTAGCCCATGAGGAACCCCAAAACCCTCACTCTAATTCCAGCCTTATCGCTAAACCCTAATGCAGTGCAAGTCTATGAAGGTCAAAGCTCAACTTTGTCCGAGAGACATCAAGTGTTTTTTCATGAATCATTCATAAATGTTAAGAGTTTGCTTTGTGGAGAATTCACAATAAAAATACATTGACACTGTCAAGATGGACTCAAGCACTATTATTGAACTATACTGTATTTTTTGAGTGATGTGAAGCTTTTGACAAGCGCTGCGCAAAGGAGGCCCATTTGTTTTTGTTTTTTTGAAGGGGGCCCAAAATTCCTGGCGGCGCCCCTGAGCGTTCATCTCCAGCACTAAGGCAGTGGAGCTGCCGGCCACGAGAGAAGAATTAACCAGTCCATTGAAACCATTTGTTTGGTCTAGTGAGTGGCAACAGTCCTTTGAGGATCTTAAGTGCCTTCTCAGCTGTAACCCTTTCGTGTCTGCTCCAAATTTTTCCTCATTGGCTAGAAGCCCCAAATCTAGCGTGGGTGCTTCTTGGGGGCTCCTGATGAAAAAGCAAGTGGCCCCATGTCTCTAGGACAAAGTTGAAAAGTCACCCCATAGACTTGCATTGAGTTAGGGTTAACAATAAGGCTGAAACCAGGGTTAGGGTTAGGGTTAGGGTTAGCTGAAATGAGGGTTAGGGTTTCGGGGTTCCTCAAGGACTAGAAGCCCCAAATTTGGCGTGGGCGCTTCTTGGGGGCTCCTGATGAAAAAGCAAGTGGCCCCATGTCTCTAGGACAAAGTTGAAAATTCACCCCATAGACTTGCATTGAATTAGGGTTAACAATAAGGCTGAAACTAGGGTTAGGGTTAGGGTTAGCTTAAATTAGGGTTAGGGTTTCGGGGTTCCTCAAGTACTAGAAGCCCCAAATTTGGCGTGGGTGCTTCTTGGGGGCTCCTGATGAAAAAGCAAGTGGCCCCATATCTGTAGGACAAAGTTGAAATTTCACCCCATAGACTTGTATGGCATTAGGGTTAGGGTCCAAGAGTACACATACACATTTTCTTTTGCTTTATTGATTTAAGCTCATCGTCTCCAGCTGCAAAGGTATAGAAACCTTTCTGTGTTTTGATGTCGTGTGTGAGAAAACATCACTTTTTTCTGTAAACTTGTGTTATCATTGTCCTTCATTGAAAATGACACAATCTTTCATTTCATTGTTGAGATGCCGAACACCAAGGCATTCCGTCGCTCTCTGGCCATGAAACGACGCCTGGAGCAAAAACGGGATTGGACACCTTTTCCACCTCGGAAGGACTTTGAACGTCGTGAGTACTTCCACGTTCATGATTTCATGTTCTGCCTGTGTTGTTATGTTGTATTCCAAATAAATCTTACAAAAACATATTTAGATTTTTCTTTTTTGTCAATTTACACAGGGCGCGGTACTGGTCAGTGACCTGGGTGCGAAGATGGCCCGTTTTGCTGCTGACTGACAAAACAGTGCAAGTTCGTTCTTAAGGCCCAGCAACCAGACAAGAAGGTATGGGTCGTGATTTTGTCAAGCCACGAGTTTCTTTATGTTTTTGTTCTGGTGGTGGGAGACTCACATCTCTGTCCACTTGTGGATGGTTTTGTGTTCTCGCCCCGGGCAACAACCTTGAACACGGGCTTGTAACAGACTCCGCCCAGGATTTTGCTGCGCTACTGGCAACTGTGTTGGACCGCTGGCCCAAGGTTTGTTTATCTGCTGTGACAAACAAATTTGAACACATGAATGTCATCGCCACTTTGTTTTATCAATATCAAGTAATTCCATGATCCATAGTTCAATAACAAGAATATTCATGAATTTATTTAGCATTTTTATGTTTGTTTGGGGTTTTTTGTAGGTGTTTGTGCTTGACTTTCCACCTCGCCTGACTGTCAAGCCAGAACTACAAACAGCGCTACGTCAAGTATATCATCGTGTTGCTGCACGCATGGGTGTGTAAAATACATATTTTTGTTGTATTTTTTTCTCTTCAGTGACACTGTGCTAACAGATATTTCTTAGAATTGTGTGATTACACAATTGATTATGTGACACTTCTTCCAGGTTTAACATTTGTGTATATGGCCGATCACCTCCCCCTTCGTCAGCTGTACATGGTGGTATTATGATGGTGTAAGTTTTGCCTTCTTCAGCCTTACTTGCTCTTCATTTGATATGACAAATATGTGTTAACATGTTGTTTTCTGTTTACGTGCACCTCAGGACTGATTTTGGTGGAGCGTCTGCATGCTGCATGCTCCATCAGCTCGTACCCCCTTCACCTAGATCAGGGGTGTTGTGCCACAACCAATCATCGCCCAGGGTGTCTCCCAGAGTGGTTGTGACAGGTCCTGTCCACATGCCAGTGTATGGACCTGCTCCTGAATGGACTCTTGTTGGACAGGAGGTTGAGGTAACCTGTTCATCCCTCTTCCCCCCCCCCCCCCCCCAATCGTGTATTTGTCAAACTGTGCAACTTTTTATTTTAAAAATGAACACTTATCCTAAGTTGACTCTGATTTCCTCTCCTCTTTTTTTTATAGACAGTACCAACAGCTGTTGAGACTGCATTTCACACAGACATCCCGTCCAATCCCGTGTGGTTCAGTGAGGCTGTGCTGTTGGACCACATGGAGACCGTCGTGGAGTCATCTGGCAGGGTTTCCCCAGCTGCCACGGTAACATTCACACAATTATTCATACACTTATCAACTAGGGGTGGGTGAAAAAAAAATCAAGATTGCAATATATTGTTGTGCTTTCTGTCGCAATAAATAATCGATACACTGACGGCAAATATCAATATTTTTTTCCAAACACCACCTGTCCACCTGTCCCGGGAAAGATAAAATCTCTCCCAGGACACAATTTGTCCCGTTTTTTAGGGAAAATGACAAAACCTCATTTAATTTCCGTCTGTGGTCTAGATAGGGTTGCCAACCCTCCCATAAAATACGCGATTGTCCCATATTTGCAAATAAAAAAGCCTGTCCCGTAATGAACTGATGGGGGACGCACTTCACTTTGTCCCGTATATTTCGGGGACGCGGTTATTTATTTATTTATTTTGTCTGCATCATTTTTTTATTGTTTTTCAGAATCGGGGCAGTAAAAGGATTTTTTTCCCTCTCTCATCTTCCCGTCGGAAGATATCGTGTGTCGTGATGTTGTCATTATCGTGGGCCAAATATCGTGACAGTATCGAATCGTGGGTTAGCCGTATCGCCCCAGCCCTATTATCAACACAAGATCACATATGTACAGTACATGTACAGTTTAATTAGTGTGTTACTTTGTTTATGAATTCATTTCTTTATGTTCTTCCAGATGTCTAGCCTGAGATGTCGATCAGCACGCGTTGCCTCAAAAACCAAAACAAACAAGTGACATGTTGGTATTTGGGATATGTATATTTCATTGTGTGCATCTTTGTGATAGGACAATAAATGCAGTTCTTTAAACGTTACTTTGTGCCCTTGTATTTGCAGGTGTGGGCAACACGTTCAACTGTCCACATGACTGAGTCTGCCTCCAGCAATGTCACAGCAGTGCAGCAGGTTTGTACTTATTCATTTCCACTTCATCACCTGTGTGTGTTTTCTAGGCTTTACACTGATCTTATCGGCTGTATCGGATCGGCCGATATTTGGCATTTTTAGAAACGTTCATGATCGGGCGTCATGTCATGAATCACCGATCAATGACATCATGGTCGTGTTGAAACTTTTTTAATCTGTCTCATTTCCTCCAAAGTAGTTTCACAGCATCGACATGTTTATTTGTTTGTATGAGTGTATGTAAATGTATAGATTTGGGTTTACATTGTTGTCAGTTCCTTTTGTCTGCTGTGTGTCCGTTTGGGCACTAGATGGCGCAGTAGATCCTGTGTTCCCTTTTTTTTTGCTTGTTCCAGGTGCGGAAAGGTGATTGGCTGGTGCCAATATTTAAGGAGGAGGACTTCAACACCTCGGTCTCTTTGTCCTTCTCCCAGCTCCCAACCAGAGGCCATGTGCCGCAGCAGCAGCATTCTGTGTTCAGCCATCAATTCTGTTTTGTAATCTATTTCAGTTCCCTTTGTGTCCACGTAGCCCGTAGGGGAGGGAAGCCATTTGTGTTGTGACCCTTTTCTCCTGTGTTTTAGTTAAGGAGGTTAGTTTGACTGTCATTTATTTGATTGTTTTCTTCATAGGTAAGATCCATAAGAGAGCCATTTTGTTTGTTGTTTTGGCCATGCCCTCCCTGACGCCAGTGCAATGATGGTGACGTTTAATAAAAACCATCCTGTGGACGAAGCACCTTTGTCTAATTTGAGAGCTGGGAGAAGGGGGGGAGCCTTTATGTTGTGTCCTGGTTCCCCCTAGGCCGGGGCATAACACCGAGAGCTAATGATTCATGATTCAAAAACCTTCATTTTCATCTTCGTGCCTCTTCCTGTTTTGAGTACTGTCGCTATGTGACGGACAATAAAGTTTCTTTGAATCTGCAATATATGCAACGCTACAGTACCTCGCGGGGGAACTTTGGTAAAAAAAATTCAACACCACAAATTTAATCAGGCACTTGGAAAAGATACACACGGAGGAGCATGTCGAGTTCAAGAAACGCAGCGCGGAGAAAGAAAAAGAAAAGCAAACTCTGAAACGGATGCTAAAGCAAACAACTTTCGACGGTGCTCGTGAGAAGGCAAGGGGTGTACAGAAACAAGTATTTATTGCCCCTAACCTGATCGGATTGGTGATTGGCACAAAAATCGTGACCGTGTAAAGCCTAGTGTTTTCCTTTCTATGTTTATTGGCATAAAATCACATCTTTCTTATTTTAATCAGGTGGAGGCGACGCCACAGATGACCAGAGCTGTGCCCGTGGTTCCTGTGGCTCCCGTGGTTGCCAGCACCAAGCCAGAGGAGGCCAGCACCGTCCAGGAGGCAACACAGAAGATCAACTAAGCTAAGGAGGCTTTTCTTTCTTCTTCTGTTGCCTTTGACTGCTCCGCTCGTTCTACGCCTCGCACATGTGATTTGTGATCCATCATCAGTTAGTACTAGTGAAGATGCAGTGGCAGATCATGGCACTGGTGTTAGATTAGCCACAGGTGGAGAGCTGCTGATGTCACTTTCCTGCGCCGCGCGCTTACTTTGAGATTGCGATTTCATTTTCGAGTTGTGGTAACTCTTGTGCAGGGCAGGACCACGAAAATTAAAAAGCAATGCCCTCAGTTTTCTTTTTGATTGTGTCATAAAAGGTGCGACACGAATAAGAAAATGAAAATGCATATAGCAATATTTATTAATGATTTTAATTATGAGTCAAATAATGCAGCTTCGTTCTTAAAATGAAAAAGCATTCTGCTATTGCTTTTTCATTTTTGGATTTTACATTTCATATTGAATTTTGGTAACTCTTTGCTGGTGCATGTTTTGAAAATTAAATCTCAAATGTGTTTTCCTTTTTCATTTGAATTAAGTACAAGAATGAGCAGTCTTGCAGAAGAAAATGAAAATGCAGATTGAATGACTTATTAACCATTTTAATTATGAGTCAAATAATGCAGCTTCGTTCTTAAAATTTAAAAGCATTTCTGCTGTTGCATTTTTATTTGGATTATGGTAACTATCTGCTTCCATAGTTACACCTGTGTTACAGAATAGTAAATGCTTCAGCAGAGTTTTATGAGGGTGTTTTTTTTTTTTGTTGAAAGTGAAAATGTTGTTTTGAAAATGACTGCTTACAGGTCCATCTGTTTACTCTAACCAAGCATTCAGAACGAGTTGTCCAACACCGGTTTAATTTTTCAGGAATTGTTGACTTTATAGAATCACGTTAATGTTCATTAATTCATGGAAGTGAAGAATAATTAAAGTAAATCTTAAAGTAACCTTGTGCTTCTGTGTTTCTCAATGTTTCAACAACATAGTTAAGTTCTTTCACATGGCTACTTTTATTTAACAGCTCTTTGCACACACGACCTTCAGGTCAAAAAGTAAATTCAGTAAATAGCATCACCGTAAGGATTGCGTAATAACAGAAACAAAGGAGTGCAGTAAATAACCAATATCCCTGTGTATTTTTAAAAGGAACACTAGAGATTTAACAACACACAAAATAACAGGAGGTTCACAACAATTTAGTGTCCATTCTCTGGATAGGGTCAGGGGGAGGCGCACTGCAGTGGAATAAGTGTCCATCCTGTGGAGAGGGTCGGGTGGTTTAGAGAGATGCAGTGATGGCCTCTCTTAGGTGCAAATACAAGTTCACAGCCTGATACGGATCTGTTGGTGGAGCAAGATGGGACTCAGCCATAAAGATGATACAGAGTTCATAAATCTCTGGATTACATGGTACAGCCAGCCGAAAGACACATTCATTTTTGCACAGTTGAATGTGTTCATCTTCAACAGGGGAGAGAAAATCTGTTGTTCGGTGAAGTTCGGGAACAGCATGCATCACATTAGGCCGACCGCTGGGGACGTTCAGGTTTCTTGATGGCCTGATGTTGTGTGCATTCCACACCTGTGCAGTGTCACCCAACTCATCCTGTTGAAAATGTATACATTTAGGAAGAGCTGTGCCAGCAGAACAGAAATAAAACACTAAATTACAGCATTCACACATGAGCAACCCCACCCTCTCCCTCCCTCCCTGTCTCTGTTCATCCCTCCCCCCCCCCTCTTTCTCCCCATCTCTTATCCTCTCTGTTTCTACCCTTCTGTTCCATCTCTCTCCCCTTCCATCTCTGTTCCTTTCCCTTTGCTACCCCTTCTCTTTAGCATTCTTTTTCCTTTCCTCCCGTCTCTGTCTGTCTGTCTTCCCAACACCCCCTTTCCCGTTTCTGTCCTCCCTCCCCTCTCTCTCACTCACATACACATGCGCACAAAATGAAAATAATACATTATTCATGAACTCACCTGTATGGAGGCCCATACAACAAAACTGCAGGAGACTTTTGTCCAGAAACTCGCCATCAAAATGCCCGTTGTCTCTGAGGTCTGATAACAAGGCTAACCAGAACTCCATGCGCTGGCCACGCAGGAAACCCCACCAATATTCAATTCTTTGATTGGCGGTGCTGGCCCCCTCCAAGTAACTATCGAGGGTGTCGTCTGGTTGAACAGGGACGAGGAAACGCTGGAAGCCTCTAACATGGCCATTTTCGGTTCCAAGGTCGCCTCAAACAACTCTAGGGCACCCCCCAAAACGCTGTACCGCTTCTATGTAGCACCCTCCAATTACTTTTGGGTCACTACTTGTTGTGTAAGCATTGAGCCAGATTATTTTTCTTGAAAAGCCATCGATACATCCATTCACACAAATACCATATGGCTTCAGTTCATCATATGAGTCCAGGTGCCAGATGAAGTTGAGAAGTTTGAGAAGCAATTCCTCCGTCTGAGACGCCCCGCTTGCCTTAATGACACTCCTCTTGGATCCAGCTCCTTCAAAACCAAACGCACAGACTCTTTTCTCACACGCAGTCCATTTTCTCTGCATTTAGCATACATCCACCTGTACCCGTGAAGCTGCCCGGGGTAATGTAGCTGGTTGCTAATGGATTCAAACAGGATCGCCAGGTCGGAATAGGCTTTGCGTGGCACGAGTCCCCTTGGAATGTACAGCTGCATCCCACTCTAGACTGATCAAACCCGACAAAGAAAACAAATCCTGAGTCACTAAATATTAAGAAGATGATTAAAAGGATTGGTATGTTTGATGTATGGAGGGATTTTCATCCATCCACTAAACAATTGACTTTTTACTCTCACCCTCATTCAGTTTACTCGAGGATCGATTATTTCTTTATGTTCAGAACAGACAGACACAGGGTTTTAGATTGTAGAATTGGTGTTAGTGACATATCAGATCACTCAGGTGTATATGTGAAAATAAATGTAGGTGTCCCACACAAAAACACTATTTGGAGACTCAACACCTCCCTATTAAATGACACCCGATTTGAAGATTACATTAGGAAAGAAATGAAGGAATATACAGACCTTAACGGTAGCACAGTGACGTCACAGAGTATTTTATGGGATGCTGGAAAAGCAGTATTGCGTTGCGTGGGAAGATTATAAGTTGGGCATCACAAAGGAAAAAAGAAAAACTTAAACACCTTAACGACTTGACAAGTAAATTAGACTCACTGGAACGGAAGCACGTAGAGACTAACGACCCCACCTTATTGGAACAAATAACCGTAGTAAAATCAGAACTAAATAAGAAACTGAACGACCAGGAGGAACTTACACTTAAGTATATCAAACAAACCCACTATGAAAATGGACCCTGTGCTAAAAAACTCTTAGCCTGGAGACTTAAAAAACAACAGTCTGGAAGATCCATATATAAAGTAAAGGACCCGGTCACCAACCAGATGTGTTATAAGCCAGAAGCAATACATAAGTCTTTTGAATCATACTACAGGAATTTATACACTCAACCCAAATTAGCAGAAGCAGTAACAGTCAATCTGTTTTTTGAAATCCCTAGACCTGCCTTCTGTTGTCACAGAACAAAATAAGTGCTTAACTACAGAGATTACAAATGCAGAGGTCGACAAGGCAATTTCTAAACTGAAAACAAGCAAAGCAGCCGGGGGAGATGGACTACCAGCAGAATGGTATAAGACTTTTAGGGACTCTGTGACCCCACTGCTATTTATTAAATTGTTTTAACTATGTCTTAAAAGGTGGCGAGACCCCACCATCTTGGAAACAGGCCATATTATCTGTAATACTGAAATCAGGGAAAGCTAGGACAGATTGCAGCTCATACAGACCTATCTCAGTTTTAAACACTGATTATAAAATTTTCACTTCAATTATTGTCAACACACTAGAAAATATTATCCCTAACCTAATTGACACGGACCAGACAGGTTTTGTTAAAAATAGACAAACACAAGACAATGTTAGGCGAGCTATACATCTGTTACATATAATGAGCAAAGGAAACACAATGTCCTTAGCAATTAGCTTTGACACAGAAAAAGCTTTTGACTCTGTTCTATGGGAATTTTTATACCTGGTCCTGCAACGTTTTGGCTTTAACAATACAGTTATAAAATGTTTAAAATCTAAATATAATTCACCTGTGGCCCGGATCAGAATAAATGGCAGTCTTTCAGGTACAATCTGTTTGGAGAGGGGTTGCTGACAGGGCTGCCCACTGAGCCCCATCTTGTTTGCTCTATTTATAGAGCTACTTGTTCAAAAGATTAGGGAAGACCCATAAATCACGGGAATACTATTCAAGGGGAAAGAATATAAGACATGTTTATATGCAGATGACATCCTGGTGACTTTATCCGACCCGGATACCAGTCTCCCTAAATGAATGCCCTACTTCGACCAATGTGGTTCATATTCGGGATACAAATTGAACATAGAGAAAACTCAAACTCTTACTTTTAATTACATACCTCAAGAAAACATACGTAAGTCATTTAAATTTAAATGGACAACCAGAATTTTGAAATACCTAGGTCTTCATATTCCCAAGACCCCCAAAGATTTATATAGTGTAAACTACGGTAGCATCACAACCAAAATTAAAAATGATCTGGACAGTTGGACCCCCCTAGTACTTGATTTTTACAACCGAATAGATACTTAAAAAATGGTTATTTTACCACAATTGTTATTTCTACTCCAATCGCTACCTGTAGAAATACCCAATAAGAAATTCAGTGAATGGAATCGGATAATTTCTAGATTCATATGGCAGAACAAGAAACCAAGGGTACGCTACAAAACATTACACTTAACAGGGAGGGATGTCACTCCCATGCTTGGAGGACTACTATAAAGCAGCACAACTGCAGTATATAGTCTACTGGTGCAGGGCGGGTTATTACTTTAATAAAAATATCAAATTCTAATTAAAAAAAAAGAAGGGTGACACAGACCTCATCGATATTCTAATAAGTGAATATAAAGGTAAAATTCATAATAAAGTGGTCTCCAGAATATACTCCTGCCTACAATCACACAAAAAGACATCAACATTATGTGTCAAAAGTGCCTGGGAGAAAGAAGCAAATATAATCTTAACAGAAGACCACTGCTTTAATCTCTTAAACCCTATGTATGGAGAGTGAGGAGAGTTGTTTGGGAAGCATTAGTAAGAGCAAAAAAATGGACAGTGGGACAATGGAAAACGAAATGTTTTACATAGAATTATGTAAAACATTTCGTAGAAGTATGTAGAATTACATAAAACACAAAACATATCACACACACACATAATCCAACAATGAGCGGAATAGAAAACGGATGATTCGGAGGGAGTCAAAAAAGCATTTCATCAATGGCGAGTGAGTTTTATTTTCTCATTAACACACGGCGCCTATTCAAAGTTCAGTAGATCAAGTTAAAATATGACTCGGGGTCGCTTGTTCTTTTCAGCTTTTTTTTTATCATTCTTATTATTGATATTTCTTTTGTAAAAGCCATCCGTTCTGCTCTTCATTGATTGTTGTGTAAAAATATGTAAGTAACCCTTTTCAATGTATAGCTTTTATATAGCTAATGGTCTTACAGGTAATATTTTGATGAATATTTAGGACCTCCCTTCAGTAGTGCAATGGAACTTTGTTCTATGCTCGCAATTAGTTGTTCATGTCGACCTATGTTTGCAACATTTTAATGCAGTTCCATTTACTGAAGCTTCAGTGTCAATGTACCATTGTAGCTATTCTATGTGAAAAGGATGTTGTGTTTTTTCCTGCTGCAATAGATAATCAGTTGTTTTTCAACTGGAAAGGAAAGCCCTGACCGGTGGTGATGGACCAGAAGCACCTGCGAGACATCCTTCATGAGTGCCACGATAATGCTGGTCACTTGGGCACAAGAGAACCCTGGAAAAGGTTCTGGCATCGTGTCATTGGGGGACTTTGTGCGAGGATGTTAAAAAATGGGTGAGAGCTCTTGACTGAGTTATTAATGAATGGACAGGAATGCTTGACTGTTCTGACTTAGCACATGGCATACCCCTAAAATCATTCAATAATATTTTTTTGGGGGGACAGAAGACTTTCTTAATAAAGTCACAAGGAGTAGGCATTTTTCACCGTTTGCTCTCTGGTTCTGGTGAACTCCCAAGGAAAAAAAACCCACAAAACAATCAGTCAAGTATTTAAGCGAGTCATGTGCTAAATCACATATTGCTTTAAAAGTGCAGTATACAGTAGTGTCTAAGAATTGAAATGATTGTCATAGTCTACACAACAGCTTGTTTTAAAGGTTGAGGAGTGTCCCCAATGTCAGCTCAGCAACAAGATCAAGACAGCTGCACCTGTGTTGCATCCAGTTGTGGTGAAGGAGGCATGGAGCGTTCTTGGACTGGATCTAACTCAGGGGTGTCCAAACTTTTTTCACTGAGGGCCACATACATAAAAATATAGGAGGGGCTGGGCCACTTACTAGAAATTAGGTATACAGCCTTAACTTTAGTGTTTTAAAGTTAGAAAAATCAATTAAAAGTGGTCAAATATGTTATACTGTTGAATATAATTAAAGACAAAACTGCCTTCATCACAGCTTTCCATAAATGGATCTTTATTGATTTATTCAGAAAAAGCTTTGGTAGCTCATTCTCAGAACAGCAGCCTCAGATTTCTTCTTAGACATAAGATTTACAGTACAGAGAAAAAACAATAAAGGGAAAATGGGACAGGTAAATTTCAAGCTTGTTATTTAAGTTATTAGGCTTAGCAACACAGCTATTAACGTTCGTTTGAAACGGTTGTCAACATTAACAGACTGAACTGGACTTAATAACAGGAGTGCTGCATTATTCTGGTGAGTGTCAGCTGCGCTGGGCGTGTAAACCGGGCCATCCAGCTGCGGTGCTGATCCGACGCCACTCGTGTCAAAAATCCGGACAAACGTCACTTGATCAAGGAGGAAATCTGCATCAGATGAGATCAGCTGACTTTGCGTGTGCAGTGTGCACTCTGTGTTAACAAGAAAAACGCATCTAAGAAAGTGGTGCGCAAAAGCAGGGTAGTGACAGAATTAATGCGCATTATTGATATTTGTCGCGTGTGTACCTGCACATGCATGCTTATTAACATACGGGTACTGTGGAATATATTTTTTACTCACTTAAAGTGGGAACTGCATTGCACTCAGTGTTGAGCAGCTCCCCCTGGTGTTAAACTGAAGAAGTGCAATACACTCAGGCAAAAGTTGAAGTGCGGGCCATATTCTATTTATAACATTTGTTGCGGGCCAATTAAAAATGGACTGCGGGCCGGAGTTGGCACGTGGGCCGTAGTTTGGACACCCCTGCTCTAAAGCATCGTATTAAGGGGACAGTGTCATTGTATGGGCATTGCGTATGACAATGTCCATTGTTTGTATGACTAATTTCCTGTACTACTGTGCTAAGGTGGTAGGCCAAGTGCTAAATCTGGCCTCCAACATGCTTTTTACTCTTTCACAGATGACATACTCATCATTTCGGTTCTGAACAGTATTTATTGACTGAAAAACAGGACCCCGTTTACTTGTGTACAAGCAGAGTAGTCAAGAAAGTTGTAATCATTTACATGTCCATTCTACAGTGTAACACTGGACGTGTTTACGTTTGACTATCTCCTTTAATATAAAACCACCACAAATGTGTTAATGACTTTTATAATTTCCTTTATATAATATACAAACGTATTAGTATGATCCAGGGAAAATTCCATGTTTGTTTGCGAAACTCATTGGAAGAATGAAGAAAATCTGTTTGATTGTTATTGTCATGAACATGAATCACAAAACATATTTTGTTTTTTGTTTTTGTTTTTTTCATGTGTCACTTTAACAGAGACAACACCATCTGTAATTACTATGTTTGGTTGCATTTCCCTGGCAGGCAAAGATAGATGGAAGAGACATCCTTCTGGGTGGAAAATGGGACTGGCTTGTCTGTGGCTGGTGGAGGCTCACTGGGCTCATCAATCCGTCCATCCATTCACCTTGTTCGTCTCATCCTGACTGCAGCACGCCACCTTGGAGGCTTGACATAACACACATTAGATTAATAACAGAAAAGCAAAATGTGACTTATGGTGTATTATTTAGTGTGCTTCAGTTGTAATTCTCATAATAATGACTGTTTTGCTGGCTTCACACAATATATATAATTGGCCTGTCTTAGTTAAAAGCCCACTCACCACGACAAGGTGAAGGCCAAGAGTGGGAACACAAACACAGACCAGAAACGAACAGGACAAATCCAGACAAGACTACAAAAAACACAAACACAAATATCAATCACTTTGGCCACTATCTTTTTTCACAAAAACGTTTATTTCTTTACAAATTGAACCTTAGATTGTGTCACAACAAACTAAATAAACCCTTGAAACAGCCAACAAAACATGAAACAACAACACTTCATCAATATTATAATGAGTATCCTCATAAATGATTTCAAGATAACTTTCAACACTTTCTTACAAAAACATTTTTACGTCTGCCGTAACGATTTTCAGATTTTTTTCATGTGAATATTTTAACATTGAACATGTTAACTGAACAGTCAATCCCTTCATTGTTGCTCTGACCTCTTCATCATTTGTGACCTCTTCATCATTGGTGATCTCTACATCATTTGTGACCTCTACATCTACATTAGACACAATATGGCTGTCACATGGCTCCTGAATCACTAGAAAACTGTCTTTTTCCAAGATCCCTGACACCTCTTTACATTTTTTTAGAATATGTGTGGTCAAAGATTTGTTCAAAATCACGTGTGTGTGTGTGTGTGTGTGTGTGTGTGTGTGTGTGTGTGTGTGTGTGTGTGTGTGTGTGTGTGTGTGTGTGTGTGTGTGTGTGTGTGTGTGTGTGTGTGTGTGTGTGTGAGAGAGAGAGAGAGAGAGAGAGAGAGAGAGAGAGAGAGAGAGACTCACTTACCTTTTGTTTGGTAGACATGCTCTTACCTGATTTGAAGAAACTAAAAATGGTTGGGGGCGACACTCACAGCAAGAAGCTTGTGGGTTCGATTCCGGGGCCCGGGCCTGGGACCTTTCTGTGTGGAGTTTGCATGTTCTCCCTGTGTCTGCATGGGTTCTGTCCGGGTTCTCCGGCTTCCTCCCACACTCCAAAAACATGCACGTGAGGTCAATTGAACATTCTAAATTGTCCGTAGGTGTGCATGTGAGTGTGAATGGTTGTTTGTCTCTATGTGGCCCTGCGATGACCTGCTGACTTGTCCAGGGTGTCACCCTGCCTTCGCCCTAAGACAGCTGGGATAGGCTCCAGCAGACCCCCGTGACCCTGAATAGGAATAAGCGGGTATAGAAGATGAATGAATGAAATCTTTATTGAATGAATGACACATTTTATTTCACTCGTCGTTTATGTAATTATTATTTTTTGCTCCATAGCTTTCATGATTCAGCATTACATGTTAAGCGTGATGAATTGCATGAAAAGAGAGAGCACTCGCTGATAAATTAACATGGTGTGCTGTTTAATTCCATGAGGACGACAAAATATTTGCAAATTTGTGTTAGCTACACACACACGGACGTACGTACGTAAAAACGTCAGTGGCATAAAAGTGCCTTACAGTCATTTCATTAATCATTCTAGCCGAAGTAACGTGGGTCCTTTGCACCCTTTGCCTGTTGATCGGGTGACACAGTTAATTGCAGCACAGGTCAGCATTTTCTCGGCCACTGCAGATAAGCCAAAAGTTGACCGGTCGACAGGTGCAAGAGAAAGGGAGGAACTTTCAAGATCGTTCAGTTTTTATTTTTTATTTTTTAGTTCTGATGAAATAAATAGACCAATCATTTCATTACTTTGTCTGCTTTCCAAAGAGGTTATTAATTAAAAAATATGTGTGGCAGTGCTGTTATGGTCCATAGAGAGTTGCTTCAAAGAATTATTATTTATTCTTCAGTTCATTGCTCACTTGTTTAATACACAAATAATAGTATATCATTATAATAATACTATTTTATATTATTATTATTATTATTATTATTATTATTAATAATAATAATAATAATAATAATAATAATAATAATAATAATAATAATATGAAATAGTATTATTATAATAATTATTAAATAATAATAATAATAATAATAATAATCATCATCATCATCATCATCATCCTCATTATTATTCATAAAATTTCGAAACAACAATCGTCAGTTGTTCCGTAAAAAATACATTCATTTCCACGTGGAATTTTGTACGGTTCGTGAACGCGCACGTCTGTCATTGACGGTCTCCACACTGACACAACTGAGCATGCTCTATTATCCCATCAATGCGGAAGTCAAAAACATTTTGGGAGCCATGCGCTGGGTGAGCAACTTCATTGAAAGGAATGGGACGCCGTCTTGGACTCTGGGGGCTTGCCGCACTGTCACGCAGGTTGTGACGTAGCGGGCCGGCGACGCCGACAGGTATGATGTGAATGATTGACAGCTACCATTCGTTCCCGTTAGCAAGGGGATTAAAAACAAACAGACACCATAATGGCATCAAAAAGGGAGTTATCCCAGCGGTGCGGAAAAACGGAAGGAAAAGAAAACCGATCAAGAAAAACTTGCAAAGGGGAAATGTAAGTTATTTGTTTGTGATGTGGGCTGGAGAGGTGGAGGGGAAACGCTGTTGTCCCCCCAAGTTTGTTTATTTGTCCTGCTAGCCAGCTAGCTAGCTAGCGTTGGATACATTTTAGCTGGCTGGCTAATATTTGTTCGTCATGAATCAGCGTTTTTGTTTGTTTTATGAAAGGGAATGATTGATTGACTCCACACCCGTTTATTCACATTCTAACAGGGAGGGAGGGCATGTTGTTGTAGTTGTTGTTACTGTGGTCAAGTGAGCCGCCGTTCGTCCTAGCGCAGTCAAGCCAGCCGCTTCTACATTTTCATTGCGCCCGTGTTGCTGTACTTACTGCGAGAGTCCACTGAGAAAGTCAGCGCTTAGTTCAATGGCAAGCGCGTTAACTTCCGGTTTTAAAATTAAGTATCTCTCTCTCTCGCTCTCTCGCTCTCTCTCTCTCTCTCTCTCTCTCTCTCTCTCTCTCTCTCTCTCAGATTTTTTTTGTTTTGTTTCAATTTTTACTGTTCAATAACATCAAATTGATCCATAGGTTCTGACAATGAGTTGTACAGTTGACCTGAGGAACACCATGACTACATCCTCAGTTATTTTCAAAGATTTTTACTGTAGCATTTTGGAGATATTAAGCCTCAAAGTTGTTGTTTTTTAGCTTTTCAAACAGGCAAAAACAACCTTGTATTCCATTTTTACTGTATAATAAAATACAATTGCTCCATAAGTTCTGACAATGGTTGGTACAGTTGACGGGTGGTGTTATCCCTCTTTTTTTGGTTTTAGTTTGCTGTGTCGTCGCCACCCAATTTTGACTGCCCACTGGGATGTGCACGTGTGATTGGGGTGACTCCCTTGGGCTTCCGTCCCCATCCAACCTGCTCCGCTATATCTCGGTGGCCTCAGCCCTGAACACCATCATCACATCCCGTGAGTCGTCTTCTTTCTGTTGCCCCCCCCCCCCGTGTGGTGTCAGCTTGTCCTGCTTTTGTTTAACCCGTTTCTCCCCCCTTATTTGAATCGTTGGCCTCCTTTATTTTGAAGATCCTTTCCCTTTTTTTTGAGTTTGATGTTGAAGTTGATTCGCTCATTTGCTTTGATATTTATGGTTTAAGTTTCCCCCCTTGTTCGTACATTGTTTGTGTTGAACGGTGCTTCCCCCTCCCCCCCTGTGTCTTTTTGGTTTTGGTACTTTACTTATAAATTTGTTTTCCTTTTTCTGAGTTTTAGTTAATTTAAATTCGTAACTGCCTGGATTCCTTCCTGTCTAGATGCATTTCCTTCAATTATAATAAAGCCTGTTTTTTTTGCAAACCACGTCTCAGCTCATTTGTTCACGAAAACTGTGTGCTTTTCATTATTTTATTTCCTCAACAAACAACTTGAGGTGGCGTTGTCGTCCATATCCTTACCCCTTAACAATAACCCCCTTGCATTCTGTAAACTCATCAACATCATCATCTTCCCCTCCCCCACACTGCTCCTTTCTGTTGCCACACTTACGTCGCCACCGCTGACCCTCAGACAGCAGGCGTGCGTGCGTGCGTGCGTGCGTGCGTGCGTGCGTGTGTGTGTGTGTGTGTGTGTGTGTGTGTGTGTATTTCAGTACATGTGACAGATTTTAGGGAACTTTTAGTAACCAACTGTTTATCTTTTCTTTTGTAGTCGCTGAGAGCTGCTGGTGGTGGCGGTGTCCCGGGTGGTGGGCCCCTTCGAGTACTGTGACCCGGGATTGTGGTTGTTTTCTTCTTTTTTTTTGCACTTCACTTTCTTTGCAGGTGTGTCACGTGTGAGTGGGGTGTTCCTTGTTTTCTTTGGTTCCTCCCCCGTTTGGCCCCCTCATCGGTAAGCCTCAGTTTCTACACCAAGAATAAGGAGCTCAGTAGCTCCGTTTTAAGTGTTGGTCTGTTTGTTCCTTTTATTTTTAAATGTTGAATAAAAGTTGGTTTGATATTTTAAACATTCTGAACCACGTCTCCTACTCCTTCCTCGTAGAACTTACCTGTGTGCCTAATTATTACTTTTGTGTTTAGTAGAACTCCCTGGGTGAAATTCCCAGGGTGGCGTTGTCGGTTCCTTTTCATTTTGTTAAATTCCCAATATTAAATCTTGCTTTATCAGATAGCCATAACCACTCTCATCGCGACAGGATATTTGAGTCAACTGAGTCAAACTGTCATGTCTACTTCCCAGTCTCAATAAAAATGTTCACTACTGCTTTGTGCGAGCTTCTTAAATGGAGGTTTGTCGGGGTTTTTCCCTTTTTAGAAGCAAGCCACATATTTTGTGTCTTTCCACCACAAGACATTGGCTTTTGTCACTCTCTTCGTCGTATTGGGAAAAAGTGGCATATCGGACTTTCCCGCCGCGAGTCACGCGTCAACATACTGCTGTGAAGGAGGGGTGACGTCACAGAACGCGACGTGCATTTAGGTGCTGCTGCGTAAAACTAAAAGATTTTCCTGGGCAAATATTCATTTGACAGACGTAAACAAAGTGAAATATGACTTCAATTTAAGTTTGTTTTAGTTTGTTTTTATAAACACACAAAAAAGTTTGAGTTAGTTATCGTTTTTGAAAAAAGTTCCTGACTTCTACTTTAGAAATATTGATGACGAGTTGTTGTATATAAACGGTGTGACTATGTGGTTCGGCAAGCGGTGGTGCTGTCTGTACATAGCTTAGCAAACGGCTAGCGCTAGCACCCCCTTTCAATGCCAGAGTGAAAAGATCCACACGGAGTGTTATGACCCACGGGTGGGTCGAGGTGCCTCTATGTTTGTGTCTGTGTCTGTGTCTGTGTGTGTGTGTGTGTGTGTGAGAGAGAGAGAGTGGATGACGCCTTGCAGGTGCGGTCCTGGATGTCGGCTGCTGATTGGACGCGCCACGGCTGAGAAGGAGGAGCAGTCGAGCCAGCCTGACGGTCGTCCCTCCTCCGCTCCCAACTCTGCAGTTAGTCACTTCTGAAATGGTGTTAGAGCACGCAGCCGTAGGTAGTGATGGCCGAGCGAGGCTTTGTTGAAGCTTCTCGACACTTTCACGTTTCAAAAAATGGTTCATTCCTCGAGGCTTCAATGACACAGTGCTCGAGGAGGTCATCTAGTGCTCAATAAAATGAAGTGCAATGGAAACGTGTTCATTGTTTCATAGGTTGTTTGGGATTTGATTCGCCATGCATTCTTGTTGGACAACACTACATGCTTGTATGGTTCAATGCTGACACAATAAAATAAAAATGAAAAATAAAGACAATGTCTCTTTTTTGGCACGACTGATTGTAGTAGACTATAGCTCTTATACTTAGCCTGACAGTTTGTGCAATGAATTATATTATATCCTAAAACAAGACTAAATAGCCCATAGTTTAAAAATATGTTCAATAGTAAGTGTTCAGTGGGTCAGATGTCAAATGTGATCTATTTAAAATGTAGAATAGATGAGCTAAATAACACATATATAATACACATTGATGGGAATTGAACCGTCGCCTTAGTCTTGCAAGTCCAAGATTGTCATAATGTACCACAAACCCAAATCACACTCCCTTTTTTCATCGAAGCTGTTTGAGTAGCGTTAGCACACCGTGATTCCTCATCAACTACAGGCCTACACTTCAAATAATTATGAGAAAAATCCAACGTAAAGAGAGCACTTCCATTAGGAAATAGTCAACATGAAATTTCGTCTTCTACTGACACCTGCTGGTCAAATTGAATAGTTGCAAATATTGTGAACAAGTCAACAACAAGTGAACAACATCTAATTCTAATCCTAAACAATATGGCCATTCGAAGTGAAGTATTAAGACAATTAATCAGGTTTGTACTGCTTGATTGAACACATTCATCCCGTTCCAGTGCACTAAAACCCACTTCCCTTCAGGACCGTGTCAGCGAAGCCAAAACTTCCTTGATTGACGCTGTTTCCCAGCATGCAATGCGAGCTAGCGATTCACAATACTATTTCATCACAAACATGGATGTAAAAAATAAAAAGGGAAAAAGGGAAAAATGAAACTTCAGGAACACCAACCATTGCAATACAAGCAGAACTGGGCCGAAGTTTTATATTATGTACACCATAATACAGCCTTCTGGTGGACAAGCCATACTATTTAACCCGTGTCCTCCTATGGCACTTCCGTGGGTGGAAGCACATGGAAGAGGTCACGTGCTGGTTGTGCGTCACCCCTCGGGGCCCTTGCAGGTGGTCTGCATAGCGTCTGATTCAGGTGAGTAAGTTTGCTGGCGAAAATAATGCACTACATGTGTATGTCACACTTTTCTTTTGTTTTGTATGAGCATTTAAAAAAAAACAACAACATACTAATAATATGGATATTGACCATGTATGTTTTGGAGTTCAATGACAGAGGTTAATTAATATATATATATATATATATGTATATATATAGTCAGCTGCTTTCGGTTGAGATATTAAATCTATTGTGATATGGAACGATAGTTCATAATGTACGTGTTACTTGCTTTGCAGATAAGCTGTACCCTATTTCTTGTGCTCCTGGTTATTTTAAAAGGCAGACAAGAACGTTGTTTGCTGTTGGAGGGCTACAACAACATTTTGATGCTACGCTTTGTGCTGTCGCTACGGACCCCAAACTCTCGTTCTTGTTGGATTCGGGTTCTGCGCAGACTGGTGGGAGAGTTTGTGTACAGGTTTTGCAAAGGAACGGTGTCTTCAGTTATACACACGCTCATTAAAGTGCCGACCGTGGAGGAAGCTGGTGCCGCTGCACGCCGTTTCCAGCAGAATAACAGCGAAATTACCAAAATAAAAAATCAGGAAAACATGTCTTTGCTGTGCTTTTATTTACAAAGTTAAAATTCTTCTAACTTATAAAAAATGTGAACGAAAAGGTAGAAATATAAATACGAAGGAATACGTATTTGTTCAGGGGTGCGCAAAGCCGGAGCCCTGCATTTGCTGCGCTACCCTTTTTGAAAAGGTCTCCGTTGCGCGTTATTTTAATATGTCCATCTCTTTTAAAAGAGAAAGCATCGCCCCGGTCTCATCCTCTCTCCAAATGTCAACATTCTTATTCGCGTTTGCCAGGTTGTTTCGCGCCGTCTGTTTTGTTAGACGACGTAGTTGTGCGGTCATGAGTTGCGAGAGCGAGGCGTGGCGCATGCGCACTCGCATTGTCCAGTTAATAGTCCGATTAAGGCGTATACATGGCAGAGAAATTCGAATTCCAATCGCATTATCTGGGTGTCTCAATCGGAGTTCTCCGATTCCAATCAGAGTTCTTAAACTCCAATCATAATCGGAGTAAGGTGTTTACACGCACGTGAGTTCTCCGATCATAATCGGACTAAGGCAATAATTCGATTTTCTCTAGTGCCATGTAAACGCACTGAATGTAGTGGTTCAGACCAGACGCGAACAGGCGCGCGGCTCGTGCCATTCATTTCAATGGAAGTGGAAGCGCCGCGAAGCGGAGCGCCGACGAATTTCGCGAGCGAGGCTCCAACTGGTTCACACCAGACGCGAACAGCTCCGCGACGGTCGACAAGCGCTTCTGCTCAGCTGCAGTCTTTTTTTCACTCCCACTTGAGCTTCTTTTTTTTTTTTTCGCCCCCCCTCGCCCCGTAGCCAGCCTGCTCCGTAGCTTACTTTCGTGTGTGTGCGTGTGTGTGTGTGTGTGTGTGTGTGTGTGTGTGTGTGAATAAATAGAAACACACACTCAGGTGTCCATCTCAAGACAAGACCTCTTTCATAATGATCATTGACCGGCATCTCTAGGATCAAACAGACGTATTTTGATCAAGTCTTCCTCTGTGTGTGTGTGTGTGTGTGTGTGTGTGTGTGTGTGTGTGTGTGTGTGTGTGTGTGTGTGTGTGTGTGTGTTTAATCTCTCTCGCACTCTGATACAATGTACTGACAAATATAACATACAAATATGATATATGATCGAATTTATCATTCGGTTTTTATTTTTGAAATTAGTTTATTTTGAAAATTCACCGGATTTTCTCGTTTTTATTGAGCGACTTCCTGTACTATTGACGAGGATCGCTCGCGGCTCGCGCACGAAATAGAGCAGACGCCGAAACAACAAATGCATGCCGCGAGCCGCGCAACCACCACATTGATTAACGTGGGCGCCGAATGGAAGCGCTCGGCGGCGCTTCGCTTCCACGTCCAGTGAACTGACGTTAAATGCATGGCGCGATCCGCGAGGGGAGCCGCGCGCCTGTTCGCGTCTGGTGTGAACTACTACATTGATTAACATGGGCGCCGAATGGAAGCGCTCGGCGCTTCATGGCGCTTCCCCGTCCAGTGTGAACCAGGCGTTACGTTGCTCGGAAAAATGTGTCGCCTGAGCCTCCGCCCCCTCTATGCCCATTGGCGGAGGGAGGGCTCATTGTAAAAAAAAAAAAAAAAAATTGGTGTTCCTTCGGCGCACCTGGGAAACTCTGAAATTATGAATAACTTAAGCTCGTTTTTGTCCCATTTGCCTGCATCAGCCCGTCATGATATTGTTAAATTAATTGAGAGCCACCCACGATTGTTTTCTGACCACCCCCGCCGTACGTCAGTTTTGCACCATGACATAGAAGTAGAGGGACATGCCACAACTAAGCAAGCACGCACACAGAGTCAATTCTGGAACGTTAAAAAAGAAGCTTTGGCTCTCCTTCTGACAGTGCTCATCTTGATGTTAATTTGTGGTCAGGTTTTTACAGACTATAATGCCCTCGTAGATGCGGTGGTTTCCGCTCCTGCAAGACTTCAATCTCCAGATTTGCCACAGGAAGGGGGGTTGATAATGTGTTGGCAGATGCATTATCATGTGGACTAGCTGCGGAATTCTTATTTCGGGGGAACTGAGCTGTTTTTCTTGTTTAGTTTTGTTTGTAGGTATGTTAATAGGGTTTAGTTCTTAAGAGAGGGGATGTTATGACCCACAGGTGGGTCTAGGTGCCTCTATCTTTGTGTCTGTGTGTGTGTGTGAGAGAGTGGATGACGCCTTGCAGGTGCGGTCCTGGATGTCGGCTGCTGATTGGACGCGCCACGGCTGAGAAGGAGGAGCAGTCGAGCCAGCCTGACGGTCATCCCTCCTCCGCTCCCAACTCTGTAGTTCGTCACTTCTGAAATGGTGTTAGAGCACGCAGCCGTAGGGGTGGGCTGCCATTTTCTTTGTCCCCTCTTTTCTCCTGTTTATTAAGTATGTAGGGAGGTTAGCCTTTCTGTATTTGGGTTCTCTTTCTTTCTTTAGTTAGTTCTTAAGGCGAGCTAGTTGGAGTTTGGTTTATTATTTTGGCCTGGGCCCACCCTGAAGCCTTTGCTGCCCACCGGTTAAGTTGTTTTGTTTATTTCATTTACTGATTTATAAAATGTTTTTTGTTGAAACTGCCAACTGCAATGAAAAATTAATGAGGCTTGGGAGTGGGGGAAGGTGTCCCACATGTTGCGTCTCGGTCCCCCGAGACGGGACGTAACACGGAGTTTTCTCGCAGTGACAGCAGGTTGAGCTCCTACCGTGTTAGAGGTGACGTCGTCACGTTAGCCTGTTCCATCCCTGCTAAATTCTTTAAAGAACTACCGTAAGTAAACTTTTAAATTATAATACACTCTACACTAATTGTAATTTCCTGCCCGTGGTTCTATATTGCAACAGTTGACGGCTCATATCAGCAGATAAGCAGCAACAATCTGGGCATTGCGGGTGATTCATAAATATGTAATTTCTTATTAATTAACCCATAAGTGTTGTACACCAGTGTGACACCAAATGCTTGTTGCTGACAGCAGTGAAGAAATGACACTCTAGTGGTTCTGCACATTAGTATAAATAGAGTGATTCTCTATCATTACATCACAGGACGGTGGCACTCTGACAGATTCCATGAACCTGGACACTGATGATCCAGACTCCGGTCCAGATGACACAACTGGCCACAGTGGAAACGGGTCAGAGCATGGACTGGCTGCTGAAAGGATACAGGTAGGTGGCGCTGTCATCCCAAGTTGTGTGGTGTGGAGGATCAGGGCCAAAGTTCCAGATGCTCACAGATGTGACTGTGGATTCAGGAGGAGTGTTTGAAGGCTGGACTCCCAACAGTGATTGGCTGCTGAGGACCTCTCAATCACAATCAGGTTTTTTAGTGGCTGTGAGATTGAAAGTGAGTGAACATCATTAAATAAAGAGCTCCTGCAGGGTCCCAATTTGACAAGTACACTGCTAGGTGTGCTGCTTCGTTTTCGCCAAGGCCCTGTAGCATTCATGACTGACATTGAGGGAACGTTTCATCAAGTAAGAGTTTCCAACCAGGATGTAAACTTCTTACGCTTCCTCTGGTGGCCAGATGGGGACATTACAAAGGACCTACAAGAGCACAGGATGCTGGTCCACATCTTTGGGGCAGTGTCATCCCCAAGCTGTGCTTCATTCGACGACAATCAGCATGACTTCCCAGCCGAGGTTATAAACACTGTTGGTCAAAATTTCTACGTGGATGATTGTCTAAAGGCCGTCAGCACGGTGGAACAAGCAATACATCTGTACCAGCAGCTAACAGACCTGTGCGGTAGAGGTGGATTTAAGCTCAATAAGTGGGTGAGCAATCATCGCTTGGTGCTGGCCGCCATTCCTGAAGAGCAGAGAGCTAAAGAGGTAAAAACACTTAACCTTGACAGAGACCAGCTCCCTATGGAGAGGGCCCTTGGAGCTCAGTGGGATGTACAGCAAGATACATTCACATTCAGCATCAGAACAAAGCTGGGATGGGATGAGGAAATCCCTCAGGTCATGGTACATCCCATATATAGTTTTTCAAGCGCCAAACTACAACAAAGGAACTCATCTATAACAAATCTACAACCTTGTTTTAATTCTGATTAATAAACTAAAGCTTATTCGATTATCATTATGTTGTTTTTTTTAAACGCTCATACAAAACAAAAAAAGTGGAGGGAGAGTAGTCTGAATCGGGTTCTGGAGCATTGCTCTACCTCATCCATCACACTCATGAGCGTCACATCCACTTGTAGTGCATCATTTCCGCCAGCAAGCTGCTCCTGTTAGACCTTCCCCGAGGTGGTTGGTGGGGTGACGAGCACCCAGCACGTGACCTCTCCGACGAGTTTCTACCCACGGAAGTGCCACAGGAAGACACGGATTAAATAGTATGGCTTGTCCACCAGAAGGCTGTATTATGGTGTACATAATATAAAACTTCGGCCCAGTTCTGCTTGTATTGCAATGGTTGCTGTTCCTGAAGTTTCATTTTTCGTCCCTTTTTATTTTTTACATCCATGTTTGTGATGGAATAGTATTGTGAATCACTAGCTCGCATTGCATGCTGGGAAACAGCGTCACTCAAGGAAGTTTTGGCTTCGCTGACACGGTCCTGAAGGGAAGTGGGTTTTAGTGCACTGGAACGGGATGAATGTGTTCAATCAAGCAGTACAAACCTGATTAATTGTCTTAATACTTGACTTGGAATGGCCATATTGTTTAGGATTAGAATTAGATGACAACTTGTTCACAATATTTGCAACTATTCAATTTGACCAGCAGGTGTCAGTAGAAGACGAAATTTCATGTTGACTATTTCCTAATGGAAGTGCTCTCTTTACGTTGGATTTTTCTCATAATTATTTGAAGTGTAGGCCTGTATCTGCACACAATTTGGAATTCGTCCCAGCGCCCTGAGCTGTAAATTTGGACGGTGTAAAATGAAAATGGCCATCTGCAGCAGAATGAAAGTGAGATTGCATTGTCCAGATAGGAGGACAGCAGTCAGTCATGTTTCACCTCCAGTCAACACGCAGTGGTTCACATGAAGGTCCAAGAGGCCTACAGACCTACACTGAGTCTGGACGTGGCAGTACAGTTGGATCATTGTCTTTGTTGTGTTGTTTGGTCATTGTGATCCAATGTAATGTGAGAGAAGGACGAGTGCAGTTATATTGGAGTGAGTTATTTAGAGTGTAATAGAAGTTATAATGCAGAGTCTGTTTTTATGAAATGTTCTATCACCTGGCATCCATCCATCCATCCATCCATCCATCCATCTTCTACTGCCGTATCCGGAGTCAGGTCTCGGGGGCAGCAGCCTCAGCAGAGACCCCCAGACTTCCCTGGACCCAGTCACCTCCTCCAGCTCCTCCAGTGGGACCCCAAGGCTTCCCGGTCCAGCCCAGAGACCTGGTCAGCACCACTCTGACTCCCTGAGTCCCTGCTGCTCAGGTGAGGCTTCAAAGATCTGGCTGCACCTGATTGGACGGTCGTGGAGGATCTCCTTGGTCTTCTTGGTCTTCTTGGTCTCCAGCTGTTTGACCTCATGCTCTCTGTTGACCTCCTCACTCAGTCCCTCAGTGATGTAGAGCTCAGTGTAGATGCTGTTGAGGAGAGTTTGACTTCCTGCTTCTTCACCTTCAGTCACACGTTCACATTTCCTCTCCAGACTGATCTTCTGCTGCTGTAGAAGCTCCTGCAGACCACCAACCTCTGGAGCTGAGAGAAGGTTGGAGAAGAAAACATCAGTGTGACAGTGTGAGCATCATTTTCTGTCCACGACTTGAAGCTGAAAGCATCCAAACTCCATTTTTCAGCTGCTGTTGTCTGACTGTTTGCTCTAAATGTCCTCCAGTGGATCTTCTCACTGGAGGTCCTGACCACGGTTATAATAGTTAACGAAAACGAACAAAATAACGAAAACTTCAATTGAAAAAAACAATTGTCACGTTCCCAGGGGTTAGGATTTTGGTACCTGCCTCGTTGGGGTTTTGAAGCGAGCAGAGCTGAGACCATAAGGGTGACGTAGCAACGTTCAGGACACTGATTGGCCAAAGGCAGTCTTTCACGAAAGACCAAAACCGCCATTTTTAAATGCCTCGCGTGTGGATTTTTACATTAACACGTATTAAAAACTGAAAAGCTTATGAAACTGTACCATGGGTGAACAAAGAACTACAGATGTTTCTGTTCTCCGTGGCCGAAGAAAAAGCACAATGCAGACAGTTGTGCAGAAAGTTTAGTGTTAGCTAAAATATCGGGCACACAGACGTACTTATTATGTATACATTTCTTTCCAT
>NW_027466084.1:7357500-7417500 GCF_046127955.1 Nelusetta ayraudi
TAAAAACAAATGAATTTTTAATTTTCCTATATTACTGCAACATCACTGTAATAATAAAATAGGAAAATGCGCTTCTGATCTATTTTGCTTGATGATCTAATGAGCTTTGTCTCTGCAGGAGCAATTCTAAAATATGTTGGCGCTCCAGACATTGAGCCAGAGGGATCTCCCGAACATCCTGAACAGGAAACTACCTGGACCAACACGTTCCTCAGAACCTCCTTCTGTCCAGGTGAATAATGTGTGTTATTCTTAGGAGCTAAGCTGATAAGTGTGGGACGAAACTAAGGCAATTAAGCATTATTTTGATTGTTGGTTTGCTTTTTAGTGTTGCACTTGTTGGTTTGTTGGATTTTCTTATTTAAAGTAAGCATTTTTTTTTTTTATGAATACTCAATCTGTTGTATTTATTGACATATAGAGGATTCTTTTCCTAACATTATAGTGTTTGTTTGTTTTTAAATCAGTTTAACTTGCCTGAGTTGCTCAACTGAAGATGTTTAATTTTACCTGTAGCCTGTTTTGCTCATGAGGTGATTGTGGAATCTTAGTAGACCTTAGTAGACACACGCTGCTGAGAGTGGCAGCGATCAGCTCCGATGACCGTGGTGCTTGTAAATAAGGCAAATGCGCCATCTAGTGGGATGCAGCATGTTTATTCGTGTTGGAGCAATGACAAGTACTACTAACAAAACAAAAGATGCACAGGGTAAGAAAAATAATCATAAAGTCAAGCCCAACAAAGATAACAGATGGGCATAACTGTAACATTACATAGTAATGATTACTAGTACTACCAAAATTTCTCTATTTTACTTTACAACTCGAACTTGAACTATTCATCCCCTTTTTTCAGCTGCCATTAAGACAAAAGGATGACACTTATGCATTGCATCAAACTGTGATGCACAAAATCAATTAAATTAAATCAAAACAATAAATAAAGTGTACATTAAACAGGGGGCAGTGCAATACATTACAGGACTCAACTGATATAATGCAGTTAGGCAGTATAGCCTATAACAGCTGTTCAGCATCCATAGTAATCCACAGTCAGTGCCATAATCATCCAGTCAGTGTCATATTCATCCATAGTCAGTATAATATATATGATATCGCGCAGACCCTCGTCCTCCACCACATTAATTGGCCTGCAAGCCGTAGCCACACCCATTTAGCCCCCGCTGTTGAAAGTTGGCGTGTGGTGGACGCGGCCAGTGGTCTCCGTGCCACACCATCCAACGTGGTTTGCTTTACCTCAGAAGGGGGCGGAGGGCTCTCCGCGTCAGCTGTATGCTTCGCAGACAAGTGAAACGTAAGACTGCTCGTACTCCGGTGGAAACTAAATACAGCTTTACAGTAAATGCATATCACTTTTGTCCTGTCAAGACTGCCATCTGGCAGGGTTTTGAAGTGGAACTTTCCATTTACAATTGACGCCTTATCCATGTTAGTCCTTCCTAGTGCTCATCTACGCTCACTGTCTTTTTCTTTTTTTTGTTGTGTTTTACAAGCCGGCTGCAAGCGTGTGACTGTGTGCTGTGAGTCAATTAATTTCCCGTTTCCACAATCTACGGAGCGGCCAAAGGTTCAAAAAGCACTTTAATTAATTAATTGAATTAATTAACGATGTGGCAGGTGGGTTTGCCCCCACCTTCGCGTCATCAATCACACCTGCGCCGGAGTGCAATCTTTGCGTCCCTCAGTGCGTTTACATGGTACTAGAGAAATTTGAATTATTGCCTTCGTCCGATTATGATCAGAGTTTGAGAACTCCGATTGGAATCGGAGAACTCCGATTGAGACACCCAGATAATGCGATTGGAATTCTAATTTCTCGGCCATGTGCTTCTTACGGAGCACCACCTGCTCTTGGTTGTTTGTGTGAGCAAGAAACACTAGAATCAGTCTCAGTACCGTTTCACCTTAATGGTGAGGCGTGTGTGACTGGAAACGGACCCTAAACTGAGATCTAAAGTAGCAAAATAAAAGGGAAAGAAAAATTATGACCTATCGGCTGTTGGAACAGCCAACCAGACTGTTTACGGGCTTTAGAATTTAAGACTAAATTTATTATGATGCATACCAGACTTCAGAACAAAAGCGAGTGTCGAGGCTTACGTTGGATGAGCGTCGGCCCGCAGGTGATTGGGAGATCGCTGCTTGATGGTCCTCCAAGGTGATCCTGGGAGATCGTACCGGGCCGTTCGGGTCCGGCAGCGCGCAGGGAGCTCAGATGGACGCACCAAGCTCAGACGCTGGAAGCCCGTTCTGCTGTTGTCTGTTAGATGTCTTCACTGGCAGTTTAGCATCGATGTGCGCTCTTCTTTGCGTAATCCGAGATAAGTGCGGTGATCAAACGAACTACTCGGTTACTTCGAAGGCGCGAGGTTGAGCCAATTAAAAACAGAAAAAGGAAAAATGACAAAAATCGGTCTCGAGATCGTGGAAGGAAAAATTAAAATGAAAGTAGCGGTCTCGGAGCGAGTCTCAGGGCTGTCAGCTGCCGCTTAAATTGAGCAAAGAGTTGGCTTAATGCCGAGGCAAAAATGATTTAAACAAAAACGAACAATTACGACAAAAACGAACTCAGTACGAGAGGGAAAACAAACGAAAACAAGGCCTTCACAAAACGAGGGATGAGAAATTTCTGAACGGCAGAGTGAAATTCACTAGCTTAAAGTTTCGGGACGGGGGCGGTATCCCGCTCTCCGAGAGCCAATGAAGAGGCCGTTCAGACCCTAAAACTGGTAGGTCCGCCTATACCAGTTGCGTATGATGAGCATGTATGTAGTGTAGGTTTCGTTGCTGATAAATCAATAAACCAATAAAACCGACAATGACTGAAACAAGCACAGGATGAATAAACACAATCACATAGCCCCCTTTTTTTTGAACTGGGACAACCTTAAGAAGAAGGGAAGAACGAAAACGAAATAACTAAGCAGATAGAAACGACATTATCTTTACAAGCATATTGAACCGTCTTAATTATAAAGTACCACATATATCAACATATGTATAAACCTAATCAAAACACACATACCTGAAAATGAGATTTTAATGAAACAGGGTAACAAAGGCATAAACAAATCTTTATTTTATTTTTGCCGACATAACTATAGACATATGAAACACAGATTACCAACGTATATGAGTGTATGTATCTATATTATATATATATATATGTGCATATGTATATATATATATATATATGTGTGTAATGCTAGAGATAGCTAAGACACGAGTGTGCCATAGTTGTAACCCTAATGAGAGTGAAAGTTGTTAGAGTGTAGCATGGGGCATGTAAGAGAAATGTGGGAAGGAAAGAATTAACTGTGTAACGCAGAGGGAGATAAACTGATGAAACGTTTGTCCAAGTCTACATCAACCCCCCAGAGGCACTTCCTATTCCTGCCTCTTGAAGGCACTGTGGCTCCACCTGAAGTTCCATTGTACATCTCCTTCAGGATGGAATCCTGGGTTGGCCAAACCTTGAGCTAGGGAAACCATTCAAAGTCCATTTGTGCTTTAATTTTGACAACAATTGTGAATACGTGAGTTTGAAGTGTCCCTGTGGAGAAGAAAATACAGTTTTTAACATTTTAACATTTTGCAAATGTGAGTCCTTCATGAACATCTGGTGTTGTTGTTCAAAGCTGAGGAATGTCCTGGAGCAGATAAGAGTCGTAAACTTTGGGGATAGTTCTAAGCAGGACCCCTCGTTCCTGGCGCCAGGTCCCCTTGGACTGACTCCCCCCTGTGATTTGTGGGGAAAGTGTTTTCCTAAAGTGGGTATTTTACGGTCTCTCCTGACCCCAAATGAGATCTGATCATCAGAAGAGTCGCATCACAGCCAATCGGGTACCACCTCTGCGTCCTCCCAACGTGGTTCATCGGAAGGCCGTGCTGCAATAAATTCCTATTGTCCTGTGAAAAGAAGATTAGGCCCAGATGCGGCACTACAGCAACGATTAAAAATTTGAATCGCAATTAATCGCATGATTTACCTGATCAATCACGATTAATCACGTTGTATACGCAAAAGCCAATAATGAATTTAAAAGAAGTCTTTCATACACTTTAATTTAAATGTTCTGCCATATAAACGAAAGCACCATAACATTTATCGTGCAAACACTTAACATCAGCACTTTACACAGAAACATTTTTAATGTAAATCTAAAGTTAAAAAAAATGCAAATACAAAATTAAAGCTTATTGCCAATGCCAGGGCATTACTGTTATCCTGTTCCTTATGAAAAATAAAAAAAATCTACCTCCAAAATCCTGAGCCACAATAATAACAGGCAATTTCTGAGGTAACAGCAGAAACATTTTTCTTTTATCAGGGAGCAGCATAACCAGTCTGCGTTCCCTTGCAAATGTCCCAGTTAGAAAGGGTGAGGCACAAAAACGTTCACTTTTGGGTTTTTCTTCACATGGGATTAGAATGTAAAGTCCACATTTATACTGTAGTTCCTTTGGAGAATCTCACTCAACTCAGTGCAGTTTGTCAGTTCCTGGAACTTGACAGCCAGTTATTTTAAATGTACTGCCATATGAATTAAAGTGCCATAACATTTACTGTGCAAACACACTATTAACATCAGCATTTTTGAACAATTAGCAGATAAGAAAAAAAAAAAGTGTAAATTTAAACTCAACTTAAACAATGTTATCAAAGCAATACGAAATTAAAGCTGTAAGCAGCGTTTGCGGGACTGAGCCCACCTGGCCACTGCCTGCTGTGACGTCCGCCACCTGGCCACGAGCCCCCGACACCCGCCAACGCTTCCCAACGCCTGCCGATTCCGCCCGAAACCCGCCGATGCCCCATTCCTGACGCCAACTCCTGCTGATGACACATCAAGCACTGACTTGACATTACTGACTTGACATTTAGAAACATTTGATTTCTAAATGTGATTGATTACTGTATCATTTTGTAGATAATAAGCCTTAAAGTTGGCTTTTTGTTTTGTTTTGCGACAGCTCCAATATTCCATTTTTACTGTACAATAACATCAAATTGCTCCATAAGCTCTGTCAATGGTTGGTACAGTTGACCTCAGGACAACCTTGAATATATCTTCATCATTATAAGGCATATTTAATGTACCATTTTGGAGATATTAAACCTCAAAGTTGTTGTTTTCCTTTTTTTTTTTTAGCTTTTCAAACAGGCAAAAAGGGCCCAGTACTCAATTTTTTACTGTAAAGTAACATTGCTTTGCTCCATAATTTCTGTCAGTGGTTGGTATAGTTGACCTGAGGAACACCCTGACTATATCCTCAGTCATTATCAAGCATATGTACAGTATCATTTTGGAGATATTAAGCCTTAAAGTTGGCTTTTTTTTTTTCTTTTTTCTTTTTTTTTTTTCCAACAGCTCCAATATTCCATTTTTACTGTACAATAACATCAAATTGCTCCATAAGCTCTGGCAATGGTTGGTACAGTTGACCTCAGGACAACCTTGAATATGTCTTCTCTTAATATTCTTGAATATTCTCACTTAATGTACCAGCTCCTTCCTGTAGACATGATATGTACAGTTAGTTATTCTTTGTTTGACGCAAGTGTTATATTAATTTCCTACTATCTGTACCGGTACTTCTTGTTAATTTGAAATAAACACTAACAGCATAATGTCAAAACAAAAACCGAACAAGTCAAACAGGAGCAGATCAGAAAACAAGGAGGCTTTGTACTAAAATATGGATAAAATATAAACAGGGAGTTGTCTAATGTCGTCAAGGAAGCCAACATTACGTTACCTGATGATCAGCATGTTGAGTCAGAAAATCCTCAGGCTCCTGCTGCGACATTTCATTTGGGGCGACGGTTGTGACTTCACTGCTGGTCCCGTGAGAAACTCAAATCGGTCCCTCACGTTTGTGTTGCGTGGCATGGGTTAGGACATTGAGAGGCATTATAGTGTGGTTATGTGCACCAAATCGGACTCGGCTTCTAGCTCGATAGCCGTGCATAATTTATGCAAACGCAATGCTCTGTTTACATGAACTCACGGAGTCCGACTCCTTGCACGTGCTCATCTCGACTCGATGGATTTATGAGCTTGATGACAAGTGTCACAAGTGTGTATTTTGTATTGGATTGATGTACTGCAATTCTAGTCATGTGAACAAGCAATTATCATTCCTAGTTATATGTGGCATGACGAAATACTGTACTACCAAGTTTGTATTGCAGTATCTTCAGTTTATGGGGTAGAGGGTGCTCAAATTGGATTGATTGAAGATGTAGTTTAGGTACAATTTGCTTGTTTTTATCAAAATTTAAGTTGATTGCAGTTCAAGGTGGCACAATCCTATCAGATGTTGTCATTTGGTCACGAAGAACACTGGTATTTGATGATTATTACCATAAGTACCACCATGTTGCAGGCATTGTGGTTACAAGTTTCACTCCAATTTTGATTGTTGTCTGTATGACTAGCAATCCGTTGAGCTGTCTAGGGTTATCATTCAGCTAAGGTGTCACAACTTTTAATTGCATGGGAACTTTGGGATCCATGGCAGATGGGCATTGTAAAAAAACGGATCTTGAGTCGGAAGGCCAGCTTGTCCTAATTGTGACCTTAATATGATGATTTTTTTTCCCTGCCAGATTGAGGAGAAATTAAATGGACATCCAAACCGGGGCCAATAATGGATGAGCTGGATGATGTCACAGTATCAATTTTAAATGGTATGTCATGTGTAGGTATGAAAAATTTCCATTACTGTGATTTGTCCGCTAAGTAATTAAAATAACTGTATGCTGACACTGATTTCAAAAAGAAGTATTTTACAAATTTGAGACAAAATGTCTAAACTGAATTGCATTTACAATTAATTCTGATAACAGAAATTGGCACAAAACAAACTTGGTTTGACTTGTCAAGTTGAATTAAATTCATTAGTTAAAAAAATGTATGAGTTGTTAAGTCTAAAAGGTTTGTTAATGATTGGACTGTCTTTATAGCTGCCAACATCGATGAAGTCTTGCTCCACACCCTCCGTCGTGATGATTTGAGAGACCTTTTTCCTGGACCAGAACACTTTCTCAGGAGGAAACTGATTTGGGCCCTTATTAGTGTAGATGTGATTGGTTACCTACTTTGCTCTGAAAACATCGAGCATAACACTTTTTTTTTTCTTTTTTCCTAATTGTGTCTATTGTTTCTCTCTTGTTCATAATGTTTTGGATCTGGTTTCCTCTCGGCTGAGAATTCCACCGTACCAGACAAGACTGCACCAAATGAAGCCAGGAACTGTGTCTTCATTCTGCATCCATTTGACTGATTTACTGATTTGTCTCCTCCATTTCATCAGCCAAAGATGGTCTGACAGCACAGGCCAGACATTATCAGACCCTGCAGGAGCTGTACAAGAAACCAAAACGCAACCAAGATGCTGTCTCCCAAATTCTTGACCTGCAGTTTCAAGCAAGAAGATCCTTCATTGATAGTGATGTTCTGAAAGAACAGGACAAGGCCAACAAAGATCCTGGATCCATATCCATGTGTCCAGGATCTTTATCGTGTAAGTGATTAACTTGTTTTGGTTTATGATGAAAAGCAAGCATTTTTGCAGATTTTAACATTGACTTGCATTATAGGCGATGAATTAGCTGCGGCGCATTCTGGATAAGGGCAACAGAAAATTCATTGATGAACTAAAAAAAGAGATGGGAAGACTTCTGCACCAATGTGTAATTTTATGGTGTTTGGAAAAAAAATGAAGTGATGAAGCCACGCATAACGCTGGATGTAGGTGAGTCATTTTGCTGTGTCTCTAATTGACTGTGTAGCTGTTTCCTTGGACATAGGATGGTTTATGTTGCGCTGAATGAATAGATGCAGAATGGTAATACTCTTCATGCTGAAAAAATAAGATTTTTTTTGTGATCAACACAAACCTAATAAGACTCATTTTTAGGAAGACTAACTTTGAACTCAAAGTTGATTTGTTCTATTCCAGTGGAATATTCCATCGCGCTGCTCAGGGCACTCCCCACACTCTTTCCTTCACCAAGTCCACCACCGAAGAAGCTGGGACATGCCAGTGAGGCACTGCTTCATGTCATTCAGGTGAAAGTTTGTTTGCATTTTCTCACATTCAACACTTCATAGTTCCATGCATGGATGTGGCGTTTCCTTCTTCTTTTTCTTTAGCCAACAGAAGATCCCACAATGTACTCGCAGAAGAGGTCTTTCTGCACCCCTGTGTTGCTGTTTGATGGGACCCGCTGTCTCATCTGTCTTGGAGCCACGGAAGACTTGAGTGACGGTCTGCTTCATCTGATGGGTTACTACTATGCCCTGCACCTCACATATCCAAAAGTGTGTGGCGAAACCTTCTCTCTGTCATTCAGACAGAAGTGCTACAGGACACTATCCATGAGTGAGACACCACAGCCTCATACAAAAAAGACCATGGCAGAATGGAAAGATTTTATTGGGGAGTAGAGCTGTGTACTAGGCATAGGTAGTGATACACTCCCCTGGTAGTTGTAACTTGAGGGTGGGTGGGAGTCTGTTGGAACAAACATGTTATCAGTGGTGATAGGAACACAACACTATATGCTGTCCCCATACTGTTTTTTTTTTTTTTTTGTGTAACTGAGTGTCAGGGAATCTGAATCAATATTCAACAATGATGACGGTGAATATTGTAACAATTGTTACTTGCGTTCTAGAAATGATTGCTTGAGGTTGTTTTAAGATGCAATGCCTTAGTGACGTTTTTATTACAAGGCAGTGAAGGCACTGTCAGCAATTTAAGTGAATAAATAGTTGTTGACAATATTAATTCTGTTTGCTGGTTTATTTTTTTTTTTGGGGGGGGCGATGGGCGTAGGGGGGGTGGATGCTTTGTCTCATTTTGAGAAAAAAAAAGCTAATATTGTGAACACTTAAATTAAGAAGAATTGCACTGTTAGTAGGTCTGGTTTTAAGGTCTTTTCATTCAAATTAAGAAAGAAGCAAACGTGAAAAAAGAATTGAGAAGCTAGTATCAAGTTTATTTGACTTAGTACAGTCCTTGGAATGAGTGCTTTACTGTTTATTTCAAGAGTTTTTCCATTCTTCAAATGCCAAGATATATCGTATTATTTTAAGAAATCTTACCAAGTGTAAATATCTTACTGCATTGGCAGATAATTTGACTTGTTTCTAGCCTGTTCTTTCTCAATTTAAGTGTTTATTTCTTAGATATATTTTGCAGTGTGTGGACACCGAGGGGAGCTCTAGAATTGGCTCATTCAACCGACCAACGAGCCAATCAGCAGCGGCGTCACAGGCCCTCCTCCTCCTTTGTTCTCTCTCTCACTTTGACTTCGGCACTGGACAGCCAGGTTTGTGGAGGGAAGGTTGGAACAAGGTAAGGACGGGGTACCCCATACATTCATGTACATAGAGTCACTAAGTCTTAAACTCACCAGTTTTGTATCGCTTATCGATAACCCTAATGCCATACAAGTCTATGAGGGTCAAAGGTCAACTTTGTCCTAAGGGACATGGGGCCACTTTCAGGTTCATCAGGATCCTCCTGGACACACCCACGCCAAATTTGGGGTTTCTAGCCCATGAGGAACCCCAAAACCCTCACTCTAATTCCAGCCTTATCGCTAAACCCTAATGCAGTGCAAGTCTATGAAGGTCAAAGCTCAACTTTGCCCGAGAGACATCAAGTGTTTTTTCATGAATCATTCATAAATGTTAAGAGTTTGCTTTGTGGCGAATTCACAATAAAAATACATTGACACTGTCAAGATGGACTCAAGCACTATTATTGAACTATACTGTAAAAAAAGCAAGTGGCCCCATGTCTCTAGGACAAAGTTGAAAATTCACCCCATAGACTTGCATTGAATTAGGGTTAACAATAAGGCTGAAACTAGGGTTAGGGTTAGGGTTAGCTGAAATTAGGGTTAGGGTTTCGGGGTTCCTCAAGTACTAGAAGCCCCAAATTTGGCGTGGGCGCTTCTTGGGGGCTCCTGATGAAAAAGCAAGTGGCCCCATGTCTCTAGGACAAAGTTGAAAATTCACCCCATAGACTTGCATTGAATTAGGGTTAACAATAAGGCTGAAACTAGGGTTAGGGTTAGGGTTAGCTGAAATTAGGGTTAGGGTTTCGGGGTTCCTCAAGTACTAGAAGCCCCAAATTTGGCGTGGGTGCTTCTTGGGGGCTCCTGATGAAAAAGCAAGTGGCCCCATGTCTCTAGGACAAAGTTGAAAATTCACCCCATAGACTTTTATGGCATTAGGGTTAGGGTCCAAGAGTACACATACACATTTTCTTTTGCTTTATTGATTTAAGCTCATCGTCTCCAGCTGCAAAGGTACAGAAACCTTTCTGTGTTTTGATGTCGTGTGTGTGAGAAAACATCACTTTTTTCTGTAAACTTGTGTTATCATTGTCCTTCATTGAAAATGACACAATCTTTCATTTCATTGTTCAGATGCCGAACACCAAGGCATTCCGTCGCTCTCTGGCCATGAAACGACGCCTGGAGCAAAAACGGGATTGGACACCTTTTCCACCTCGGAAGGACTTTGAACGTCGTGAGTACTTCCACGTTCATGATTTCATGTTCTGCCTGTGTTGTTATGTTGTATTCCAAATAAATCTTACAAAAACATATTTAGATTTTTCTTTTTTGTCAATTTACACAGGGCGCGGTACTGGTCAGCGACCTGGGTGCGAAGATGGCCCGTTTTGCTCCTGACTGACAAAACAGTGCAAGTTCGTTCTTAAGGCCCAGCAACCAGACAAGAAGGTATGGGTCGTGATTTTGTCAAGCCACGAGTTTCTTTATGTTTTTGTTCTGGTGGTGGGAGACTCACATCTCTGTCCACTTGTGGATGGTTTTGTGTTCTCTCCCCGGGCAACAACCTTGAACACGGGCTTGTAACAGACTCCGCCCAGGATTTTGCTGCACTACTGGCAACTGTGTTGGACCGCTGGCCCAAGGTTTGTTTATCTGCTGTGACAAACAAATTTGAACACATGAATGTCATCGCCACTTTGTTTTATCAATATCAAGTAATTCCATGATCCATAGTTCAATAACAAGAATATTCATGAATTTATTTTGCATTTTTATGTTTGTTTGGGTTTGTTTTTTTTATATACAACTATTTTGTAGGTGTTTGTGCTTGACTTTCCACCTCGCCTGACTGTCAAGCCAGAACTACAAACAGCGCTACGTCAAGTATATCATCGTGTTGCTGCACGCATGGGTGTGTAAAATACATATTTTTGTTGTATTTTTTTCTCTTCAGTGACACTGTGCTAACAGATATTTCTTAGAATTGTGTGATTACATAATTGATTATGTGACACTTCTTCCAGGTTTAACATTTGTGTATATGGCCGATCACCTCCCCCTTCGTCAGCTGTACATGGTGGTGTTATGATGGTGTAAGTTTTGCCTTCTTCAGCCTTACTTGCTCTTCATTTGATTTGACAAATATGTGTTAACATGTTGTTTTCTGTTTAGGTGCACCTCAGGACTGATTTTGGTGGAGCGTCTGCATGCTGCAGTGCTCCATCAGCTCGCACCCCCTTCACCTAGGCCAGGGGTGTTGTGCCACAACCAATCATCGCCCAGGGTGTCTCCCAGAGTGGTTGTGACAGGTCCTGTCCACATGCCAGTGTATGGACCCGCTCCTGAATGGACTCTTGTTGGACAGGAGGTTGAGGTAACCTGTTCATCCCTCTTTTTTCCCCCCCCCAATCGTGTATTTGTCAAACTGTGCAACTTTTTATTTTAAAAATGAACACTTATCCTAAGTTGACTCTGATTTCCTCTCCTCTTTTTTTTATAGACAGTACCAACAGCTGTTGAGACTGCATTTCACACAGACATCCCGTCCAATCCCGTGTGGTTCAGTGAGGCTGTGCTGCTGGACCACATGGAGACCGTCGTGGAGTCATCTGGCAGGGTTTCCCCAGCTGCCACGGTAACATTCACATAATTATTCATACACTTATCAACTAGGGGTGGGTGAAAAAAAAAATCAATATTGCAATATATTGTTGTGCTTTCTGTCGCAATAAATAATCGATACACTGACGGCAAATATCAATATTTTTTTCCAAACACCACCTGTCCACCTGTCCCGGGAAAGATAAAATCTCTCCCAGGACACAATTTGTCCCGTTTTTTAGGGAAAATGACAAAACCTCATTTAATTTCCGTCTGTGGTCTAGATAGGGTTGCCAACCCTCCCGTAAAATACGCGATTATCCCATATTTGGCAACTAAAAAGCCTGTCCCGTAATGAACTGATGGGGGACGCACTTCACTTTGTCCCGTATATTTCGGGGACGCGGTTATTTATTTATTTATTTTGTCTGCATCATTTTTTATTGATTTTCAGAATCGGGGCAGTGAAAGGATTTTTTTCCCTCTGTCATCTTCCCGTCGGTTTGTATATCCCAAGTCCCCAAGTTGAGATAAGACAAGTTGCTACTGACTTTACATTACCAGAAAGCACTGTCCTTGTTTACATGAAAGTTATTAATGTTCATGCACTTTAATATGTTTGCTTGTGCAGTGCACGTTTGTTTGTACATTATACAAAGTTTTGGAATAAATGCAAGATCACAGGCATTTTCCTTTTTATGGGTATTTTTTTCTTTTTCAGTCACATATCGTCTGCAAAATTTCGAAGATATCGAAGATATCGTGTGTCGTGATGTTGTCATTATCGTGGGCCAAATATCGTCACAGTATCGAATCGTGGGTTAGCCGTATCGCCCCACCCCTATTATCAACACAAGATCACATATGTACAGTACATGTACAGTTTAATTAGTGTGTTACTTTGTTTATGAATTCATTTCTTTATGTTCTTCCAGATGTCCAGCCTGAGACGTCGATCAGCACGCGTTGCCTCAAAAACCAAAACAAACAAGTGACATGTTGGTATTTGGGATATGTGTATTTCATTGTGTGCATCTTTGTGATAGGACAATAAATGCAGTTCTTTAAACGTTACTTTGTGTCCTTGTATTTGCAGGTGTGGGCAACACGTTCAACTGTCCACATGACTGAGTCTGCCTCCAGCAATGTCACAGCAGTGCAGCAGGTTTGTACTTATTCATTTCCACTTCATCACCTGTGTGTGTTTTCTTGGCTTTACACCGATCTTATCGGCTGTATCGGATCGGCCGATATTTGGCATTTTTTGAAACGTTCATGATCGGGCGTCATGTCATGAATCACCGATCAATGACGTCATGGTCGCGTTGAAACTTTTTTAATCTGTCTCATTTCCTCCAAAGTAGTTTCACAGCATCGACATGTTTATTTGTTTGTATCCGAGTGTTATGTAAATGTATAGATTTGGGTTTACATTGTTGTCAGTTCCTTTTGTCTGCTGTGTGTCCGTTTGGGCACTAGATGGCGCAGTAGATCCTGTGTTCCCTTTTTTTTGCTTGTTCCAGGTGCGGAAAGGTGATTGGCTGGTGCCAATATTAAAGGAGGAGGACTTCAACACCTCGGTCTCTTTGTCCTTCTCCCAGCTCCCAACCAGAGGCCATGTGCCGCAGCAGCAGCATTCTGTGTTCAGCCATCAATTCTGTTTTGTAATCTATTTCAGTTCCCTTTGTGTCCACGTAGCCCGTAGGGGAGGGAAGCCATTTGTGTTGTGACCCTTTTCTCCTGTGTTTTAGTTAAGGAGGTTAGTTTGACTGTCATTTATTTGATTGTTTTCAAGATCCATAAGAGAGCCATTTTGTTTGTTGTTTTGGCCATGCCCTCCCTGACGCCAGTGCAATGATGGTGACGTTTAATAAAAACCATCCTGTGGACGAAGCACCTTTGTCTAATTTGAGAGCTGGGAGAAGGGGGGGAGCCTTTATGTGGTGTCCTGGTTCCCCCTAGGCCGGGGCATAACACCGAGAGCTAATGATTCATGATTCAAAAACCTTCATTTTCGTCTTCGTGCCTCTTCCTGTTTTGAGTACTGTCGCTATGTGACGGACAATAAAGTTTCTTTGAATCTGCAATATATGCAACGCTACAGTACCTCGCGGGGGAACTTTGGCAAAAAATTTCAACACCACAAATTTAATCAGGCGCTTGGAAAAGATACACACGGAGGAGCATGTCGAGTTCAAGAAACGCAGCGCGGAGAAAGAAAAAGAAAAGCAAACTCTGAAACGGATGCTAAATCAAACAACTTTAGACGGTGCTCCTGAGAAGGCAAGGGGTGTACAGAAACAAGTATTTATTGCCCCTAACGTGATCGGATCGGTGATCGGTTTATTTAAACTCACTGATCGGTGATCGGCATAAAAATCGTGATCGTGTAAAGCCTACTGTTTTCCTTTCTATGTTTATTGGCATAAAATCACATCTTTCTTATTTTAATCAGGTGGAGGCGACGCCACAGATGACCAGAGCTGTGCCCGTGGTTCCTGTGGCTCCCGGTTGCCAGCACCAAGCCAGAGGAGGCCAGCACCGTCCAGGAGGCAACACAGAAGATCAACTAAGCTAAGGAAGCTTTTCTTTCTTCTTCTGTTGCCTTTGACTGCTCCGCTCGTTCTACGCCTCGCACACGTGATTTGTGATCCATCATCAGTTCGTACTAGTGAAGATGCAGTGGCAGATCATGGCACTGGTATTAGATTAGCCACAGGTGGAGAGCTGCTGACGTCACTTTCCTGCACCGCGCGCTTACTTTGAGATTGCGATTTCGTTTTCGAGTTGTGGTAACTCTTGTGCAGGGCAGGACCACGAAAATTAAAAAGCAATGCTCTCAGTTTTCTTTTTGATTGTGTCATAAAAGGTGCGACACGAATAAGAAAATGAAAATGCATTTAGGAATATTTATTAATGATTTTAATTATGAGTCAAATAATGCAGCTTCGTTCTTAAAATGAAAAAGCATTCTGCTATTGCTTTTTCATTTTTGAATTTTACATTTCATATTGAATTTTGGTAACTCTTTGCTGGTGCATGTTTTGAAAATTAAATCTCAAATGTGTTTTCCTTCATTTGAATTAAGTACAAGAATGAGCAGTCATGAATAAGAAAATGAAAATGCAGATTGAATGACTTATTAACCATTTTAATTATGAGTCAACTAATGCAGCCACGTTCTTAAAATGAAAAAGCATTTCTGCTGTTGCTTTTTCATTTGGATTATGGTAACTGTCTGCTTCCACACTCCAGTGGTTCTGCACATTAGTATAAATAGAGTGATTCTCTATCATTACATCACAGGACGGCGGCACTCTGACAGATTCCATGAACCTGGACACTGATGATCCAGACTTTGGACCAGATGAGCCAACAGGCCACAGTGGAAACGGGTCAGAACATGGGACTGGCTGCTGAAAGTATACAGGTAGGTGGCACTGTCATCCCAAGTTGTGTGGTGTGGAGGATCGGGGCCAAAGTTCCAGATGCTCACAGATGTGACTGTGGATTCAGGAGGAGTGTTTGAAGGCTGGACTCCCAACAGTGATTGGCTGCTGAGGACCTCTCAATCACAATCAGGTTTTTTAGTGGCTGTGAGATTGAAAGTGAGATTGCATTGTCCAGGGAGGAGGACAGCAGTCAGTCATGTTTCACCTCCAGTCAACACGCAGTGGTTCACTTGAAGGTCCAAGAGGCCTACAGACCTACACAGAGTCTGGATGTGGCAGCACAGTGGCATCATTGTCTTTGTTGTGTTGTTTGGTCATTGTGATCCAATGTAATGTGAGAGAAGGACAAGTGCAGTTCTATTGGAGTGAGTTGCTTACAAATACAGATCGCACGATTTCTATCCCAATTGTTAAGTGGGAAAGAGACCTGTCTCTCCAGCCTCACTTTAATTTCTGGAGAACAATCTGCCTGAACACCTTTTCACTGATAAAACAACCTATTCTACAATTAATACATTTTAAAGTACTCCACAGGATCCACTACACTGGACAGCGGATGTTTCAGATGGGCATGACCGTCTCTCAGACCTGCTCACACTGCACAGTTAATGTCCCAGATAATTACCTACACGCTGTATGGCATTGCCCACCAGTAAATAAATTCTGGCACGTAGTATGCAATGATCTATCAGCACAGGTTGGTTACAACATCACAGCCACTCCTTCTTTTTGTCTCTTAGGGGACCTCAGTGATATCACATCAGATAAGGCAGAATCTCGCATGCTGATCACCTCCTTATCTATCGCTAAGAAAACAATCTTTCCCACTCTGGATGGGCCCTGTGCAGTCCGGTGCCCCTGGGGTGCGAGACCGGCTGGGCCTATGGGGACCTCGCCACTTGCGGCGATGCGCCATACTGGGTCCGTAGGGGGGGGGCATCTGGGTGCCCGGGCCTGCCTTGGGTACCGATCCTCCCGGTGGGTGAAGGGGCTGGGTCCTGTCATGGGGATGAGTCCGGTCTCGCTTGCCCTGGGGGGCCCCCGTCCAGAGGACGGGCTCTGCTGTCTGTTCGCCCCGGGTGGTGTCCCTTCTCCTTGGGGTATCTGCCTCCTTGTCATCTTGCCCTGGCTCCTCGTGGGGCGGGTGCCCTCTGGTCCGGGGGCCTGCTGCTCCGGGCCTCTTCCTGGCCGGCATTGCGGCGGGTGTGCCGTGTCCGGGCCCCGCCGCCCTGGGCTCGTCGCTGGCGTGGGGCAGTTGCGGCCTCGGAGGCCGCACTATTTGGCAGCCTACTTCCAGTGACGTACTTAAACACCCCCACTCCCACATTCAGGTACACACACCACCACATCCACACACACACACACACACACACACACACACACACGCACGCACACACACACACACACACAGGAGCAGCAGCTCGAATTGGCTGAGAACTAAATATCTTCTTATCTTACTGGGTGTAAATGAATCTGTCCATTTTTTAAATGTCGAAATTTAACATTTGGTTTCTATTTTTTCAGATATTATTTCTGTCAAATTCATTTGAATCAACAGAAGAAGAAAATCAGTGTGTAGTTCAAACTTTGTGCGTCTTTGTGTTCAGTTTTTCTGCTGTAGTTGTGCTTTTCTTTTCATTCCAGATGAATTCCACTCAATTTCCTTTTCAAACCTTGTAGGTGTTGAGTGAGCTGCAGCGCCCCCTGGCTACAAGTTTCATACTGTGACTCTGCTGACCGAGGTAAAAAACCAACAAACTGACACTTTGCTGAGGTCCTCCTGGAGGAGCTGAAGGTGCAGAACCTTCTCAGGCCTCTCTGAGGAGGAACTTGCGGCTGTCGGTCCTCTGCTGCCCCCTGCTGGTCACACAGGCCTCTTACACCTCCGTTTGTCTGTTCAGCACATATTACATTTTTTAATGGCTCTATAAACGTCACTGATGAGACGATTTTATGATTCCAGCAGTTGAATTTTTTTAATTCCAAATCTGCAATAACCTTCTGATCAATGAAGACAGAGTTGATTAAAATGATTTCAAAATTGACCCGTTTGAGAAAAGCTGCACTGTGGCATTGTTTGCATGTTGTTTTAGCTCTCAGTGGCTTCATTTCGCATTTTTCTTAAAAGCTTCGTTTAGTGGTCCATTGTGGTCAATGGGACACTGAACATCCGATTTGTGTGCCCGAGTTTTAAGAGGATCAGGTGCGGACATTTTAGCATTTAAATTATTATGGCTTATTAGCATAGGTACGTAGTACCTCACCTGTCCGTTCTTTTTACAGTGCTTCCTGAACACCTCACCGGCACACTACAGCCGCCTGCTAGCACAAAGCTGCGCAGAGCCTCCTCGTTGTTCTCCTCACCTGGAGGACGCTTGGTGATCAAGACCTGTCTCCCAAAACTCGGTCCTATAAGATAAGTGCAGGAACACTGCCGCTTTGCCCGCACTTGATTGTGCTAGCCGCCCCGTACAGACGGTGGACGGTGCATGTTGCTTCCGTCCCGCCTTGGTTTTACTTGTTGTTTTTCCGTTCTCGTTGTGTTTTTCTTCGTTTGCTTACGTCGCCACTGCTGACCCTCAGACAGCAGACGTTACACTATCAAGTCGCCGGTCCAGCTACAGTGGTGTGCGTGCGTGCGTGTATGCGTGTGCGTGGTTGGTGGGAACTTGGTTGGTGTGTGTGTGTGTGTGTGTGTGTGTGTGTGTGTGTGTGTGTGTGTGTGTGTGTGTGTGTGTGTGTGTGTGTGTGTGTGTGTGTGTGTGTGTCATTGCATTGTTTGTTTGTTTTTCTTGCTATTTCAGTACATGTGACAGATTTTAGGGAACTTTTAGTAACCAACTGTTTATCTTTTCTTTTGTAGTCGCTGAGAGCTGCTGGTGGTGGCGGTGTCCCGGGTGGTGGGCCCCTTCGAGTGCTATGACCCGGGATTGTGGTTGTTTTCTTCTTTTTTTTTGCACTTCACTTTCTTTGCAGGTGTGTCACGTGTGAGTGGGGTGTTCCTTGTTTTCTTTGGTTCCTCCCCCGTTTGGCCCCCTCATCGGTAAGCCTCAGTTTCTACACCAAGAATAAGGAGCTCAGTAGCTCCGTTTTAAGTGTTGGTCTGTTTGTTCCTTTTATTTTTAAATGTTGAATAAAAGTTGGTTTGATATTTTAAACATTCTGAACCACGTCTCCTACTCCTTCCTCGTAGAACTTACCTGTGTGCCTAATTATTACTTTTGTGTTTAGTAGAACTCCCTGGGTGAAATTCCCAGGGTGGCGTTGTCGGTTCCTTTTCATTTTGTTAAATTCCCAATATTAAATCTTGCTTTATCAGATAGCCATAACCACTCTCATCGCCACAGGATATTTGAGTCAACTGAGTCAAACTGTCGTGTCTACTTCCCAGTCTCAATAAAAATGTTCACTACTGCTTTGTGCGAGCTTCTTAAATGGAGGTTTGTCGGGGTTTTTCCCTTTTTAGAAGCAAGCCACATATTTTGTGTCTTTCCACCACAAGACATTGGCTTTTGTCACTCTCTTCGTCGTATTGGGAAAAAGTGGCATATCGGACTTTCCCGCCGCGAGTCGCTCGTCAACATACTGCTGTGAAAGAGGGGTGACGTCACAGAACGCGAGGTGCATTTAGGTGCTGCTGCGTAAAACGCAAACATTTTCCTGGGCAAGTATTCATTTGACAGACGTAAACGAAGTGAAATATGACTTCAATTTAAGTTTGTTTTAGTTTGTTTTTATAAACACACAAAAAAGTTTGAGTTAGTTATCGTTTTTGAAAAAAGTTCTTGACTTCTACTTTAGAGATATTGATGACGAGTTGTTGCATATAAACGGTGTGACTATGTGGTTCGGCAAGCGGTGGTGCTGTCTGTACATAGCTTAGCAAACGGCTAGCGCTAGCACCCCCTTTCAATGCCAGAGTGAAAAGATCCACACGGAGTGCGTCTAGGTGCCTCTATGTTTGTGTCTGTGTGTGTGTGTGTGTGTGTGTGTGTGTGAGAGAGAGTGGATGACGCCTTGCAGGTGCGATCCTGGATGTCGGCTGCTGATTGGACGCGCCACGGCTGAGAAGGAGGAGCAGTCGAGCCAGCCTGATGGTCATCCCTCCTCCGCTCCCAACTGTGCAGTTAGTCACTTCTGAAATGGTGTTAGAGCACGCAGCCGTAGGTAGTGATGGCCGATCGAGGCTTTGTTGAAGCTTCGACACTTGTTTCAAAAAATGGTTCATTACTCGAGGCTTCAATGACACAGTGCTCGAGGAGGTCATCTAGTGCTCAATAAAATGAAGTGCAATGGAAACGTGTTCATTGTTTCATAGGTTGTTTGGGATTTGATTCGCCATGCATTCTTGTTGGACAACACTACATGCTTGTATGGTTCAATGCTGACACAATAAAATAAAAATGAAAAATAAAGACAATGTCTCTTTTTTGGCACGACTGATTGTAGTAGACTATAGCTCTTATACTTAGCCTGACAGTTTGTGCAATGAATTATATTATATCCTAAAACAAGACTAAATAGCCCATAGTTTAAAAATATGTTCAATAGTAAGTGTTCAGTGGGTCAGATGTCAAATGTGATCTATTTAAAATGTAGAATAGATGAGCTAAATAACACGTATATAATACACATTGATGGGAATTGAACCATCGCCTCAGTCTTGCAAGTCCAAGATTGTCATAATGTACCACAAACCCAAATCACACTCCCTTTTTTCATCGAAGCTGTTTGAGTAGCGTTAGCACACAGTGATTCCTCATCAACTACAGGCCTACACTTCAAATAATTATGAGAAAAATCCAACGTAAAGAGAGCACTTCCATTAGGAAATAGTCAACATGAAATTTCGTCTTCTACTGACACCTGCTGGTCAAATTGAATAGTTGCAAATATTGTGAACAAGTTGTCATCTAATTCTAATCCTAAACAATATGGCCATTCCAAGTCAAGTATTAAGACAATTAATCAGGTTTGTACTGCTTGATTGAACACATTCATCCCGTTCCAGTGCACTAAAACCCACTTCCCTTCAGGACCGTGTCAGCGAAGCCAAAACTTCCTTGAGTGACGCTGTTTCCCAGCATGCAATGCGAGCTAGCGATTCACAATACTATTTCATCACAAACATGGATGTAAAAAATAAAAAGGGAAAAAGGGAAAAATGAAACTTCAGGAACAGCAACCATTGCAATACAAGCAGAACTGGGCCGAAGTTTTATATTATGTACACCATAATACAGCCTTCTGGTGGACAAGCCATACTATTTAAACCGTGTCCTCCTATGGCACTTCCGTGGGTGGAAGTTCATCATCGTAGAGGTCACGTGCTGGTTGCGCGTCATTGCCCTTGCAGGGTATCTGATTCAGGTGAGTATATGGAAAACATAGGTCAATGTGGTCAGTCGTAACAAGAGAAGCTTGCTGGCGAAAATAATGCACTGCAAGTGGATGTCACACTTTTTTTTTGTTTTGTATGAGCATTTAAAAAAAACAACAACATAATAATATGGATTTGAATTTACCATGTATGTTTTGGAGTTCATTGAAAGAGGTTAATATATACATATATATATATATATATATATATATATATATGTATATATATATATATATATGTATGTGCGTGCGTGTGTGTGTGTGTAACTTATCTATTTCTATCCATCTATCAAACTTACTATCTCGGGATCTATCTACTACTAACTCTCAAAAAACTAACGGACAACCAAGAGCAACAAAACCAACCTACTGCAATTCGTATATTTTAGTGTGTGTGTGTATGTGTGTGTGTGTGTGTGTGTGTGTGGGGGGGGGGGGGGGTGGTTAAAATGAGCACAGTGATGGTTCCGCAGCATAAAGTGTATCTTCAGTCATCGATTGTATGTGTGGGAGTCCCTCGGGTTCAGCCCAGCTGATTTAGTGTTCGGTGAAAGGACCCTCGCGTCTGTTAAGGGGTAAGTGGCTTTCCGATGTTAAATGAGTAGTAAATGTGTTAGATTACGTCTTTTTTTTTTCGTGAATGCTTGCATCGTGCTTGTGAAACTGCTCACAAAACTCTTGTCGCCAGCCAGTCTAAAATGAAGCGGCAGTTTGACAAGAAAGCTGTGGCTCGAGTTTTTGAGACAGGCGACCGAGTGTTGGTATTGTTGCCGTTACCCGGTTCCCATTTGCAGGCTCATTTTTCTGGTCCGTATGTCGTGGAGCGCAAACTTTCCGATACAGATTATGTAGTGCACACTCCTGATAGAAAACGATCGTCCCGCGTCTGCCACGTCAAAATGTTGAAAAGTTAGCTGCGGAATTCTTATTTCGGGGGAACTGAGCTGTTTTTCTTGTTTAGTTTTGTTTGTAGGTATGTTAATAGGGTTTAGGTCTTAAGAGAGGGGGTGATATGACCCACAGGTGGGTCTAGATGCCTCTATCTTTGTGTCTGTGTGTGTGTGTGTGAGAGAGTGGATGACGCCTTGCAGGTGCGGTCCTGGATGTCGGCTGCTGATTGGACGCGCCACGGCTGAGAAGGAGGAGCAGTCGAGCCAGCCTGACGGTCATCCCTCCTCCGCTCCCAACTCTGCAGTTAGTCACTTCTGAAATGGCGTTAGAGCACGCTGCCGTAGGGGTGGGCTGCCATTTTCTTTGTCCCCTCTTTTCTCCTGTTTATTAAGTATGTAGGGAGGTTAGCCTTTCTGTATTTGGCTTCTCTTTCTTTCTTTAGTTAGTTCTTAAGGCGAGGTAGTTGGAGTTTGGTTTATTATTTTGGCCTGGGCCCACCCTGAAGCCTTTGCTGCCCACCGGTTAAGTTGTTTTGTTTATTTCATTTACTGATTTATAAAATGTTTTTTGTTGAAACTGCCAACTGCAGTGAAAAATTAATGAGGCTTGGGAGTGGGGGAAGGTGTCCCACATGTTGCGTCGCGGTCCCCCTAGACGGGACGTAACACAGAGTTTTCGCCGTGACAGCAGGTTGAGCTCCTACCGTGTTACAGGTGACGTCGTCACATTAGCCTGTTCCATCCCTGCTAAATTATTTAAAGAACTACCGTAAGTAAACTTTTAAATTATAATACACTCTACACTAATTGTAATTTCCTGCCCGTGGTTCTATATTGCAACAGTTGACGGCTCATATCAGCAGATAAGCAGCAACAATCTGGGCATTGCGGGTGATTCATAAATATGTCATTTCTTATTAATTAGCCCATAAGTGTTGTACACCAGTGTGACACCAAATGCTTGTTGCTGACAGCAGTGAAGAAATGACACTCTAGTGGTTCTGCACATTAGTATAAATAGAGTGATTCGCTATCATTACATCACAGGACGGCGGCACTCTGACAGATTCCATGAACCTGGACACTGATGATCCAGACTCCGGTCCAGATGACACAACAGGCCACAGTGGAAACGGGTCAGAGCATGGACTGGCTGCTGAAAGGATACAGGTAGGTGGCGCTGTCATCCCAAGTTGTGTGGTGTGGAGGATCAGGGCCAAAGTTCCAGATGCTCACAGATGTGACTCTGGATTGAGGAGGAGTGTTTGAAGGCTGGACTCCCAACAGTGATTGGCTGCTGAGGACCTCTCAATCACAATCAGGTTTTTTAGTGGCTGTGAGATTGAAAGTGAGTGAACAACATTAAATAAAGAGCTCCTGCAGGGTCCCAATTTGACAAGTACACTGCTAGGTGTGCTGCTTCGTTTTCGCCAAGGCCCTGTAGCATTCATGACTGACATTGAGGGAACGTTTCATCAAGTAAGAGTTTCCAACCAGGATGTAAACTTCTTACGCTTCCTCTGGTGGCCAGATGGGGACATTACAAAGGACCTACAAGAGCACAGGATGCTGGTCCACATCTTTGGGGCAGTGTCATCCCCAAGCTGTGCTTCATTCGACGACAATCAGCATGACTTCCCAGCCGAGGTTATAAACACTGTTGGTCAAAATTTCTATGTGGATGATTGTCTAAAGGCCGTCAGCACGGTGGAACAAGCAATACATCTGTACCAGCAGCTAACAGACCTGTGCGGTACAGGTGGATTTAAGCTCAATAAGTGGGTGAGCAATCATCGCTCGGTGCTGGCCGCCATTCCTGAAGAGCAGAGAGCTAAAGAGGTAAAAACACTTAACCTTGACAGAGACCAGCTCCCTATGGAGAGGGCCCTTGGAGCTCAGTGGGATGTACAGCAAGATACATTCACATTCAGCATCAGAACCAAGCTGGGATGGGATGAGGAAATCCCTCAGGTCATGGTACATCCCATATATAGTTTTTCAGGCGCCAAACTACAACAAAGGAACTCATCTATAACAAATCTACAACCTTGTAAGGGCAAAACCTACTTGTTTTAATTCAGATTAATAAACTAAAGCTTATTCGATTATCATTATGTTGTTTTTTTTAAACGCTCATACAAAACAAAAAAAGTGGAGGGAGAGTAGTCTGAATCGGGTTCTGGAGCATTGCTCCACCTCATCCACCGCACTCATTAGCGTCACATCCACTTGTCGTGCATCATTTCCCCCAACAAGCTTCTCCTGTTAGACCTTCCCCGAGGTGGTTGGTGGGGTGACGAGCACCCAGCACGTGACCTCTACGACGAGTTTCTACCCACGGAAGTGCCATAGGAAGACATGGATTAAATAGCATGGCTTGTCCACCGGAAGGCTGTATTATGGTGTACATAATATAAAACTTCGGCCCAGTTCTGCTTGTATTGCAATGGTTGCTGTTCCTGAAGTTTCATTTTTCGTCCCTTTTTATTTTTTACATCCATGTTTGTGATGGAATAGTATTGTGAATCGCTAGCTCGCATTGCATGCTGGGAAACAGCGTCACTCAAGGAAGTTTTGGCTTCGCTGACACGGTCCTGAATGGAAGTGGGTTTTAGTGCACTGGAATGGGATGAATGTGTTCAATCAAGCAGTACAAACCTGATTAATTGTCTTAATACTTGACTTGGAATGGCCATATTGTTTAGGATTAGAATTAGATGACAACTTGTTCACAATATTTGCAACTATTCAGTTTGACCAGCAGGTGTCAGTAGAAGACGAAATTTCATGTTGACTATTTCCTAATGGAAGTGCTCTCTTTACGTTGGATTTTTCTCATAATTATTTGAAGTGTAGGCCTGTATCTGCACACAATTTGGAATTCGTCCCAGCGCCCTGAGCTGTAAATTTGGACGGTGTAAAATGAAAATGGCCATCTGCAGCAGAATGAAAGTGAGATTGCATTGTCCAGGTAGGAGGACAGCAGTCAGTCATGTTTCACCTCCAGTCAACACGCAGTGGTTCACATGAAGGTCCAAGAGGCCTACAGACCTACACTGAGTCTGGACGTGGCAGTACAGTTGGATCATTGTCTTTGTTGTGTTGTTTGGTCATTGTGATCCAATGTAATGTGAGAGAAGGACGAGTGCAGTTATATTGGAGTGAGTTTTTTAGAGTGTAATAGAAGTTATAATGCAGAGTCTTTTCATGAAATGTTCTATCACCTGGCATCCATCCATCCATCCATCCATCCATCCATCCATCCATCTTCTACTGCCGTATCCGGAGTCAGGTCTCGGGGGCAGCAGCCTCAGCAGAGACCCCCAGTCTTCCCTGGACCAGTCACCTCCTCCAGCTCCTCCAGTGGGACCCCAAGGCTTCCCCGTCCAGCCCAGAGACCTGGTCAGCACCACTCTGACTCCCTGAGTCCCTGCTGCTCAGGTGAGGCTTCAAAGATCTGGCTGCACCTGATTGGACGGTCGTGGAGGATCTCCTTGGTCTTCTTGGTCTTCTTGGTCTCCAGCTGTTTGACCTCATGCTCTCTGTTGACCTCCTCACTCAGTCCCTCAGTGATGTAGAGCTCAGTGTAGATGCTGTTGAGGAGAGTTTGACTTCTTGCTTCTTCACCTTCAGTCACACGTTCACATCTCCTCTCCAGACTGATCTTCTGCTGCTGTAGAAGCTCCTGCAGACCACCAACCTCTGGAGCTGAGAGAAGGTTGGAGAAGAAAACATCAGTGTGACAGTGTGAGCATCATTTTCTGTCCACGACTTGAAGCTGAAAGCATCCAAACTCCATTTTTCAGCTGATGTGGTGAAGCTGCTGTTGTCTGACTGTTTGCTCTAAATGTCCTCCAGTGGATCTTCTCACTGGAGGTCCTGACCACGGTTATAATAGTTAACGAAAACGAACAAAATAACAAAAACTTCAATTGAAAAAAACAATTGTCACGTTGCCAGGGGTTAGGATTTTGGTACCTGCCTCGTTGGGCTTCGAAGCGAGCAGAGCTGAGACCATAAGGGTGACGTAGCAACGTTCAGGACACTGATTGGCCAAAGGCAGTCTTTCACGAAAGACCAAAACCGCCATTTTTAAATGCCTCGCGTGTGGATTTTTACATTAACACGTATTAAAAACTGAAAAGCTTATGAAACTGTACCATGGGTGAACAAAGAACTACAGACGTTTCTGTTCTCTGTGGCCGAAGAAAAAGCACAATGCAGACAGTTGTGCAGAAAGTTTAGTGTTAGCTAAAATATCGGGCACACATGTATACATTTCTTTCCATTGTAACAGGTCACTACAAGATCTGCAATCCATTACCTAGAATTGGTTTTCCTTAAACTGATGCACAGGATTAATAATTTGACTTTGATGGGCAAATTTGACAACAGAATACAATTATGAAGCACTAAAACACAGGACCACAAAACAATTAAATGCATGATGAAATAATGATATGCTTTGTTAAATGAAATAAAATGGCATTTTCAACTAAGCAATAAAATAGTCGGTGGTGCAGTGGTTAGCGCTGCCGCCTCACAGCAAGAAGGTTGTGGGTTTGATTCCGGGGCCTGGACCTGGGACCTTTCTGTGTGGAGTTTGCATGTTCTCCCTGTGTCTGCGTGGGTTCTCTCCGGGTTCTCCGGCTTCCTCCCACACTCCAAAAACATGCATGTGAGGTCAATTGAACGTTCTAAATTGTCCGTAGGTGTGCATGTGAGTGTGAATGGTTGTTTGTCTCTATGTGGCCCTGCGATGAACTGGCGACTTGTCCAGGGTGTCACCCTGCCTTCGCCCTAAGACAGCTGGGATAGGCTCCAGCAGACCCCCGTGACCCTGAATAGGAATAAGCGGGTATAGGAGATGAATGAATGAAATCTTTATTGAATGAATGACACATTTTATTTCACTCGTGGTTTATGTAATTATTATTTTTTGCTCCATAGCTTTCATGATTCAGCATTACATGTTAAGCATGATGAATTGCATGAAAAGAGAGAGCACTCGCTGATAAATTAACATGGTGTGCTGTTTAATTCCATGAGGACGACAAAATATTTGCAAATTTGTGTTAGCTACACACATTGACAGGTGCAAGAGAAAGGGAGGAACTTTCAAGATCGTTGAGTTTTTATTTTTTATTTTTTTAGTTCTGATGAAATAAATAGACCAATCATTTCATTACTTTGTCTGCTTTCCAAAGAGAGTTGCTTCAAAGAATTATCATTTATTATTCAGTGGCACATTGCTCACTTGTTTAATACACAAATAATAGTATATTATTATAATAATACTATTTTATTAATATGATAATAATAATAATAATAATGATCATAATAATAATAATAATAATAATAATAATGATCATAATAATCATTATGATTATTATTTATAAAATTTCAAAACAACCATCGTCAGTTGTTCCGTAAAAAGAATACATTAATTTCCATGTTGAATTTTGTACGGTTTGTGAGCGCGCACGTCTGTCAGTGACGGTCTCCACACTGACACAACTGTGCATGCTCTATTATCCCATCAATGCGGAAGTCAAAACGTTTTTGGGAGCCATGCGCTGGGTGAGCAACTTCATTGAAAGCAATGGGACGCCATCTTGGACTCTGGGGGCTTGCCGCACTGTCACGCAGGTTGTGACGGAGCGGGCCGGCGACGCACAGGTATGACGTGAATGATTGACAGCTACCATTCGTTCCCGTTAGCGAGAGGATTAAAAACAAACAGACACCATAATGGCATCAAAAAGGACTTATCCCAGCGGTGCGGAGAAACGGAAGGAAAAGAAAACTGATCAAGAAAAACTTGCAAAAGGGAAAGGTAAGTTATTTGTTTGTGATGTGGGCTGGAGAAGTGGAGGTGAAACGCTGTCCCCCCCCCCAAGTTTGTTTATTTGTCCTGCTAGCCAGCTAGCTAGCTAGCGTCGGATAAATGTTAGCTGGCTGGCTAATATTTGTTCGTCATGAATCAGCGTTTTTGTTTGTTTTATGAAAGTTGACCATATCCATGTTGGCCTATCCTGCCATGGGAATGACTGATTGACTCCACATCCGTTTATTCACATTCTAACAGGGAGGGCGGGAGGGAGGGCATGTTGAAGTTGTTGTTGTAGTCAGTCCCCTGTTATTGTTCAGTGGAAGTTGTCTCTCACATATTTGACTCTTAATGTTATTTTAGCCTTAACTTAGGATGAATTTACTAAGCTTAGTTTGTATTTTGTAGGCCCTTCATTAGAAATGTGCTACTGTTTTATAATTCAAAGAAATATTTTATGGAAATACTTTATTTGGCATGGTGTTGACTATTTTAGACTGTGTGGCAGTGGGTCATTTATCTTAGTTTTATTACTTTAACTAGTACAGTGTGTAAAGTAATGCCAAAAACTCTTAAAAATGACAGTTTTGTAATTGGGTAAAAGCTTTAAAGGGACACTGCAACCATAATGTTTAATTTAAAAACAAATTCATTTTTAATTTTCCTATATTACTGCAACATCACTGTAATAATAAAATAGGAAAATGCGCTTCTGATCTGTTTTGCTTGATGATCTAATGAGCTTTGTCTCTGCAGGAGCAATTCTAAAATATGTTGGCGCTCCAGACATTGAGCCAGAGGGATCTCCCGAACATCCTGACCAGGAAGCTCCAGGACCAACACGTTCCTCAGAACCTCCTTCTGTCCAGGTGAATAATGTGTGTTATTCTTAGGAGCTAAGCTGATAAGTGTGGGACGAAACTACGGCAATTAAGCATTATTTTGATTGTTGGTTTGCTTTTTAGTGTTGCACTTGTTGGTTTGTTGGATTTTCTTATTTAAAGTAAGCATTTTTATTTTTTTTTAAATGAATACTCAATCTGTTGTATTTATTGACATATAGAGGATTCTTTTCCTAGTATTATAGTGTTTGTTTGTTTTTAAATCAGTTTAACTTGCCTGAGTTGCTCAACTGAAGATGTTTAATTTTACCTGTAGCCTGTTTTGCTCACGAGGTGTAATAGATTGTGGAATCTTAGTAGACCTTAGTAGACGCACGCTGCTGAGAGTGGCAGTGATCAGCTCCGATGACCGTGGTGCTTGTAAATAAGGCAAATGCGCCATCTAGTGGGATGCAGCATGTTTATTCTTGTTGGAGCAATGACAAGTACTACTAACAAAACAAAAGATGCACAGGGTAAGAAAAATAATCATAAAGTCAAGCCCAACAAAGATAACAGATGGGCATAACTGTAACATTACATAGTAATGATTACTAGTACTACCAAAATTTCTCTATTTTACTTTTCAACTCCAACTTGAACTATTCATCCCCTTTTTTCAGCAGCCATTAAGACAAAAGGATGACATTTATGCATTGCATCAAACTGTGATGCACAAAATAAATTAAATTAAATCAAAACAATAAATAAAGTGTGCATTAAACAGGGGGCAGTGCAATACAGTACAGGACTCAATTGATATAGTGCAGTTAGGCAGTATAGCCTATAACAGCTGTTCAGCATCCATAGTAATCCACAGTCAGTGCCATAATCATCCAGTCAGTGTCATATTCATCCATAGTCAGTATAATATATATGATATCGCGCAGACCCTCGTCCTCCACCACATTAATTGGCCTGCAAGCCGTAGCCACACCCATTTAGCCCCCGCTGTTGAAAGTTGGCGTGTGGTGGACGCGGCCAGTGGTCTCCGTGCCACACCATCCAACGTGGTTTGCTTTACCTCAGAAGGGGGCGGAGGGCTCTCCGCGTCAGCTGTATGCTTCGCAGACAAGTGAAACGTAAGACTGCTCGTACTCCGGTGGAAACTAAATACAGCTTTACAGTAAATGCACATTACTTTTGTCCTGTCAAGACTGCCATCTGGCAGGGTTTTGAAGTGGAACTTTCCATTTACAATTGACGCCTTATCCATGTTAGTCCTTCCTAGTGCTCATCTACGCTCAGTGTCTTTTTCTTTTTCTTTGTTGTGTTTACAAGCCGGCTGCAAGCGTATGACTGTGTGCTGTGAGTCAATTCATTTCCCGTTTCCACAATCTACGGAGCGGCCAAAGGTTCAAAAAGCACCGTGTGCGTTAATCGCGCGATGAAAAAAATTGTCGACGATAAAGCGACGTTGACACCCTTACTTTTTATATGAAGAAACCGATCAAATTTTTCCAAACAATTGTTCACCACTTCTTTGAACTTGTGGATGAATGCTGTGCATCCCACATGGAACGCCAACCTTCCTCTGATATTTTCATGCTTAGTTTTTTCTGCCATTTGGCTTTGATGTATCCTGTGTTTGTTGCTGTTCTGTTTCTGAAGGCCCTGATAGATTTTAGAAATGATTTTTCTCTTCATCTTTTTACAGGCTGCGATCAGAATATCTATCACTATATTGCCCTCTCCAGATGATGTTGGTTTGATTCTTTTATCATAGTAATCTCCTAATTGCATGTATCGAAAGAAATCTTTGTTTCCTCGTCCAAATTCCTTTTTCAACTCTCCAAAACTTTTTAAAACCCCCTTGTGAACGAGTGTGCATACTGCAGTTATACCCCTATCTCACCATCGTCTGTATTCAATGTCTGTGGTTCCTGGTTGAAATCTGGGATAAAGAGAAGGCCACATTAGTAGTTTCCCTCCATATGGTTTTCTTTTACCATCTTACTCCAGATAGTCGGTGTGTGCTTAATAATTTCATTTTGGCTTTGTTGAGCTGATTTAGTTCTTATGTCTCCTACTAATGCCAGTGTGAGAGTCGTTTCTCTGCCGGCCTCTATCTATTTCCATCGTGCCTGATATTGAGGGCAGCATGTACACATGTAACTTGTTGCCTGTGTATTTACCATAGGTTTCTATTATCAACATCAAATGAGGTAAGGTTCTGTCCGGGTCTTGGAGAACCAAAATAATATCATCAGCAAAAAGCCCTGTTAGATGTCCCTGCTCTCCTATATGTATTCCTTTTAGATTGTTACTTTGTCTGATCATTTGTGCCAGCAGCTCAATGAACATAGCAAACAATGTAGCGCTAAGGCAACATCCTTGACGAGTACCATTAATCTTTATCCTTGCCGTAGGGTCTTGGTAGAGACCTTGAATACACTGTATTAACTTTTCTTGGAACCCCAGTTTCCCAAGAACTTGATACAGAAATCTCCAATTCACACAGCCAAGGCTCACCAGTAACAGCTCGCAGGCCCTGCTTTTGGATCTGATCTATTATGTATAGGACCCGTCTAATGTCTTCTTGAGTCTGCCTACCTGTTAAAAACGCTGACTCGTCCCCTTAAATTTCAAAGCGTAACAAACCTGTGTAGCCCGAGGAATTTTATTATAGTTTATTTCCTAGGGTGCAACTCCCCAGGTGGCATTGTCAGGCAACCCCCCCGCCCCCATTTTCCTTTATACCCACCATCAGAATTGTCTTGTCTCATGGTTATCTTTTAAGATAACCATTATCTTATCTTTTAAGTTAACCATGAGCACAAGAAATAGGGTACAGCTTATCTGCAAAGTAAGTAACACGTACATTATGAACTATCATTCTATATCATAATGATGTAATATGTCAACCGAAAGCAGCTGACCAGCTGAAAAGGCTCACTCCACCCCCTACTGTTGGGAGAAGGACACGTTCCCGTCAGTAATTCAAATTTCTCAGCTGCATGTATAGGGGGACAAGGTGAGAACTCCGATTGGACGAGAAAACCGAATTATTGCTTAGTCCGATTAAGCTCTGCATGTAAACGCACTGATTACACCTGCGCCAGAGTGCAGAGTGAAAGCAGCTCTTTTAAAAACAAGTGCAGGCTGGAGTCAGCACTCTGTCCTCTGGCGTGTCCACGCTGAGAACTTCGCAGTTCTTCTTAGCATTTCGGCTAGCAATCCCAGAGCGGGCTGTGCCATAAGCGCAGCTGGAGGAGGAACCCTGCCGGGTGCCCATTCATCGGGAGGTGGTGCTGTGTGTGCGTGATCGTTGTGCATTCACCGCTTGGCTGTTAAAGCCGAAGCCCCCCCCCCGCCTCCTCCTCTGGCGCTCGGCGGGGAGGCTGCCTTGCAGTTGAACACCGGTGCGCCGAGACGGGTACTCGAAGGACGCTGGTCTCAACCCCCTGCCTGGGTGCAGTCGCTCCGTCCTCCTCTGTTTTGTGTGTGTGTGTGTGTGTGTGTGTGCGCGAAGAATAAATAAAAGTTTTCCTTTCGTTCTAACTGTTTAACGCTTGCCTGGGTGTCTCAAGGTATTAGTATGTTAATTTTGTTCTCTTTTCTTTAGGACAGGAGTTGGCGTAGCGTGAATTTTGGTTTGTAGTGATTCCCTTAGCTTTGTTTATTCCCTTTTTTGAGTTTTCTTTGGTTTCTTTGGCCCTGTTCCCCTTATTTTACTTATGTTGAACAGTCTTTTTGGTATGGTACTTATTTCCTTGACACTCAGGCAGCTAAACCTGGTTTATTTTAAATTGTTGTCAAATAAAGCTGTTTCATTGGAAGTCCGTCTCGTCCTCTTAAATTTCAAAGCGTAACGAACCTGTGTAGCCCGAGGAATTTTATTATAGTTTATTTCCTGGGGTGCAACTCCCCAGGTGGCATTGTCAGGCAACCCCCCCACCCTCCCCAATTTTCCTTTATACCCACCATCTGAATTGTCTCCACCTCCGCCAGACCCTCCCCCTCGCCACATCTAGTCTTTTTTGATAGGCTGCCCTCGCTATTAACCTCCCTCTCATCACAGCTTTAATTGTGTCCCACAGTATGGTAGTGTCTACTGGACTATCTATGTTCTCCTCCATAGCGCATTTAATCTCTTTCTTAACCTCCTCCAGTGTTTTTGGATTATTTAGCATACCCACATTTAATCTCCAAAGTGTGTTTTTCTTCCTCTTATTTAGACAAATAATAAGGTAATTAATACTGTGTCAGTACAAGTCAATCGTTCCTATTTTACATTCCTCTATTCTGTATCTGTCTGTAATGTTAATAAAAAAAATAGTCCTCTGTAACGGGTGGAGGTCCCTCCAAACATCAAACATCCCGAGTTCGGCTAGAGAGACGTTGACAAGTTTCGACAGGCGGGTCTGACTTCTGTTGCCATTAGTTGTGTCGAGTTTAGCTTTTAAATCATGTTGATTTAGCTCTTGCTGAGAGAGATGTGTTTCCTGTAGATCAGGCATGGCCAAACTATGGCGTGTCTCTGTCTGGCCCGCGTGAAGGCAGTCAAATTCTAACCTAATTTAGAAATGACACTTGAACCTGCAATGAGTATTTTAGTCGTTCCAAATGAGTCCAACGTTAGAAAAAAAGGAGCGACCCGGACTTCCCACAGTCTTTTTTCTATTAACATGGGAATTCAATTTTAATAATTTCTCAACTAAAAACACCGGTCATACTAGAACATCCCTACCAGCTTTCTTCCCTTTATTCTCTGAATTTAATCAAAGAATCTTTGAAACTCTTGTAGCTTTTCTCTGGCTCGTGTCGCTGCTGATGCGTAGTCCCTCCAGGATCCCTCCTTTGCACTGCCACTCCGTCGTAGTGCGGGGCACCGAGTGCCGCAGGCCCCTCCGCACCCGTCGCCACCGCCGTCTTCTCCGCCAGGCCTCGTCTCGCCAATTCCTCCTTGACCTCCTCTGCGCTGTTGTAGGTTCGAGTTCCCGTATCCCAGTGGGTCCTCATCTTGGTGAATGGCGTCTGGAAGCGGATGCCCTTCTCCTTCAGGATTCTTTTAGCAGTGTTGTACTCCTTTCTCTTTTGGACCATCTCTGTCGCGTAATCGTGATGGAATGACGGTACTTTATTCCCCAGTTCTATTTTCTTTGTCCATAGCTCTCTCAGGACCCTCTCTTTGGTAGTAAATTCCAGAAAGTTAACAATGATGGGTCTCGGTTGGGCACCGTCCGCTGGCTTCTGTGCAAGTGAGCGGTGTGCTCTCTGAATTTGGAAATTAAAATCTGCTGGCAGGTGCAGTTTGCTTTTCAGCAGGTCTTCCACAAACTTGGCCACAGATTCTCCCTCCTCTCCTTCAGTGACTCCATAGATACGTAGGTTGTTTCTCCTCGGCCTGGACTCCAGGTCAGTTAACTTGTCCTGAAGAGCTTTTTATTCTCTCAGTGATATGACCAGAGCGTCATTAGCTTCCTGTGCCCAACGTTCTAGCTTTTCAATCCGCGACTCAGCCTCGTTGATCTTGCCGGTCTGGAGCTCCTGTTCGGTGATGACTTTCGCAAGTTGTTGATTTATTTCGTGTTTGAAGTCGTCCAAGTCTTTTTCCACGTCGTTCCTCAGTGTTTCTCCAAACGTGCGAAGGACCTCTTTTGATTCCGTTTTTAAATCCCGTATCTCCTTGCTAATAATTTCTATGTCCGAGCCCTTTTTCGCGTCGTTAGTCACGAGGAGTTCATTTCGCCATCTCTCTCTGTTTCAGAGCAAGCTGGTAGTTCCGCCATATTGTCTGTTACAGTGTTTCTGTTTTGGTTGAATCGAGTTTTCCTTCCCATTCCAGCGTTCCCCTGATCACTTTGTAGTTAATATGATATTTGACAATAGTTATTCAAGTTTTCGGGGAGTTTTTACCCTGGACGGTCGAGAGCCCTGGTGTCGCGCAGTCTACCACTTTATGGCCAAACCAGAAGTCCCTTCCCTCTAGCCTTTTCAAGGGGGAGGTGGCTAGACTCGGCTCTTGTGGGACGAGAAGCAGAAGGCCTGTCCGATCGGGGGGGAAGATGAGATGACATTTTTGTGGGTCAACACAAACTCATCTGCGAGGACAGCAGCCTTGGACAATGACGACACTTTCTGTTCATTCAAGAACATTACCACCTTCTCTGGCAAAGAGTCTTTAAAATCTTCTAAAAGAACGAGCTCACGGAGTGACTCAAAGTCATTTTTGACATCATTAGCTGCACACCATTTATCAAAGAGGTTGCTTCTCTCCCATGCAAACTTGACAAAGGTTTGACCACTAGATTTTCTATGGTTCCTATTTTTGCCAGTAGGGCTCAGGAACAAGCTCATAAGCAGGAAAAATTGCTTCCTTTCCAACATCATATTGCAGGCTGTCTTCTAAGAAAAGAGCAGACACCAACTCCTGTGCTTTTCCCACCCGCTTGCATTGGAGAAGGACAGGCCACATGTCTCTTGGCCAGTTGAGTGGCGAAGCTATTCGCTCCAAGGCACTGAAGTATGAATCAACTTCTGCCTCACGAAATGCTGGCACCAGAAAAATGTTTTTACTGGGGCTGGGCAACGATTAAAAATTTTAATCGCAATTAATCGCATGATTTACCTGATCAATCACGATTAATCACGTCGTATACGCAAAAGCCAATAATGAATTTAAAAGAAGTCTTTCATACACTTTAATTTAAATGTTCTGCCATATAAACGAAAGCGCCATAACATTTATCGTGCAAACACTTAACATCAGCACTTTACACAGAAACATTTTTAATGTAAATCTAAAGTAAAAAAAAAATGCAAATACAAAATTAAAGCTTATTGCCAATGCCAGGGCATTACTGTTATCCTGTTCCTTATGAAAAATAAAAAAAATCTACCTACAAAATCCTGAGCCACAGTAATAACAGGCAATTTCTGAGGTAACAGCAGAAACATTTTTCTTTTATCAGGGAGCAGCATAACCAGTCTGCGTTCCCTTGCAAATGTCCCAGTCAGAAAGGGTGAGGCACAAAAACGTTCACTTTTGGGTTTTTCTTCACAGGGGACTAGAATGTAAAGTCCATATTTATACTGGAGTTCCTTTGGAGAATCTCACTCAACTCAGTGCAGTTTGTCAGTTCCTGGAACTTGACGGCCAGTTATTTTAAATGTACTGCCATATGAATTAAAGTGCCATAACATTTACTGTGCAAACACACTTTTAACATCAGCATTTTTGAACAATTAGCAGCTAAGAAAATTTTAAAATGTAAATTTAAACTCAACTTAAACAATGTTATCAAAGCAATACAAAATTAAAGCTGTAAGCAGCGTTTGCGGGACTGAGCCCACCTGGCCACTGCCTGCTGTGACGTCCGCCACCTGGCCACGAGCCCCCGACACCCGCCAACGCTTCCCAACGCCTGGCGTTTCCGCCCGAAACCCGCCGATGCCCCATTACTGACGCCGACGCCTGCTGATGACACATCAAGCACTGACTTGACATTACTGACTTGACATTTAGAAACATTTGATTTCTAAATGTGATTGATTACTGTATCGTTTTGGAGATAATAAGCCTTAAAGTTGGCTTTTTGTTTTGTTTTGCGACAGCTCCAATATTCCATGTTCACTGTACAATAACATCAAATTGCTCCATAAGCTCTGTCAATGGTTGGTACAGTTGACCTCAGGACAACCTTGAATATATCTTCTCTTAATATTCTTGAATATTCTCACTAAATGTACCAGCTCCTTCCTGTAGACATGATATGTACAGTTAGTTATTCTTTGTTTGACGCAAGTGTTCTATTAATTTCCTACTATCTGTACCGGTACTTCTTGTTAATTTGAAATAAATACTAACAAACATAATGTCAAAACAAAAACTGAACAAGTCAAACAGGAGCAGATCAGAAAACAAGGAGGCTTTGTACTAAAATATGAATAAAATATAAACAGGGAGTTGTCTAATGTCGTCAAGGAAGCCAACATTACGTTACCTGTTGATCAGCATGTTGACTCAGAAAATCCTCAGGCTCCTGCTGCGACATTTCATTTGGGGCGACGGTTGTGACTTCACTGCTGGTCCCGTGAGAAACTCAAATCAGTTCTTCACGTTTGTTGCGTGGCATGGGTTAGGACATTGAGAGGCATTATAGTGTGGTTATGTGCACCAAATCGGACTCGGCTTCTTGCTCGATAGCCGTGCATAATTTATGCAAACGCAATGCTCTGTTTATGTGAACTCACGGAGTCCGACTCCGTGCACGTGCTCATCTCGACTCGATGGATTTATGAGCTTGATGACAAGTGTCACAAGTGTGTATTTTGTATTGGATTGATGTACTGCAATTCTAGTCATGTGAACAAGCAATTAGCATTCCTAGTTATATGTGGCATGACGAAATACTGTACTACCAAGTTTGTATTGCAGTATCTTCAGTTTATGGGGTAGAGGGTGCTCAAATTGGATTGATTGAAGATGTAGTTTAGGTGCAATTTGCTTATTTTTATCAAAATTTAAGTTGATTGCAGTTCAAGATGGCACAATCCTATCAGATGTTGTCATTTTGTCACAAAGAACACTGGTATTTGATGATTATTACCATAAGTACCACCATGTTGCAGGCATTGTGGTTACAAGTTTCACTCCAATTTTGATTGTTGTCTGTATGACTAGCAATCCGTTGAGCTGTCTAGGGTTATCATTCAGATAAGGTGTCACAACTTTTAATTGCATGGGAACTTTGGGATCCATGGCAGATGGGCATTGTAAAAAAACGGATCTTGAGTCGGAAGGCTAGCTTGTCCTAATTGTGACCTTAATATGATGATTTTTTTTTCCCTGCCAGATTGAGGAGAAATTAAATGGACATCCAAACCGGGGCCAATAATGGATGAGCAGGATGATGTCACAGTATCAATTTTAAATGGTATGTCATGTGTAGGTATGAAAGAATTTCCATTACTGTGATTTGTCCGCTAAGTAATTAAAATAACTGTATGCTGACACTGATTTCAAAAAGAAGTATTTTACAAATTTGAGACAAAATGTCTAAACTGAATTGCATTTACAATTAATTCTGATAACAGAAATTGGCACAAAACAAACTTGGTTTGACTTGTCAAGTTGAATTAAATTCATTAGTTAAAAAAATGTATGAGTTGTTAAGTGTAAAAGGTTTGTTAATGATTGGACTGTCTTTATAGCTGCCAACATCGATGAAGTCTTGCTCCACACCCTCCGTCGTGATGATTTGAGAGACCTTTTTCCTGGACCAGAACACTTTCTCAGGAGGAAATGGATTTGGGCCCTTATTAGTGTAGATGTGATTGGTTACCTACTTTGCTCTGAAAACATCGAGCATAACACTTTTTCTTTTCTTTTTTCCTAATTGGGTCTATTGTTTCTCTCTTGTTCATAATGTTTTGGATCTGGTTTCCTCTCGGCTGAGAATTCCACCGTACCAGACAAGGCTGCCCCGAATGAAGCCAGGAACTGTGTCTTCATCAGGAGGAACATCTCCAATCTGTCCTCAGACATCCACTCCTTTGGTGAAAAGCAGCCCAAAGAGGACCCTACAGCTTCCTGCTCCTCCACAATACTGTACGCGGTACGTTTATAGAGTTGCCGTATGTGACGTAATTGGCAGTCGCCTCTGTCCAGTGCCAACAACGTCACATATGGCAACTCTTTTAGGACAAACTACATCGGTTGATTAAGGTTATCTTTTTTTTTCTGTCAATCCCTGCCGTATTTCGTAAGCACTACTTCCAGATGGCCCGCGCTGCCAGTGAGGGGAAATGTGTCATGTTCAAAGAGCTGAGATGCATGCTGGTGAGAAACACTGTCACCAGCATGATTTCTATCTTGAGAGCCAGTCAGCAAGGAGAGGGGGTCTTGTACCCTTCTAAGCATGAAGTCACTGCAATGGCTAAAAGACTAGTGGAGTATTATCCCATGCTGAAGGATTAAGACAAAACAATGAAACATGTAAGTGATTATATTATTTTGCGCACTTAGATTTTGAAGCGTGTGGTTATTTTTGGCTGATACTTTTTTATCTGTGCATGTTCACTTTCCATCTTTATTTGTTCTTTCAATGAGTGAAATTTTATTTACCACAGGCGAGCACTTACAAGAATCTTCGCAAGAGATTCACCAGAGAGGGGCCACAAGAAGAAAAGGCATCACATTGACTTCTCAGCAAGTGACCAAGAAGAAGATCATGATGCAGACTCAATTGGTGGATCAACAATTATTTTGTGTCACACACCAGGGCACAGTTCTGATAATGGCCACACTTCACATAAGTAGAAACATGTCCATTTTAATAATAATGATAATGTATGAAAGCTAGGCAATGTTTTGATAGTTTTGGATATCATGATATATCACAGGCATTTTTACATTTGAATTGTCATTTGATATATTTTGATGCTCCAAACAATTTCATCCATTTGACTGATTTACTGATTTGTCTCCTCCATTTCATCAGCCAAAGATGGTCTGACAGCACAGGCCAGACATTATCAGACCCTGCAGGAGCTGTACAAGAAACCAAAACCCAACCAAGATGCTGTCTCCCAAATTCTTGAGCTGCAGTTTCAAGCAAGAAGATCCTTCATTGATAGTGATGTTCTGAAAGAACAGGACAAGGCCAACAAAGATCCTGGATGCATATCCATGTGTCAAGGATCTTTATCGTGTAAGTGATTAACTTGTTTTGGTTTATGATGAAAAGCAAGCATTTTTGCAGATTTTAACACTGACTTGCATTATAGGCGATGAATGAGCTGCGGCGCATTCTGGATAAGGGCAACAGAAAATTCATTGATGAACTAAAAAAAGAGATGGGAAGACTTCTGCACCAATGTGTAATTTTATGGTGTTTGGAAAAAAAATGAAGTGATGAAGCCACGCATAACGCTGGATGTAGGTGAGTCATTTTGCTGTGTCTCTAATTGACTGTGTAGCTGTTTCCTTGGACATAGGATGGTTTATGTTGCGCTGAATGAATAGATGCAGAATGGTAATACTCTTCATGCTGAAAAAATAAGATTTTTTTTTGTGATCAACACAAACCTGAGACTCATTTTTAGGAAGACTAACTTTGAACTCAAAGTTGATTTGTTCTATTCCAGTGGAAAATTCCATTGCGCTGCTCAGGCCACTCCCCACACTCTTTCCTTCACCAAGTCCACCACCGAAGAAGCTGGGACATGCCAGTGAGGCACTGCTTCATGTCATTCAGGTGAAAGTTTGTTCGCATTTTCTCACATTCAACACTTCATAGTTCCATGCATGGATGTGGCGTTTCCTTCTTCTTTTTCTTTAGCCAACAGAAGATCCCACAATGTACTCGCAGAAGAGGTCTTTCTGCACGCCTGTGTTGCTGTTTGATGGGACCCGCTGTCTCATCTGTCTTGGAGCCACTCCCGCCACCACGCTTGCCAAGGAAGACTTGAGTGACGGTCTGCTTCATCTGATGGGTTACTACTATGCCCTGCACCTCACATATTCAAAAGTGTGTGGCAACCCTTCTCTCTGTCATTCAGACAGAAGTGCTACAGGACACTATCCATGAGTGAGACACCACAGCCTCATACAAAAAAGACCATGGCAGAATGGAAAGATTTTATTGGGGAGTAGAGCTGTGTACTAGGCATAGGTAGTGATACACTCCCCTGGTAGTTGTAACTTGAGGGTGGGTGGGAGTCTGTTGGAACAAACATGTTATCAGTGGTGATAGGAACACAACACTATATGCTGTCCCCATACTGTTTTTTTTTTTTTTTTGTGTAACTGAGTGTCAGGGAATCTGAATCAATATTCAATAATGATGACGGTGAATATTGTAACAATTGTTACTTGCGTTCTAGAAATGATTGCTTGAGGTTGTTTTAAGATGCAATGCCTTAGTGACATTTTTATTACAAGGCAGTGAAGGCACTGTCAGCAATTTAAGTGAATAAATAGTTGTTGACAATATTAATTCTGTTTGCTGAATTATTTTTTTTTTTGGGGGGGGATGGGCGTAGGGGGGGTGGATGCTTTGTCTCATTTTGAGAAAAAAAAAAGCTAATATTGTGAACACTTAAATTAAGAAGAATTGCACTGTTAGTAGGTCTGGTTTTAAGATCTTTTCATTCAAATTAAGAAAGAAGCAAACGTGAAAAAAGAATTGAGAAGCTAGTATCAAGTTTATTTGACTTAGTACAGTCCTTGGAATGAGTGCTTTACTGTTTATTTCAAGAGTTTTTCCATTCTTCAAATGCCTAGATATATCGTCTTATTTTAAGAAATCTTACCAAGTCTAAATATCTTACTGCATTGGCAGATAATTTGACTTGTTTCTAGCCTGTTCTTTCTCAATTTAAGTGTTTATTTCTTAGATATATTTTGCAGTGTGTGGACACCGAGGCGAGCTCTAGAATTGGCTCATTCAACCGACCAACGATCCAATCAGCAGCGGCGTCACAGGCCCTCCTCCTTCTTTGTTCTCTCTCTCACTTTGACTTCGGCACTGGACAGCCAGGTTTGTGGAGGGAAGGTTGGAACAAGGTAAGGACGGGGTACCCCATACATTCATGTACGTAGAGTCACTAAGTCTTAAACTCACCAGGTTTGTATCGCTTGTGGAGAATTCACAATAAAAATACATTGACACTGTCAAGATGGACTCAAGCACTATTATTGAACTATACTGTATTTTTTGAGTGATGTGAAGCTTTTGACAAGCGCTGCGCAAAGGTGGCCCATTTGTTTTTGTTTTTTTGAAGGGGGCCCAAAATTCCTGGCGGCGCCCCTGAGCGGGCATCTCCAGCACTAAGGCAGTGGAGCTGCCGGCCACGAGAGAAGAATTAACCAGTCCATTGAAACCATTTGTTTGGTCTAGTGAGTGGCAACAGTCCTTTGAGGATCTTAAGTGCCTTCTCAGCTGTAACCCTTTCGTGTCTGCTCCAAATTTTTCCTCATTGGCTAGAAGCCCCAAATCTAGCGTGGGCGCTTCTTGGGGGCTCCTGATGAAAAAGCAAGTGGCCCCATGTCTCTAGGACAAAGTTGAAAATTCACCCCATAGACTTGCATTGAATTAGGGTTAACAATAAGGCTGAAACTAGGGTTAGGGTTAGGGTTAGGGTTAGCTGAAATTAGGGTTACGGTTTCGGGGTTCCTCAAGTACTAGAAGCCCCAAATTTGGCGTGGGCGCTTCTTGGGGGCTCCTGATGAAAAAGCAAGTGGCCCCATGTCTCTAGGACAAAGTTGAAAATTCACCCCATAGACTTGCATTGAATTAGGGTTAACAATAAGGCTGAAACTAGGGTTAGGGTTAGGGTTAGGGTTAGCTGAAATTAGGGTTACGGTTTCGGGGTTCCTCAAGTACTAGAAGCCCCAAATTTGGCGTGGGCGCTTCTTGGGGGCTCCTGATGAAAAAGCAAGTGGCCCCATGTCTCTAGGACAAAGTTGAAAATTCACCCCATAGACTTGCATTGAATTAGGGTTAACAATAAGGCTGAAACTAGGGTTAGGGTTAGCTGAAATTAGGGTTAGGGTTTCGGGGTTCCTCAAGTACTAGAAGCCCCAAATTTGGCGTGGGTGCTTCTTGGGGGCTCCTGATGAAAAAGCAAGTGGCCCCATATCTGTAGGACAAAGTTGAAATTTCACCCCATAGACTTGTATGGCATTAGGGTTAGGGTCCAAGAGTACACATACACATTTTCTTTTGCTTTATTGATTTAAGCTCATCGTCTCCAGCTGCAAAGGTACAGAAACCTTTCTGTGTTTTGATGTCGTGTGTGAGAAAACATCACTTTTTTCTGTAAACTTGTGTTGTCATTGTCCTTCATTGAAAATGACACAATCTTTCATTTCATTGTTCAGATGCCGAACACCAAGGCATTCCGTCGCTCTCTGGCCATGAAACGACGCCTGGAGCAAAAACGGGATTGGACACCTTTTCCACCTCGGAAGGACTTTGAACGTCGTGAGTACTTCCACGTTCATGATTTCATGTTCTGCCTGTGTTGTTATGTTGTATTCCAAATAAATCTTACAAAAACATATTTAGATTTTTCTTTTTTGTCAATTTACACAGGGCGCGGTACTGGTCAGCGACCTGGGTGCGAAGATGGCCCGTTTTGCTCCTGACTGACAAAACAGTGCAAGTTCGTTCTTAAGGCCCAGCAACCAGACAAGAAGGTATGGGTCGTGATTTTGTCAAGCCACGAGTTTCTTTATGTTTTTGTTCTGGTGGTGGGAGACTCACATCTCTGTCCACTTGTGGATGGTTTTGTGTTCTCGCCCCGGGCAACAACCTTGAACACGGGCTTGTAACAGACTCCGCCCAGGATTTTGCTGCGCTACTGGCAACTGTGTTGGACCGCTGGCCCAAGGTTTGTTTATCTGCTGTGACAAACAAATTTGAACACATGAATGTCATCGCCACTTTGTTTTATCAATATCAAGTAATTCCATGATCCATAGTTCAATAACAAGAATATTCATGAATTTATTTTGCATTTTTATGTTTGTTTGGGGTTTTTTTTTTTTATACAACTATTTTGTAGGTGTTTGTGCTTGACTTTCCACCTCGCCTGACTGTCAAGCCAGAACTACAAACAGCGCTACGTCAAGTATATCATCGTGTTGCTGCACGCATGGGTGTGTAAAATAAATATTTTTGTTGTATTTTTTTCTCTTCAGTGACACTGTGCTAACAGATATTTCTTAGAATTGTGTGATTACATAATTGATTATGTGACACTTCTTCCAGGTGTAACATTTGTGTATATGGCCGATCACCTCCCCCTTCGTCAGCTGTACATGGTGGTGTTATGATGGTGTAAGTTTTGCCTTCTTCAGCCTTACTTGCTCTTCATTTGATATGACAAATATGTGTTAACATGTTGTTTTCTGTTTAGGTGCACCTCAGGACTGATTTTGGTGGAGCGTCTGCATGCTGCATGCTCCATCAGCTCGCACCCCCTTCACCTAGGCCAGGGGTGTTGTGCCACAACCAATCATCGCCCAGGGTGTCTCCCAGAGTGGTTGTGACAGGTCCTGTCCACATGCCAGTGTATGGACCTGCTCCTGAATGGACTCTTGTTGGACAGGAGGTTGAGGTAACCTGTTCATCCCTCTTCCCCCCCCCCCCCAATCGTGTATTTGTCAAACAGTGCAACTTTTTATTTTAAAAATGAAGACTTATCCTAAGTTGACTCTGAATCCTCTCCTCTTTTTTTTATAGACAGTACCAACAGCTGTTGAGACTGCATTTCACACAGACATCCCGTCCAATCCCGTGTGGTTCAGTGAGGCTAAGGCTTAATCTCTCCTGTCCTGTTTGTGGGGGCGCTAATCCCGTAAGAGTCAAGTAGGCGTAAGCAGCGGCCGGTGAATAAGACGAGTTAACAACGGAAGAGCACATGCAAGAACGGCGGAAAATACCAACAACGGAAAACAAATCAAAGACCCACCCGCAAGTTACCACTCTAAAGTATGGACCCACTTTGGCTTTTACGAGACGGATGATGGGAGGAAACTTCATAAAGAATATGCAATCTGCAACAACTGTTTTGCGAAGGTAAAATACAATGGCAACACTACGAATCTGCAGAGCTGCCTCGTTCGCTATCACCCGTCCCGTTTTTCCCAGAATTGTTTTCTTTTTTCACCACCTGTCCCGGGAAAGATAAAATCTCTCCCGGGACACAATTTGTCCCGTTTTTTATGGAAAATGACAAAAACTCATTTAATTTCCGTCTGTGGTCTAGATAGGGTTGCCAACCCTCCCGTAAAATACGCGATTGTCCCATATTTGGCAACTAAAAAGCCTGTCCTGTAATGAACTGATGGGGGACGCACTTCACTTTGTCCCGTATATTTTGGGGACGCGTTTATTTATTTATTTATTTTGTCTGCATCATTTTTTTTTTATTGATTTTCAGAATCGGGGCAGTGAAAGGACTTTTTTTCCCTCTCTCATCTTCCCGTCGGTTTGTATATCCCAAGTCCCCAAGTTGAGATAAGACAAGTTGCTACTGACTTTACATTACCAGAAAGCACTGTCCTTGTTTACATGAAAGTTATTAATGTTCATGCACTTTAATATGTTTGCTTGTGCAGTGCACGTTTGTTTGTACATTATACAAAGTTTTGGAATAAATGCAAGATCACAGGCATTTTCCTTTTTATGGGTATTTTTTTCTTTTTCAGTCACATATTGTGACGACCCTGTCTCTATATAACTTGTTGTGGCTCCCAGCTGTTTTCCCATTTCTAGGTAGCGGTGGATGTGGGAGTGGCATCTTCCGATTAGGACACCTGTGCCGATGCCCCCCACAGCATAAAAGGCCGACTGCGTGTGCCGCTCGGTCTCTTCCCCATTCTCCATCCAGCAGCCATGGGCGTCTGGCCGACTCTCAGCTTCTTCTGTTCTGTTTTGCACCTGACAACACCCCACATCCTATTATTCACTCATCCACACTTACATTACTGATGAATACTGACAAACACACACCATATATTTCATTATTTTGCTTACAATTATCTATTTTGTTATAATAAACCTTTTGATTAATCGCAATCTGCAGTGTCCCTTCCGTTATTGTCATAACTCTTGAGCCGGGTTATGACAATATCGTCTGCAAAATTTCGAAGATATCGAAGATATCGTGTGTCGTGATGTTGTCATTATCGTGGGCCAAATATCATCACAGTATCGAATCGTGGGTTACCCGTATCGCCCCACCCCTATTATCAACACAAGATCACATATGTACAGTACATGTACAGTTTAATTAGTGTGTTACTTTGTTTATGAATTAATTTCTTTATGTTCTTCCAGATGTCCAGCCTGAGACGTCGATCAGTACACGTTGGCTCAAAAACCAAAACAAACAAGTGACATGTTGGTATTTGGGATATGTGTATTTCATTGTGTGCATCTTTGTGATAGGACAATAAATGCAGTTCTTTAAACGTTACTTTGTGTCCTTGTATTTGCAGGTGTGGGCAACACGTTCAACTGTCCACATGACTGAGTCTGCCTCCAGCAATGTCACAGCAGTGCTGCAGGTTTGTACTTATTCATTTCCACTTCATCACCTGTGTGTGTTTTCTAGGCTTTACACCGATCTTATCGGCTGTATCGGATCGGCCGATATTTGGCATTTTTAGAAACGTTCATGATCGGGCGTCATGTCATGAATCACCGATCAATGACGTCATGGTCGTGTTGAAACTTTTTTAATCTGTCTCATTTCCTCCAAAGTAGTTTCACAGCATCGACATGTTTATTTGTTTGTATCCGAGAGCTAATGATTCATGATTCAAAAACCTTCTTTTTCGTCTTCGTGCCTCTTCCTGTTTTGAGTACTGTCGCTATGTGACGGACAATAAAGTTTCTTTGAATCTTCACGACAGCAACATCCATGGGTGACACAAACAAACGTGTCGGGGGTGTGGAAGTTTTTCAAAGTGAGAGAAACAGACATAGCACAAGCTATCTGCAATATATGCAACGCTACAGTACCTAGCGGGGGAATTGTGGCAAAAAATTTCAACACCACAAATTTAATCAGGCACTTGGAAAAGATACACACGGAGGAGCATGTCGAGTTCAAGAAACGCAGCGCGGAGAAAGAAAAAGAAAAGCAAACTCTGAAACGGATGCTAAAGCAAACAACTTTAGACGGTGCTCCTGAGAAGGCAAGGGGTGTACAGAAACAAGTATTTATTGCCCCTAACGTGATCGGATCAGTGATCGGTGATCGGTTTATTTAAACTCACTGATCGGTGATCGGCACAAAAATCGTGATCGTGTAAAGCCTAGTGCTTTCCTTTCTATGTTTATTGGCATAAAATCACATCTTTCTTATTTTAATCAGGTGGAGGCGATGCCACAGATGACCAGAGCTGTGCCCGTGGTTCCTGTGGCTCCCGTGGTTGCCAGCACCAAGCCAGAGGAGGCCAGCACCGTCCAGGAGGCAACACAGAAGATCAACTAAGCTAAGGAGGCTTTTCTTTCTTCTTCTGTTGCCTCTGACTGCTCCGCTCGTTCTACGCCTCGCACATGTGATTTGTGATCCATCATCAGTTAGTACTAGTGAAGATGCAGTGGCAGATCATGGCACTGGTATTAGATTAGCCAAGGTTCTGCGTGGTTCTTTTCATCAAGGCGAAACCGGTCACGGTTTAAAATTCCAGCACCAGCTGGCAACAGTGAGTCACTTCAGAAGAGCAAAACTCCTCACTTTGACATGGATAATTCTGACGTAGAGTTTGTCAGTGCTGTGACCAATGAAGAGTGTAACTTCTCTCCCCTTGATGTTGATGTTTGTTTAGACCTTTGCAAAAACTTGAAGATTCATTTGGACCGTGCGAGTTTTCCAATTTCTGATTGCAAATGAGAATGTAGAGGCTGATGGAAACTGCTTCTTCAGAGCCATCAGTCAAGCTGTGACTGGTTTATAGACACAGAAGTGGAAATTCAGGTTGCAGCAGATTGTTTACGATTAGATGTGTACACTTTTATCGATGGTCATGGGTTGAAGTACAGCTCTTGCAAGAAACAATTCTCACATTGTATATATTTATGGATGTATTTGTTTTATATGGAAGCAGTTACCATAATCCAAATTAAAATAAGAATATAATAACAGAAATGCTTTTTCATTTTAAGAATGAAGCTGCATTATTTGACTCATAATTAAAATCATTAATAAATATTCCTATATGCATTTTCATTTTCTTATTCGTGTCGCACCTTTTATGACACAATCAAACTTTGAGATTGCGATTTCGTTTTCGAGTTGTGGTAACTCTTGTGCAGGGCAGGACCACGAAAATTAAAAAGCAATGACCTCAGTTTTCTTTTTGATTGTGTCATAAAAGGTGCGACACGAATAAGAAAATGAAAATGCATATAGGAATATTTATTAATGATTTTAATTATGAGTCAAATAATGCAGCTTCGTTCTTAAAATGAAAAAGCATTCTGCTATTGCTTTTTCATTTTTGAATTTTACATTTCATATTGAATTTTGGTAACTCTTTGCTGGTGCATGTTTTGAAAATTAAATCTCAAATGTGTTTTCCTTCATTTGAATTAAGTACCAGAATGAGCAGTCATGAATAAGAAAATGAAAATGCAGTTTGGATTATTTATTAACGATTTTTTTTATGAGTCAAATAATGCAGCCACGTTCTTAAAATGAAAAAGCATTTCTGCTGTTGCTTTTTCATTTGGATTATGGTAACTGTCTGCTTCCACACTCCAGTGGTTCTGCACATTAGTATAAATAGAGTGATTCTCTATCATGACATCACAGGACGGCGGCACACTGATTCATTCCATGAACCTGGACACTGATGATCCAGACTTTGGACCAGATGAGCCAACAGGCCACAGTGGAAACGGGTCAGAACATGGGACTGGCTGCTGAAAGTATACAAGTAGGTGGCGCTGTCATCCCAAGTTGTGTGGTGTGGAGGATCGGGGCCAAAGTTCCAGATGCTCACAGATGTGACTGTGGATTCAGGAGGAGTGTTTGAAGGCTGGACTCCCAACAGTGATTGGCTGCTGAGGACCTCTCAATCACAATCAGGTTTTTTAGTGGCTGTGAGATTGAAAGTGAGATTGCATTGTCCAAGGAGGAGGACAGCAGTCAGTCATGTTTCACCTCCAGTCAACACGCAGTGGTTCACATGAAGGTCCAAGAGGCCTACAGACCTACACAGAGTCTGGATGTGGCAGCACAGTGGCATCATTGTCTTTGTTGTGTTGTTTGGTCATTGTGATTCAATGTAATGTAAGAGAAGGACGAGTGCAGTTCTATTGGAGTGAGTTGCTTACAAATACAGATCGCACGATTTCTATCCCAATTGTTAATTGGGAAAGAGACCTGTCTCTCCAGCCTCACTCTAATTTCTGGAGAACAATCTGCCTGAACACCTTTTCACTGATAAAACAACCTATTCTACAATTAATACATTTTAAAGTACTCCACAGGATCCACTACACCGGGCAGCGGATGTTTCAGATGGGCATGACCGCCTCTCAGACCTGCTCACACTGCACAGTTAATGCAGGGTTGGTGGGGGGTCGGGGGTTGAGTGGGTGGTGCTCCGGGGGGAGGGCTGGACCGTCCCTGTGTCTGGGGACTGGCGCTGGATCGTACGCGGTGGGGTCGCATGCCTGGGGTGGGGCTGCACGTTCGCCGGCTACCGCTCCTGTGTGCCCGGGTGGTGCGGTGCGGTGGGGGGCGGGCCCCCTTTGGCTCCTGGATCCCTGTGGTGTCCCCGGCCCCGATGTCGCTGAGGGGACGCCCTGACCGGGAGTCCTCCCTGGTCACATAATAGGTGTTTTTTAAATGTTTTTTTCCCCTAAATTTTTAATTAATTTATTTATTTTCTTCTGTTTCGGGGGATTTGTGTCTTGGGTGATCGCTGCCCGGCCTTCTGGCCTTAAGACCCTCTCCAATCTTAATGACATTATAGACACTTTGGAACTGGGGGGGTGGTTCATGCACTGCGGCCACCGCCCTGCTCAGCAGCAGTGTGGTTGCCCCAGGGCCTTACCACCCCTCCATTTTAAACGCACCATAGTTCAACACACCAGCAAGTTCACATATACACACACTGACACCCCTACACACAGTGGGGTCGGCCTGCTGGCGGGGGCGGGATCCAGCATCTTTCCCACTCTGGATGGGCCCTGTGCAGTCCGGTGCCCCTGGGGTGCGAGACCGGCTGGGCCTATGGGGACCTCGCCACTTGCGGCGATGCGCCATACTGGGTCCGTAGGGGGGGGGGCCTCTGGGTGCCCGGGCCTGCCTTGGGTACCGATCCTCCCGGTGGGTGAAGGGGCTGGGTCCTGTAATGGGGATGAGTCCGGTCTCGCTTGCCCTGGGGGGCCCCGTCCGGAGGACGGGCTCTGCTGTCTGTTCGCCCCGGGTGGTGTCCCTTCTCCTTGGGGTATCTGCCTCCCTGTCATCTTGCCCTGGCTACTCGTGGGGCGGGTGCCCTCCGGTCCGGGGGCCTGCTGCTCCGGGCCTCTTCCTGGCCGGCATTGCGGCGTGTGTGCCGTGTCCGGGCCCCCCCCCGGGCTCGTCGCTGGCGTGGGGCGGTTGCGGCCTCGGAGGCCGCACTAATTGGCAGCCTACTTCCAGTGACGTACTTAAACACACCCACTCCCACATTCAGGTACACACACCACCACATCCACACACACACACACACACACACACACACACAGGAGCAGCAGCTCTAATTGGCTGAGAGCTAAATATCTTCTTATCTTACTGGGTGTAAATGAATCTGTCCATTTTTTAAATGTCGAAATTTAACATTTGGTTTCTATTTTTTCAGATATTATTTCTGTCAAATTCATTTGAATCAACAGAAGAAGAAAATCAGTGTGTAGTTCAAACTTTGTGCGTCTTTGTGTTCAGTTTTTCTACTGTAGTTGTGCTTTTCTTTTCATTCCAGATGAATTCCACTCAATTTCCTTTTCAAACCTTGTAGGTGTTGAGTGAGCTGCAGCGCCCCCTGGCTACAAGTTTAATACTGTGACTCTGCCGACCGAGGACCTCCTGGAGGAGCTGAAGGTGCAGAACCTTCTCAGGCCTCTCTGAGGAGGAACTTGCGGCTGTCGGTCCTCTGCTGCCCCCTGCTGGTCACACAGGCCTCTTACACCTCCGTTTGTCTGTTCAGCACATATTCAATTTTTTAATGGCTCTATTAACGTCACTGATGAGACGATTTTATGATTCCTGCAGTTAAAATGTTTTAATTCCAAATCTGCAAACAGCTTCTGATCAATGAAGACAGAGTTGATTAAAATGATTTCAAAATTGACCCGTTTGAGAAAAGCTGCACTGTGGCATTGTTTGCATGTTGTTTTAGTTCTCAGTGGCTTCATTTCGCATTTTTCTGAAAAGCTTCGTTTATTGGTCCATTGTGGTCAATGGGACACTGAACATCCGCTTTGTGTGCCAGAGTTGTAAGAGGATCAGGTGCGGACATTTTAGCATTTAAATTATTATGGCTTATTAGCATAGGTACGTAGTACCTCACCTGTCCGTTCTTTTTACAGTGCTTCCTGAACACCTCACCGGCACACTACAGCCGCCTGCGAGCACAAAGCTGCGCAGAGCCTCCTCGTTGTTCTCCTCACCTGGAGGACGCTTGGTGATCAAGACCTGTGGCCCAAAACTCGGTCCTATAAGATAAGTGCAGGAACACTGCCGCTTCGCCCGCACTTGATTGTGCTAGCCGCCCCGTACAGACGGTGGACGGTGCATGTTGCTTCCGTCCCGCCTTGGTTTTACTTGTTGTTTTTCCGTTCTCGTTGTGTTTTTCTTCGTTTGCTTACGTCGCCACTGCTGACCCTCAGACAGCAGACGTTACACTATCAAGTCGCCGGTCCAGCCACAGTGGTGTGTGTGCGTGTATGCATGTGCATGGTTGGTGGCAACGTGTGTGTGTGTTTGTGTGTGTGTGTGTGTGTGTGTGTGTGTGTGTGTGTGTGTGTGTGTGTGTGTGTGTGTGTGTGTGTGTAATTGCATTGTTTGTTTGTTTTTCTTGCTATTTCAGTACATTTGACAGATTTTAGGGAACTTTTAGTAACCAACTGTTTATCTTTTCTTTTGTAGTCGCTGAGAGCTGCTGGTTGTGGCGGTGTCCCGGGTGGTGGGCCCCTTCGCGTGCTGTGACCCGGGATTGTGGTTGTTTTCTTCTTTTTTTTTGCACTTCACTTTCTTTGCAGGTGTGTCACGTGTGAGTGGGGTGTTCCTTGTTTTCTTTGGTTCCTCCCCCGTTTGGCCCCCTCATCGGTAAGCCTCAGTTTCTACACCAAGAATAAGGAGCTCAGTAGCTCCGTTTTAAGTGTTGGTCTGTTTGTTCCTTTTATTTTTAAATGTTGAATAAAAGTTGGTTTGATATTTTAAACATTCTGAACCACGTCTCCTACTCCTTCCTCGTAGAACTTACCTGTGTGCCTAATTATTACTTTTGTGTTTAGTAGAACTCCCTGGGTGAAATTCCCAGGGTGGCGTTGTCGGTTCCTTTTCATTTTGTTAAATTCCCAATTTTAAATCTTGCTTTATCAGATAGCCATAACCACTCTCATCGCCACAGGATATTTGAGTCAACTGAGTCAAACTGTCGTGTCTACTTCCCAGTCTCAATAAACATGTTCACTACTGTGGCATATCGGACTGTCCCGCCGCGAGTCGCGCGTCAACATACTGCTGTGAAAGAGGGGTGACGTCACAGAACTCGACGTGCATTTAGGTGCTGCTGCGTAAAACTAAAAGATTTTCCTGGGCAAATATTCATTTGACAGACGTAAACGAAGTGAAATATGACTTCAATTTAAGTTTGTTTTAGTTTGTTTTTATAAACACACAAAAAAGTTTGAGTTATCGTTTTTGAAAAAAGTTCTTGACTTCTACTTTAGAGATATTGATGACGAGTTGTTGTATATAAACGGTGTGACTATGTGTTTCGGCAAGCGGTGGTGCTGTCTGTACATAGCTTAGCAAACGGCTAGCGCTAGCACCCCCTTTCAATGCCAGAGTGAAAAGATCCACACAGAGTGCTATGACCCACGGGTGGGTCTAGGTGCCTCTATCTTTGTGTCTGTGTGTCTGTGTGTGTGTGAGAGAGAGAGTGGATGACGCCTTGCAGGTGCGGTCCTAGATGTCGGCTGCTGATTGGACGCGCCACGGCTGAGAAGGAGGAGCAGTCGAGCCAGCCTGAAGGTCATCCCTCCTCCGCTCCCAACTCTGCAGTTAGTCACTTCTGAAATGGTGTTAGAGCACGCAGCCGTAGGTAGTGATGGCCGATCGAGGCTTTGTTGAAGCTTCGACACTTGTTTCAAAAAATGGTTCATTACTCGAGGCTCGAGGAGGTCATCTAGTGCTCAATAAAATGAAGTGCAATGGAAACGTGTTCATTGTTTCATAGATTGTTTGGGATTTGATTCGCCATGCATTTTTGTTGGACAACACTACATGCTTGTATGGTTCAATGCTGACACAATAAAATAAAAATGAAAAATAAAGACAATGTCTCTTTTTTGGCACGACTGATTGTAGTAGACTATAGCTCTTATATTTAGCCTGACAGTTTGTGCAATGAATTATATTATATCCTAAAACAAGACTAAATAGCCCATAGTTTAAAGATATGTTCAATAGTAAGTGTTCAGTGGGTCAGATGTCAAATGTGATCTATTTAAAATGTAGAATAGATGAGCTAAATAACACATATATAATACACATTGATGGGAATTGAACCGTCGCCTCAGTCTTGCAAGTCCAAGATTGTCATAATGTACCACAAACCCAAATGACACTCCCTTTTTTCATCTAAGCTGTTTGAGTAGCGTTAGCACACCGTGATTCCTCATCAACTACAGGCCTACACTTCAAATAATTATGAGAAAAATCCAACGTAAAGAGAGCACTTCCATTAGGAAATAGTCAACATGAAATTTCGTCCTCTACTGACACCTGCTGGTCAAATTGAATCGTTGCAAATATTGTGAACAAGTTGTCATCTAATTCTAATCCTAAACAATATGGCCATTCCAAGTCAAGTATTAAGACAATTAATCAGGTTTGTACTGCTTGATTGAACACATTCATCCCGTTCCAGTGCACTAAAACCCACTTCCCTTCAGGACCGTGTCAGCGAAGCCAAAACTTCCTTGAGTGACGCTGTTTCCCAGCATGCAATGCGAGCTAGCGATTCACAATACTATTTCATCACAAACATGGATGTAAAAAATAAAAAGGGAAAAAGGGAAAAATGAAACTTCAGGAACACCAACCATTGCAATACAAGCAGAACTGGGCGGAAGTTTTATATTATGTACACTATAATACAGCCTTCTGGTGAACAAGCCATACTATTTAAACCGTGTCTTCCTATGGCACTTCCGTGGGTGGAAGCACATGGTAGAGGTCACGTGCTGGTTGTGCGGCACCCCTCGTGGCCCTTGCAGGGGATCTGCAGGGCATGTGATTCAGGTGAGTATATGGAAAATATGGATCAATTTAGTCAGTCGTAACATGAGAAGCTTGCTGGCGAAAGTAATGCATTACATGTGGATGTCACACTTTCTTTTTTTGTATGAGCATTTAAAAAAAACATATTAATAATATGGAGTTCAATGACAGAGGTTAATTAATATATATATATATGTATATATATATATATATATATATATATATATATGTATATATATATATGTATATATATAGTCAGCTGCTTTCGGTTGACATATTAAATCTATTGTGATATGGAACGATAGTTCATAATGTACGTGTTACTTGCTTTGCAGATAAGGTGTACCCTATTTCTTGTGCTCCTGGTTATTTTAAAAGGCAGACAAGAACGTTGTTTGCTGTTGGAGGGCTACAACAACACTTCGATGCTACGCTTTGTGCCGTCGCTACGGACCCCAAACTCTCGTTCTTGTTGGATTCGGGTTCGGAGCAGACTGGTGGGAGAGTTTGTGTTTTGCAAAGGAACGGTGTCTTCAGTTATACACACGCTCATTAAAGTGCCGACCGTGGAGGAAGCTGGTGCCGCTGCACGCCGTTTCCAGCAGAATAACAGCGAAATTACCAAAATAAAAACAAATCAGAAAAACATGTCTTTGCTGTGCTTTTATTTACAAAGTTGAAATTCTTCTAACTTACAAAAAATGTGAACGAAAAGGTAGAAATATAAATACGAAGGAATACGTATTTGTTCAGGGCTGCGCAAAGCCGGAGCCCTGCATTTGCTGCGCTACCCTTTTTAAAAAGGTCTCCGTTGCGCGTTATTTTAATATGTCCATCTCTTTTAGAAGAGAAAGCATCGCCCCAGTCTCATCCTCTCTCCAAATGTCAACATTCTTATTCGCGTTTGCCAGGTTGTTTGGCGCCGTCTGTTTTGTTAGACGACGTAGTTGTGCGGTCATGAGTTGCAAGAGCGAGGCGTGGCGCATGCGCACTCGCATTGTCCAGTTAATAGTCCGATTAAGGCGTATACATGGCAGAGAAATTGGAATTCCAATCGCATTATCTGGGTGTCTCAATCGGAGTTCTCCGATTCCAATCGGAGTTCTCAAACTCCAATCATAATCGGAGTAAGGTGTTTACACGCACGTGAGTTCTCCGATCATAATCGGACTAAGGCAATAATTCGATTTTCTCTAGTGCCATGTAAAGGCACTGAATGTAGTGGTTCAGACCAGACGCGAACAGGCGCGCGGCTCGTGCCATTCATTTCAATGGAAGCGGAAGCGCCACGAAGCGGAGCGCCGACGAATTTCGCGAGCGAGGCTCCAACTGGTTCACACCAGACGCGAACAGCTCCGCGACGGTCGACAAGCGCTTCTGCTCAGCTGCAGTCTTCTTTTCACTCCCACTTGAGCTTCTTTTTTTTTTCTTTAAAAAATAAATAAATAAAAAAAATAATTTTCATCATCGCCCCCCCTCGCCCCGTAGCCAGCCCGTAGCTTACTTTTGTGTGTGTGTGTGTGTGTGTGTGTGTGTGTGTGTGTGTAAATAAATAGAAACACGCACTCAGGTGTCCATCTCAAGACAAGACCTCTTTCATAATGATCATTGACTGGCATCTCTCGGCTCAAACAGACGTATTTTGATCAAGTCTTCCTCTGTGTGTGTGTGTGTGTGTGTGTGTGTGTGTGTGTTTAATCTCTCTCGCACTCTGATACAATGTACTGACAAATATAACATACAAATATGATATATGATCGAATTTGTCATTCGGTTTTTATTTTGAAATGAGTTTATTTTGAAAATTCACCGGATTTTCTCGTTTTTATTGAGCGACTTCCTGTACTGTAGACGAGGATCGCTCGCGGCTCACGCACGAAATAGAGCAGACGCCGAAACAACAAATGCATGCCGCGAGCCGCGTGCCTGTTCGCGTCTACTGTGAACCACCACATTGATTAACGTGGGCGCCGAATGGAAGCGCTCGGCGCTTCGTGGTGCTTCCCCGTCCAGTTTGAACCGGGCGTTACGTTACTCGGAAAAATGTGTCGCCTGAGCCTCCGCCCCCTCCGTGCCCATTGGCGGAGGGAGGGCTCATTGAAAAAAAAAAAAAAAAAAAAAAAATCGGTGTTCCTTCGGCGCGCCTGGGAAACTCTGAAATTATGAATAATTTAAGCTCGTTTTTGTCCCATTTGCCTGCATCAGCCCGTCATGATATTGTTAAATTAATTGAGAGCCACCCACTATTGTTTTCTGACCACCCCCGCCGTACGTCAGTTTTGCACCATGACATAAAGTAGAGGGACATGCCACAAGTAAGCAGCACGCACACAGAGTCAATATTGGGAAGTTCAGAAAGAAGCTTTGGCTCTCCTTCTGACAGTGCCCATCTTGATGTTTGGGGTCAGGTTTTTACAGACCATAATGCCCTCGAAGATGTGGTGGTCTTTGCACCTGCAAGCCTTCAATCTCCAGATTTGCCACAGGAAGGGGGGTTGATAATGTGTTGGCAAGTGCATTATCACGTGTACATGTGGACTAGCTGCGGAATTCTTATTTCAGGGGAAGTGAGGTTTTTCTTGTTTAGTTTTATTTGTAGGTATGTTAATAGGGTTTAGTTCTTCAGGGAGGGGGTGTTATGACCCACAGGTGGGTCTAGGTGCCTCTATCTTTGTGTCTGTGTGTGTGTGTGTGAGAGATTGGATGACGCCTTGCAGGTGCGGTCCTGGATGTCGGCTGCTGATTGGACGCGCCACGGCTGAGAAGGAGGAGCAGTCGAGCCAGCCTGACGGTCATCCCTCCTCCGCTCCCAACTCTGCAGTTAGTCACTTCTGAAATGGTGTTAGAGCACGCAGCCGTAGGGGTGGGCTGCCATTTTCTTTGTCCCCTCTTTTCTCCTGTTTATTAAGTATGTAGGGAGGTTAGCCTTTCTGTATTTGGGTTCTCTTTCTTTCTTTCGTTTGTTCTTAAGGCAAGCTAGTTGGAGTTTGGTTTATTATTTTGGCCTGGGCCCACCCTGAAGCCTTTGCTGCCCACCGGTTAAATTGTTTTTTTTATTTAATTTAATGACAGCAGGTTGAGCTCCTACCGTGTTACAGGTGACGTCGTCACATTAGCCTGTTCCATCCCTGCTAAATTCTTTAAATAACTACCGTAAGTAAACTTTTAAATTATAATACACTCTACACTAATTGTAATTTCCTGCCCGTGGTTCTATATTGCAACAGTTGACGGCTCATATCAGCAGATAAGCAGCAACAATCTGGGCATTACGGGTGATTCATAAATATGTAATTTCTTATTAATTAGCCCATAAGTGTTGTACACCAGTGTGACACCAAATGCTTGTTGCTGACAGCAGTGAAGAAATGACACTCTAGTGGTTCTGCACATTAGTATAAATAGAGTGATTCTCTATCATTACATCACAGGACGGCGGCACTCTGACAGATTCCATGAACCTGGACACTGATGATCCAGACTCCGGTCCAGATGACACAACAGGCCACAGTGGAAACGGGTCAGAGGATGGACTGGCTGCTGAAAGGATACAGGTAGGTGGCGCTGTCATCCCAAGTTGTGTGGTGTGGAGGATCGGGGCCAAAGTTCCAGATGCTCACAGATGTGAGTCTGGATTCAGGAGGATTGTTTGAAGGCTGGACTCCCAACAGTGATTGGCTGCTGAGGACCTCTCAATCACAATCAGGTTTTTTAGTGGCTGTGAGATTGAAAGTGAGTGAACATCATTAAATAAAGAGCTCCTGCAGGGTCCCAATTTGACAAGTACACTGCTAGGTGTGCTGCTTCGTTTTCGCCAAGGCCCTGTAGCATTCATGACTGACATTGAGGGAACGTTTCATCAAGTAAGAGTTTCCAACCAGGATGTAAACTTCTTACGCTTCCTCTGGTGGCCAGATGGGGACATTACAAAGGACCTACAAGAGCACAGGATGCTGGTCCACATCTTTGGGGCAGTGTCATCCCCAAGCTTTGCTTCATTCGCCCTGCTGAAAGCAGCTGACGACAATCAGCATGACTTCCCAGCCGAGGTTATAAACACTGTTTGTCAAAATTTCTACGTGGATGATTGTCTAAAGGCCGTCAGCACGGTGGAACAAGCAATACATGTGTACCAGCAGCTAACAGACCTGTGCGGTAGAGGTGGATTTAAGCTCAATGAGTGGGTGAGCAATCATCGCTCGGTGCTGGCCGCCATTCCTGAAGAGCAGAGAGCTAAAGAGGTAAAAACACTTAACCTTGACAGAGACCAGCTCCCTATGGAGAGGGCCCTTGGAGCTCAGTGGGATGTACAGCAAGATACATTCACATTCAGCATCAGAACCAAGCTGGGATGGGATGAGGAAATCCCTCAGGTCATGGTACATCCCATATATACTTTTTCAAGCGCCAAACTACAACAAAGGAACTCATCTATAACAAATCTACAACTTTGTAAGGGCAAAACCTACTTGTTTTAATTCTGATTAATAAACTAAAGCTTATTCGATTATCATTATGTTGTTTTTTTTAAACGCTCATACAAAACAAAAAAAGTGGAGGGAGAGTAGTCTGAATCGGGTTCTGGAGCATTGCTCTACCTCATCCATCGCACTCATTAGTGTCACATCCACTTGTCGTGCATCATTTCCCCCAACAAGCTTCTCCTGTTAGACCTTCCCCGAGGTGGTTGGTGGGGTGACGAGCACCCAGCACGTGACCTCTACGACGAGTTTCTACCCACAGAAGTGCCATAGGAAGACACGGATTAAATAGTATGGCTTGTCCACCAGAAGGCTGTATTATGGTGTACATAATATAAAACTTCGGCCCAGTTCTGCTTGTATTGCAATGGTTGATGTTCCTGAAGTTTCATTTTTCGTCCCTTTTTATTTTTTACATCCATGTTTGTGATGGAATAGTATTGTGAATCGCTAGCTCGCATTGCATGCTGGGAAACAGCGTCACTCAAGGAAGTTTTGGCTTCGCTGACACGGTCCTGAATGGAAGTGGGTTTTAGTGCACTGGAATGGGATGAATGTGTTCAATCAAGCAGTACAAACCTGATTAATTGTCTTAATACTTGACTTGGAATGGCCATATTGTTTAGGATTAGAATTAGATGACAACTTGTTCACAATATTTGCAACTATTCAGTTTGACCAGCAGGTGTCAGTAGAAGACGAAATTTCATGTTGACTATTTCCTAATGGAAGTGCTCTCTTTACGTTGGATTTTTCTTATAATTATTTGAAGTGTAGGCCTGTATCTGCACACAATTTGGAATTCGTCCCAGCGCCCTGAGCTGTAAATTTGGACGGTGTAAAATGAAAATGGCCATCTGCAGCAGAATGAAAGTGAGATTGCATTGTCCAGGTAGGAGGACAGCAGTCAGTCATGTTTCACCTCCAGTCAACACGCAGTGGTTCACATGAAGGTCCAAGAGGCCTACAGACCTACACTGAGTCTGGACGTGGCAGTACAGTTGGATCATTGTCTTTGTTGTGTTGTTTGGTCATTGTGATCCAATGTAATGTGAGAGAAGGACGAGTGCAGTTATATTGGAGTGAGTTTTTTAGAGTGTAATAGAAGTTATAATGCAGAGTCTGTTTTTATGAAATGTTCTATCACCTGGCATCCATCCATCCATCCATCCATCAATCCATCTTCTACTGCCGTATCCGGAGTCAGGTCTCGGGGGCAGCAGCCTCAGCAGAGACCCCCAGACTTCCCTGGACCCAGTCACCTCCTCCAGCTCCTCCAGTGGGACCCCAAGGCTTCCCGGTCCAGCCCAGAGACCTGGTCAGCACCACTCTGACTCCCTGAGTCCCTGCTGCTCAGGTGAGGCTTCAAAGATCTGGCTGCACCTGATTGGACGGTCGTGGAGGATCTCCTTGGTCTTCTTGGTCTCCAGCTGTTTGACCTCATGCTCTCTGTTGACCTCCTCACTCAGTCCCTCAGTGATGTAGAGCTCAGTGTAGATGCTGTTGAGGAGAGTTTGACTTCCTGCTTCTTCACCTTCAGTCACACGTTCACATCTCCTCTCCAGACTGATCTTCTGCTGCTGTAGAAGCTCCTGCAGACCACCAACCTCTGGAGCTGAGAGAAGGTTGGAGAAGAAAACATCAGTGTGACAGTGTGAGCATCATTTTCTGTCCACGACTTGAAGCTGAAAGCATCCAAACTCCATTTTTCAGCTGATGTGGTGAAGCTGCTGTTGTCTGACTGTTTGCTCTAAATGTCCTCCAGTGGATCTTCTCACTGGAGGTCCTGACAACGGTTATAATAGTTAACGAAAACGAACAAAAAAACGAAAACTTCAATTGAAAAAAACAATTGTCACGTTGCCAGGGGTTAGGATTTTGGTACCTGCCTCGTTGGGCTTCGAAGCGAGCAGAGCTGAGACCATAAGGGTGACGTAGCAACGTTCAGGACACTGATTGGCCAAAGGCAGTCTTTCACGAAAGACCAAAACCGCCATTTTTAAATGCCTCGCGTGTGGATTTTTACATTAACACGTATTAAAAACTGAAAAGCTTATGAAACTGTACCATGGGTGAACAAAGAACTACAGACGTTTCTGTTCTCTGTGGCCGAAGAAAAAGCACAATGCAGACAGTTGTGCAGAAAGTTTAGTGTTAGCTAAAATATCGGGCACACAGACGTA
>NW_027466084.1:7420000-7445000 GCF_046127955.1 Nelusetta ayraudi
CAGGTGAATAATGTGTGTTATTCTTAGTAGCTAAGCTGATAAGTGTGGGACGAAACTAAGGCAATTAAGCATTATTTTGATTGTTGGTTTGCGTTTTAGTGTTGCACTTGTTGGTTTGTTGGATTTTCTTATTTAAAGTAAGCATTTTTTTTTTATGAATATTCAATCTGTTGTATTTATTGACATATAGAGGATTCTTTTCCTAGTATTATAGCGTTTGTTTGTTTTTAAATCAGTTTAACTTGCCTGAGTTGCTCAACTGAAGATGTTTAATTTTACCTGTTGCCTGTTTTGCTCACGAGGTGTAATAGATTGTGGAATCTTAGTAGACCTTAGTAGACGCACGCTGCTGAGAGTGGCAACAATCAGCTCCGATGACCGTGGTGCTTGTAAATAAGGCAAATGCGCCATCTAGTGGGATGCAGCATGTTTATTCGTGTTGGAGCAATGACAAGTACGACTAACAAAACAAAAGATGCACAGGGTAAATAATCTCTTATAGATTATTGATAATAGCATTCTAATTGATTTCAAACCTTTTCAAAAGATCTTTTGCCAATAGCACACCCAAATATTTGATAACCTTGGAATTCCATTTGATTTTATATTTTCCTCTAATTTCTCGGCCTGGATGATAATTCAGCGTGAGAATTTGAGTGTTTGCTATGTTTAACTTGTTGCCTGTGTATTTACCATAGGTTTCTATTATCAACATGAAATGAGGTAAGGTTCTGTCCGAGTCTTGGAGAACCAAAATAATATCATCAGCAAAAAGCCCTGTTAGATGTCCCTTCTCTCCTATATGTATTCCTTTTAGATTGTTACTTTGTCTGATCATTTGTGCCAGCGGCTCAATGAACATAGCAAACAATGTAGCGCATAGGCAACATCCTTGACGAGTACCATTAATCTTTATCCTTGCCGTAGGTTCTTGGTAGAGACCTTGAATACACTGTATTAACTTTTCTTGGAACCCCAGTTTCCCAAGAACTCGATACAGAAATCTCCAATTCACACAGCCAAGGCTCACCAGTAACAGCTCGCAGGCCCTGCTTTTGGATCTGATCTATTATGTATAGGACCCGTCTAATGTCTTCTTGAGTCTGCCTACCTGTTAAAAAAGCTGACTGATTGGAAGTCCATCTCGTCCCCTTAAATTTCAAAGCGTAACGAACCTGTGTAGCCCGAGGAATTTTATGATAGTTTTTTTCCTAGGGTGCAACTCCCCAGGTGGCATTGTCAGGCAACCCCCCGCCCCCATTTTCCTTTATACGCACCATCAGAATTGTCTTGTCTCATGGTTATCTTTTAAGATAACCATTATCTTATCTTTTAAGATAACCATGAGCACAAGAAATAGGGTACAGCTTATCTGCAAAGTAAGTAACACGTACATTATGAACTATCATTCTATATCATAATGATGTAATATGTCAACCGAAAGCAGCTGACCAGCTGAAAAGGCTCACTCCACCCCCTACTGTTGGGAGAAGGACACGTTCCCGTCAGTAATTCAAATTTCTCAGCTGCATGTATAGGGGGACAAGGTGAGAACTCTGATTGGACGAGAAAACCGAATTATTGCTTAGTTCGATTAAGCTCTGCATGTAAACGCACTGATTACACCTGCGCCAGAGTGCAGAGTGAAAGCAGCTCTTTTAAAAAGAAGCGCAGGCTGGAGTCAGCACTCTGTCCTCTGGCGTGTCCACGCTGAGAACTTTGCAGTTCTTCTTAGCATTTCGGCTAGCAATCCCAGAGCGGGCTGGGCCATAAGCGCAGCTGGAGGAGGAACCCTGGCGGGTGCCCGTTCATCGGGAGGTGGTGCTGTGTGTGCGTGATCGTTGTGCATTCACCGCTTGGCTGTTAAAGCCAAAGTCTTTTTGGTATGGTACTTATTTCCTTGACACTCAGGCAGCTAAACCTGGTCTATTTTAAATTGTTGTCAAATAAAGCTGTTTCATTGGAAGTCCGTCTCGTCCTCTTAAATTTCAAAGCGTAACGAACCTGTGTAGCCCGAGGAATTTTATTATAGTTTATTTCCTGGGGTGCAACTCCCCAGGTGGCATTGTCAGGCAACCCCCCCCACCCCCCCCAATTTTCCTTTATACCCACCATCTGAATTGTCTCCACCTCCGCCAGACCCTCCCCCTCGCCACATCTAGTCTTTTTTTGATAGATGGTGATCTATGCGTATTGATGCGTCGTGCTGATGCGTAGCCCCTCCAGGATCCCTCCTTGCACTGCCACTCCGTCGTAGTGTGGGGCACCGAGTGCCGCAGGCCCCTCCGCACCCGTCGCCACCGCCGTCTTCTACGCCAGGCCGCGTCTCGCCAATTCCTCCTTTACCTCCTCTGCGCTGTTGTAGGTTCGAGTTCCCGTATCCCAGTGGGTCCTCATCTTGGTGAATGGCGTCTGGAACCGGATGCCCTTCTCCTTCAGGATTCTTTTAGCAGTGTTGTACTCCTTTCTCTTTTGGACCATCTCTGTCGCGTAATCATGATGGAATGAGGGTACTTTATTCCCCAGTTCTATTTTCTTTGTCCATAGCTCTCTCAGGACCCTCTCTTTGGTAGTAAATTCCAGAAAGTTAACAATGATGGGTCTCGGTTGGGCACCGTCCACTGGTTTCTGTGCAAATGAGTGGTGTGCTCTCTGAATTTGGAAATTAAAATCTGCTGGCAGGTGCAGTTCGCTTTTCAGCAGGTCTTCCACAAACTTGGCCACAGATTCTCCCTCCTCTCCTTCAGTGACTCCATAGATACGTAGGTTGTTTCTCCTCGGCCTGGACTCCAGGTCAGTTAACTTGTCCTGAAGAGCTTTTTGTTCTCTCAGTGATATGACCAGAGCGTCATTAGCTTCCTGTGCCCAACGTTCTAGCTTTTCAATCCGCGACTCAGCCTCGTTGATCTTGCTGGTTCGGAGCTCCTGTTCGGTGATGACTTTCGCAAGTTGTTGATTTATTTCGTCTTTGAAGTCGTCCAAGTCTTTTTCCACGTCGTTCCTCAGTGTTTCTCCAAACGTGCGAAGGACTTCTTTTGATTCCATTTTTAAATCCCGTATCTCCTTGCTAATAATTTCTATGTCCGAGCCCTTTTTCGCGTCGTTAGTCACGAGGAGTTCGTTTCGCCATCTCCCTCTGTTTCAGAGCAAGCTGGTAGTTCCGCCATATTGTCTGTTACCGTGTTTCTGTTTTGGTTGAATCGAGTTTTCCTTCCCATTCCAACGTTCCCCTGATCACTTTGTAGTTAATATGATATCTGACAATAGTTATTCAAGTTTTCGGGGAGTTTTTACCCTAGACGGTCGAGAGCCCTGGTGTCGCGCAGTCTACCGCTTTATGGCCAAACCAGAAGTCCCTTCCCTCTAGCCTTTTCAAGGGGGAGGTGGCTAGACTCGGCTCTTGTGGGACGAGAAGCAGAAGGCCTGTCCGATCGGGGGGGAAGATGAGATGACATTTTTGTGGGTCAACACAAACTCATCTGCGAGGACAGCAGCCTTGGACAATGACGACACTTTCTGTTCATTCAAGAACATTACCACCTTCTCTGGCAAAGAGTCTTTAAAATCTTCTAAAAGAACGAGCTCACGGAGTGACTCAAAGTCATTTTTGACATCATTAGCTGCACACCATTTATCAAAGAGGTTGCTTTTCTCCCATGCAAACTCGACAAAGGTTTGACCACTGGATTTTCTATGGTTCCTAAAGTTTTGCCGGTAGGGCTCAGGAACAAGCTCATAAGCAGGAAAAATTGCTTCCTTTCCAACATCATATTGCAGGCTGTCTTCTAAGAAAAGAGCAGACACCAACTCCTGTGCTTTTCCCACCCGCTTGCATTGGAGAAGGACAGGCCACATGTCTCTTGGCCAGTTGAGTGGCGAAGCTATTCGCTCCAAGGCACTGAAGTATGAATCAACTTCTGCCTCACGAAATGCTGGCACCAGAAAAATGTTTTTACTGGGGCTGGGCAACGATTAAAAATTTTAATCGCATGATTTACCTGATCAGTCACGATTAATCACGTCGTATACGCAAAAGCCAATAATGAATTTAAAAGAAGTCTTTCATACACTTTAATTTAAATGTTCTGCCATATAAACGAAAGCACCATAACATTTATTGTGCAAACAGTTAACATCAGCACTTTACACAGAAACATTTTTAATGTAAATCTAAAGTAAAAAAAAAATGCAAATACAAAATTAAAGCTTATTGCCAATGCCAGGGCATTACTGTTATCCTGTTCCTTATGAAAAATAAAAAAAAATCTACCTCCAAAATCCTGAGCCACAATAATAACAGGCAATTTCTGAGGTAACAGTAGAAACATTTTTCTTTTATCAGGGAGCAGCATAACCAGTCTGCGTTCCCTTGCAAATGTCCCAGTTAGAAAGGGTGAGGCACAAAAACGTTCACTTTTGGGTTTTTCTTCACAGGGGACTAGAATGTAAAGTCCACATTTATACTGGAGTTCCTTTGGAGAATCTCACTCAACTCAGTGCAGTTTGTCAGTTCCTGGAACTTGACGGCCAGTTATTTTAAATGTACTGCCATATGAATTAAAGTGCCATAACATTTACTGTGCAAACACACTTTTAAGATCAGCATTTTTGAACAATTAGCAGCTAAGAAAAAAAAAATAGTGTAAATTTAAACTCAACTTAAACAATGTTATCAAAGCAATACAAAATTAAAGCTGTAAGCAGCGTTTGCGGGACTGAGCCCACCTGGCCACTGCCTGCTGTGACGTCCGCCACCTGGCCACAAGCCCCCGACACCCGCCGACGCTTCCCAACGCCTGGCGATTCCGCCCGAAACCCGCCGATGCCCCATTCCTGACGCCGACGCCTGCTGATGACACATCAAGCACTGACTTGACATTACTGACTTGACATTTAGAAACATTTGATTTCTAAATGTGATTGATTACTGTATCATTTTGGAGATAATAAGCCTTAAAGTTGGCTTTTTGTTTTGTTTTGCGACAGCTCCAATATTCCATTTTTACTGTACAATAACATCAAATTGCTCCATAAGCTCTGTCAATGGTTGGTACAGTTGACCTCAGGACAACCTTGAATATATCTTCTCTTAATATTCTTGAATATTCTCACTTAATGTACCAGCTCCTTCCTGTAGACATGATATGTACAGTTAGTTATTCTTTGTTTGACACAAGTGTTATATTAAGTTCCTCCTATCTGTACCGGTACTTCTTGTTAATTTGAAATAAACACTAACAGCATAATGTCAAAACAAAAACCGAACAAGTCAAACAGGAGCAGATCAGAAAACAAGGAGGCTTTGTACTAAAATATGAATAAAATATAAACAGGGAGTTGTCTAATGTCGTCAAGGAAGCCAACATTACGTTACCTGATGATCAGCATGTTGACTCAGAAAATCCTCAGGCTCCTGCTGCGACATTTCATTTGGGGCGACGGTTGTGACTTCACTGCTGGTCCCGTGAGAAACTCAAATCGGTTCTTCACGTTGCGTGGCATGGGTTAGGACATTGAGAGGCATTATAGTGTGGTTGTGTGCACCAAATCGGACTCGGCTTCTAGCTCGATAGCCGTGCATAATTTACGCAAACGCAATGCTCTGTTTATGTGAACTCACGGAGTCCGACTCCTTGCACGTGCTCATCTCGACTCGATGGATTTATGAGCTTGATGACAAGTGTGTATTTTGTATTGGATTGATGTACTGCAATTCTAGTCATGTGAACAAGCAATTAGCATTCCTAGTTATATGTGGCATGACGAAATACTGTACTACCAAGTTTGTATTGCAGTTTCTTCAGTTTATGGGGTAGAGGGTGCTCAAATTGGATTGATTGAAGATGTAGTTTAGGTACAATTTGCTTGTTTTTATCAAAATTTAAGTTGATTGCAGTTCAAGGTGGCACAATCCTATCAGATGTTGTCATTTTGTCACGAAGAACACTGGTATTTGTTGATTATTACCATAAGTACCACCATGTTGCAGGCATTGTGGTTACAAGTTTCACTCCAATTTTGATTGTTGTCTGTATGACTAGCAATCCGTTGAGCTGTCTAGGGTTATCATTCAGATAAGGTGTCACAACTTTTAATTGCATGGGAACTTTGGGATCCATGGCAGATGGGCATTGTAAAAAAACGGATCTTGAGTCGGAAGGCTAGCTTGTCCTAATTGTGACCTTAATATGATGATTTTTTTTCCCTGCCAGATTGAGGAGAAATGAAATGGACATCCAAACCGGGGCCAATAATGGATGAGCTGGATGATGTCACAGTATCAATTTTAAATGGTATGTCATGTGTAGGTATGAAAAAATTTCCATGACTTTGATTGATCCGCTAAGTAATTAAAATAACTGTATGCTGACACTGATTTCAAAAAGAAGTATTTTACAAATTTGAGACAAAATGTCTAAACTGAATTGCATTTACAATTAATTCTGATAACAGAAATTGGCACAAAACAAACTTGGTTTGACTTGTCAAGTTGAATTAAATTCATTAGTGAAAAAATGTATGAGTTGTTAAGTGTAAAAGGTTTGTTAATGATTGGACTGTCTTTATAGCTGCCAACATCGATGAAGTCTTGCTCCACACCCTCAGTCGTGATGATTTGAGAGACCTTTTTCCTGGACCAGAACACTTTCTCAGGAGGAAACGGATTTGGGCCCTTATTAGTGTAGATGTGATTGGTTACCTACTTTGCTCTGAAAACATTGAGCATAACACTTTTTTTTTCTTTTTTCCTAATTGTGTCTATTGTTTCTCTCTTGTTCATAATGTTTTGGATCTGGTTTCCTCTCGGCTGAGAATTCCACCGTACAAGACAAGGCTGCCCCGAATGAAGCCAGGAACTGTGTCTTCACCAGGAGGAACATCTCCAATCTGTCCTCAGACATCCACTCCTTTGGTGAAAAGCAGCCCAAAGAGGACCCTACAGCTTCCTGCTCCTCCACAATATGTTGTCTATACTAGACATGGGCAAACCCCGACCCGCGGGCCACATCCGGCCCGCTGCGTGTCTCTGTCTGGCCCGCGTGAAGCCAGTCATAACCCCCCAACACCGCACCCCCCAACGAAACTTTGTCGGCACGTAACTTTGCCGAGTTAGTGTAGCGCGATAGCGATAGCGTGCTTCCCCCCCGTCAACGAGGTGTAGGTACAGAATTAGTCCGGGTGCAGAATCGTTCCAGGCAGAAGTGACTGCCGATACGGCAACTCCATTGGGACACACCTCTACATCGCGTTCGAACGTGATATATGGATAGATCGCGGTACGTTTATAGAGTTGCCGTATGTGACGTAATTGGCAGTCGCCTCTGTCCAGTTGGCGAATGCCAACAACGTCACATACGGCAACTCTATTAGGACAAACTACATCGGTTGATTAAGGTTATCTTTTTTTTTCTGTCAATCCCTGCCGTATTTACAGTACTTTGTATTATATTATATACACGAAATTCTCTCTCTCTCTCTCTCTCTCTCTCTCTCTCTCTCTCTCTCTCTCTCTTCACAAGCTCGTAAGCACTACTTCCAGATGGCCCGCACTGCCAGTGAGGGGAAATGTGTCATGTTCAAAGAGCTGAGACGCAGGCTGGTGAGAAACACTGTCACCAGCATGATTTCTATCTTGAGAGCCAGTCAGCAAGGAGAGGGGGTCCGGTACCCTTCTAAGCATGAAGTCACTGCAATGTCTCAAAGACTAGTGGAGTATTATCCCATGCTGAAGGATTAAGACAAAACAATGAAACATGTAAGTGATTATATTATTTTGCGCACTTAGATTTTGAAGCGTGTGGTTATTTTTGGCTGATACTTTTTTTATCTGTGCATGTTCACTTTCCATCTTTATTTGTTCTTTCAATGAGTGAAATTTTATTTACCACAGGCGAGCACTTACAAGAATCTTCACAAGAGATTCACCAGAGAGGGGCCACAAGAAGAAAAGGCATCGCATTGACTTCTCAGCAAGTGACCAAGAAGAAGATCATGATGCAGACTCAATTGGTGGATCAACAATTATTTTGTGTCACACACCAGGGCGCAGTTCTGATAATGGCCACACTTCACATAAGTAGAAACATGTCCATTTTAATAATAATGATAATGTATGAAAGCTAGGCAATGTTTTGATAGTTTTGTATATCATGATATATCACAGGCATTTTTACATTTGAATTGTCATTTGATATATTTTGATGCTCCAAACAATTTCATCCATTTGACTGATTTACTGATTTGTCTCCTCCATTTCATCAGCCAAAGATGGTCTGACAGCACAGGCCAGACATTATCAGACCCTGCAGGAGCTGTACAAGAAACCAAAACCCAACCAAGATGCTGTCTCCCAAATTCTTGACCTGCAGTTTCAAGCAAGAAGATCCTTCATTGATAGTGATGTTCTGAAAGAACAGGACAAGGCCAACAAAGATCCTGGATGCATATCCATGTGTCAAGGATCTTTATCGTGTAAGTGATTAACTTGTTTTGGTTTCTGATGAAAAGCAAGCATTTTTGCAGATTTTAACACTGACTTGCATTATAGGTGATGAATGAGCTGCGGCGCATTCTGGATAAGGGCAACAGAAAATTCATTGATGAACTAAAAAAAGAGATGGGAAGACTTCTGCACCAATGTGTAATTTTATGGTGTTTGGAAAAAAAATGAAGTGATGAAGCCACGCATAACGCTGGATGTAGGTGAGTGGGACATGCCAGTGAGGCACTGCTTCATGTCATTCAGGTGAAAGTTTGTTCGCATTTTCTCACATTCAACACTTCATAGTTCCATGCATGGATGTGGCGTTTCCTTCTTCTTTTTCTTTAGCCAACAGAAGATCCCACAATGTACTCGCAGAAGAGGTCTTTCTGCACCTCTGTGTTGCTGTTTGATGGGACCCTTTGTCTCATCTGGCTTGGAGCCACTCCCGCCACCACGCTTGCCAAGGAAGACTTGAGTGACGGTCTGCTTCATCTGATGGATTACTACTATGCCCTGCACCTCACATATCCAAAAGTGTGTGGCAACCCTTCTCTCTGTCATTCAGACAGAAGTGCTACAGGACACTATCCATGAGTGAGACACCACAGCCTCATACAAAAAAGACCATGGCAGAATGGAAAGATTTTATTGGGGAGTAGAGCTGTGTACTAGGCATAGGTAGTGATACACTCCCCTGGTAGTTGTAACTTGAGGGTGGGTGGGAGTCTGTTGGAACAAACATGTTATCAGTGGTGATAGGAACACAACACTATATGCTGTCCCCATACTGTTTTTGTTTTTTTTGTGTCAGGGAATCTGAATCAATATTCAATAATGATGACGGTGAATATTGTAACAACACAACATTACTTGCGTTCTAGAAATGATTGCTTGAGATTGTTTTAAGATGCAATGCCTTAGTGACGTTTTTATTACAAGGCAGTGAAGGCACTGTCAGCAATTTAAGTGAATAAATAGTTGTTGACAATATTAATTCTGTTTGCTGAATTATCTTTTTTGGGCGTAGGGGGGGTGGATGCTTTGTCTCATATTGAGAAAAAAAAGCTAATATTGTGAACACTTAAATTAAGAAGAATTGCACTGTTAGTAGGTCTGGTTTTAAGATCTTTTCATTCAAATTAAGAAAGAAGCAAACGTGAAAAAAGAATTGAGAAGCTAGTATCAAGTTTATTTGACTTAGTGCAGTCCTTGGAATGAGTGCTTTACTGTTTATTTCAAGAGTTTTTCCATTCTTCAAATGCCTAGATATATCGTCTTATTTTAAGAAATCTAGTCTAAATATCTTACTGCATTGGCAGATAATTTGACTTGTTTCTAGCCTGTTCTTTCTCAATTTAAGTGTTTATTTCTTAGATATATTTTGCAGTGTGTGGACACCGAGGGGAGCTCTAGAATTGGCTCATTCAACCGACCAACGAGCCAATCAGCAGCGGCGTCACAGGCCCTCCTCCTTCTTTGTTCTCTCTCTCACTTTGACTTCTGCACTGGACAGCCAGGTTTGTGGAGGGAAGGTTGGAACAAAGTAAGGACGGGGTACCCCATACATTCATGTACGTAGAGTCACTAAGTCTTAAACTCACCAGGTTTGTATCGCTTATCGATAACCCTAATGCCATACAAGTCTATGAGGGTCAAAGGTCAACTTTGTCATAGGGACATGGGGCCACTTGCTTTTTCATCAGGAGCCCCCAAGAAGCGCACACGCCAAATTTGGGGCTTCTAGTTCTTGAGGAACCCCAAAACCCTAACCCTAATTTCAGCTAACCCTAGTTTCAGCCTTATCGTTAACCCTAATTCAATATAAGTCTATGGAGGTCAAAGGTCAAATTTGTCCTAGAGACATGGGGCCACTTTCAGGTTCATCAGGATCCTCCTGGACACACCCATGCCAAATTTGGGGCTTCTCGCCCATGAGGAACCCCGAAACCCTCACTCTAATTCCAGCCTTATCGCTAAACCCTAATGCAGTGCAAGTCTATGAAGGTCAAAGCTCAACTTTGTCCGAGAAACATCAAGTGTTTTTTTCATGAATCATTCATCAATGTTAAGAGTTTGCTTTTTAGGAGAATTCACAATAAAAATACATTGACACTGTCAAAGATGGACTCAAGCACTATTATTGAACTATACTGTATTTTTTGAGTGATGTGAAGCTTTTGACAAGCGCTGCGCAAAGGAGGCCCATTTGTTTTTGTTTTTTTTCAGGGGGCCCAAAATTCCTGGCGGCACCCCTGAGCGTTCATCTCCAGCACTAAGGCAGTGGAGCTGCCGGCCACGAGAGAAGAATTAACCAGTCCATTGAAACCATTTGTTTGGTCTAGTGAGTGGCAACAGTCCTTTGAGGATCTTAAGTGCCTTCTCAGCTGTAACCCTGTCGTGTCTGCTCCAAATTTTTCCTCATTGGCTAGAAGCCCCAAATCTAGCGTGGGCACTTCTTGGGGGCTCCTGATGAAAAAGCAAGTGTCCCCATGTCTCTAGGACAAAGTTGAAAATTCACCCCATAGACTTGCATTGAATTAGGGTTAACAATAAGGCTGAAACTAGGGTTAGGGTTAGGGTTAGGGTTTTCTGAAATTAGGGTTAGGGTTTCGGGGTTCCTCAAGTACTAGAAGCCCCAAATTTGGCGTGGGCGCTTCTTGGGGGCTCCTGATGAAAAAGCAAGTGGCCCCATGTCTCTAGGACAAAGTTGAAAATTCACCCCATAGACTTGCATTGAATTAGGGTTAACAATAAGGCTGAAACTAGGGTTAGGGTTAGGCTTAGCTGAAATTAGGGTTAGGGTTTCGGGGTTCCTCAAGTACTAGAAGCCCCAAATTTGGCGTGGGCGCTTCTTGGGGGCTCCTGATGAAAAAGCAAGTGGCCCCATGTCTCTTGGACAAAGTTGAAAATTCAGCCCATAGACTTGCATTGAATTAGGGTTAACAATAAGGCTGAAACTAGGGTTAGGGTTAGGGTTAGCTGAAATTAGGGTTAGGGTTTCGGGTTCCTCAAGGACTAGAAGACCCAAATTTGGCGTGGGCGCTTCTTGGGGGCTCCTGATGAAAAAGCAAGTGGCCCCATATCTGTAGGACAAAGTTGAAATTTCACCCCATAGACTTGTATGGCATTAGGGTTAGGGTCCAAGAGTACACATACACATTTTCTTTTGCTTTATCGATTTAAGCTCATCGTCTCCAGCTGCAAAGGTACAGAAACCTTTCTGTGTTTTGATGTCGTGTGTGAGAAAACATCACTTTTTTCTGTAAACTTGTGTTATCATTGTCCTTCATTGAAAATGACACAATCTTTCATTTCATTGTTCAGATGCCGAACACCAAGGCATTCCGTCGCTCTCTGGCCATGAAACGACGCCTGGAGCAAAAACGGGATTGGACACCTTTTCCACCTCGGAAGGACTTTGAACGTCGTGAGTACTTCCACGTTCATGATTTCATGTTCTGCCTGTGTTGTTATGTTGTATTCCAAATAAATCTTACAAAAACATATTTAGATTTTTCTTTTTTGTCAATTTACACAGGGCGCGGTACTGGTCAGCGACCTGGGTGCGAAGATGGCCCGTTTTGCTCCTGACTGACAAAACAAGTAAAGTGCAAGTTCGTTCTTAAGGCCCAGCAACCAGACAAGAAGGTATGGGTCGTGATTTTGTCAAGCCACGAGTTTCTTTATGTTTTTGTTCTGGTGGTGGGAGACTCACATCTCTGTCCACTTGTGGATGGTTTTGTGTTCTCGCCCCAGGCAACAACCTTGAACACGGGCTTGTAACAGACTCCGCCCAGGATTTTGCTGCGCTACTGGCAACTGTGTTGGACCGCTGGCCCAAGGTTTGTTTATCTGCTGTGACAAACAAATTTGAACACATGAATGTCATCGCCACTTTGTTTTATCAATATCAAGTAATTCCATGATCCATAGTTCAATAACAAGAATATTCATGAATTTATTTTGCATTTTTATGTTTGTTTGGTTTTTTTTTTTATATATACAACTATTTTGTAGGTGTTTGTGCTTGACTTTCCACCTCGCCTGACTGTCAAGCCAGAACTACAAACAGCGCTACGTCAAGTATATCATCGTGTTGCTGCACGCATGGGTGTGTAAAATACATATTTTTGTTGTATTTTTTCTCTTCAGTGACACTGTGCTAACAGATATTTCTTAGAATTGTGTGATTACATAATTGATTATGTGACACTTCTTCCAGGTTTAACATTTGTGTATATGGTCAATCACCTCCCCCTTCGTCAGCTGTACATGGTGGTGTTATGATGGTGTAAGTTTTGCCTTCTTCAGCCTTACTTGCTCTTCATTTGATATGACAAATATGTGTTAACATGTTGTTTTCTGTTTAGGTGCACCTCAGGACTGATTTTGGTGGAGCGTCTGCATGCTGCAGTGCTCCATCAGCTCGCACCCCCTTCACCTAGGCCAGGGGTGTTGTGCCACAACCAATCATCGCCCAGGGTGTCTCCCAGAGTGGTTGTGACAGGTCCTGTCCACATGCCAGTGTATGGACCTGCTCCTGAATGGACTCTTGTTGGACAGGAGGTTGAGGTAACCTGTTCATCCCTCTTTTTTTTTTTTTCCCCCAATCGTGTATTTGTCAAACTGTGCAACTTTTTATTTTAAAAATGAACACTTATCCTAAGTTGACTCTGATTTCCTCTCCTCTTTTTTACAGACAGTACCAACAGCTGTTGAGACTGCATTTCACACAGACATCCCGTCCAATCCCGTGTGGTTCAGTGAGGCTGTGCTGCTGGACCACATGGAGACCGTCGTGGAGTCATCTGGCAGGGTTTCCCCAGCTGCCACGGTAACATTCACACAATTATTCATACACTTATCAACTAGGGGTGGGTGAAAAAAAAAATCAATATTGCAATATATTGTTGTGCTTTCTGTCGCAATAAATAATCGATACACTGACGGCGAATATCAATATTTTTTTCCAAACACCACCTGTTCACCTGTCCCGGGAAAGATAAAATCTCTCCCGGGACACAATTTGTCCCGTTTTTTATGGAAAATGACAAAACCTCATTTAATTTCCGTCTGTGGTCTAGATAGGGTTGCCAACCCTCCCATAAAATACGCGATTGTCCCATATTTGCAAATAAAAAAGCCTGTCCCGTAATGAACTGATGGGGGACGCACTTCACTTTGTCCCGTATATTTTGGGGACTGAAATATTGATTATTTATTTATTTATTTTGTCTGCATCATTTTTTATTGATTTTCAGAATCTGGGCAGTGAAAGGACTTTTTTCCCTCTCTCATCTTCCCGTCGGTTTGTACATCCGAAATCTCCAAACTGAGATGAAACAAGTTGCTACTGACTTTACATTACCAGAAAGCACTGTCCTTGTTTACATGAAAGTTATTAATGTTCATGCACTTTAATATGTTTGCTTGTGCAGTGCACGTTTGTTTGTACATTATACAAAGTTTTGGAATAAATGCAAGATCACAGGCATTTTCCTTTTTATGGGTATTTTTTTCTTTTTCAGTCACATATCGTCTGCAAAATTTCAAAGATATCGAAGATATCGTGTGTCGTGATGTTGTCATTATCGTGGGCCAAATATCGTCACAGTATCGAATCGTGGGTTAGCCGTATCGCCCCAGCCCTATTATCAACACAAGATCACATATGTACAGTACATGTACAGTTTAATTAGTGTGTTACTTTGTTTATGAATTCATTTCTTTATGTTCTTCCAGATGTCCAGCCTGAGACGTCGATCAGCACGCGTTGCCTCAAAAACCAAAACAAACAAGTGAGATGTTGGTATTTGGGATATGTGTATTTCATTGTGTGCATCTTTGTGATAGGACAATAAATGCAGTTCTTTAAACGTTACTTTGTGTCCTTGTATTTGCAGGTGTGGGCAACACGTTCAACTGTCCACATGACTGAGTCTGCCTCCAGCAATGTCACAGCAGTGCAGCAGGTTTGTACTTATTCATTTCCACTTCATCACCTGTGTGTGTTTTCTAGGCTTTACACCGATCTTATCGGCTGTATCGGATCGGCCGATATTTGGCATTTTTTGAAACGTTCATGATCGGGCGTCATGTCATGAATCACCGATCAATGACGTCATGGTCGTGTTGAAACTTTTTTAATCTGTCTCATTTCCTCCAAAGTAGTTTCACAGCATCGACATATTTATTTGTTTGTATCCGAGTGTTATGTAAATGTATAGATTTGGGTTTACATTGTTGTCAGTTCCTTTTGTCTGCTGTGTGTCCGTTTGGGCACTAGATGGCGCAGTAGATCCTGTGTTCCCTTTTTTTTGCTTGTTCCAGGTGCGGAAAGGTGATTGGCTGGTGCCAATATTTAAGGAGGAGGACTTCAACACCTCGGTCTCTTTGTCCTTCTCCCAGCTCCCAACCAGAGGCCATGTGCCGCAGCAGCAGCATTCTGTGTTCAGCCATCAATTCTGTTTTGTAATCTATTTCAGTTCCCTTTGTGTCCACGTAGCCCGTAGGGGAGGGAAGCCATTTGTGTTGTGCCCCTTTTCTCCTGTGTTTTAGTTAAGGAGGTTAGTTTGACTGTCATTTATTTGATTGTTTTCTTCATAGGTAAGATCCATAAGAGAGCCATTTTGTTTGTTGTTTTGGCCATGCCCTCCCTGACGCCAGTGCAATGATGGTGACGTTTAATAAAAACCATCCTGTGGACGAAGCACCTTTGTCTAATTTGAGAGCTGGGAGAAGGGGGGGAGCCTTTATGTTGTGTCCTGGTTCCCCCTAGGCCGGGGCATAACACCGAGAGCTAATGGTTCATGATTCAAAAACCTTCATTTTCGTCTTCGTGCCTCTTCCTGTTTTGAGTACTGTCGCTATGTGACGAACAATAAAGTTTCTTTGAATCTGCAATATATGCAACGCTACAGTACCTCGCGGGGGAACTTTGGCAAAAAATTTCAACACCACAAATTTAATCAGGCACTTGGAAACGATACACACGGAGGAGCATGTCGAGTTTAAGAAACGCAGCGCGGAGAAAGAAAAAGAAAAGCAAACTCTGAAACGGATGCTAAAGCAAACAACTTTAGACAGTGCTCGTGAGAAGGCAAGGGGTGTACAGAAACAAGTATTTATTGCCCCTAACGTGATCGGATCGGTGATCGGTTTATTTAAACTCACTGATCGGTGATTGACACAAAAATCGTGATCGTGTAAAGCCTAGTGTTTTCCTTTCTATGTTTATTGGCATAAAATCACATCTTTCTTATTTTAATCAGGTGGAGGCGACGCCACAGATGACCAGAGCTGTGCCCGTGGTTCCTGTGGCTCCCGTGGTTGCCAGCACCAAGCCAGAGGAGGCCAGCACCGTCCAGGAGGCAACACAGAAGATCAACTAAGCTAAGGAGGCTTTTCTTTCTTCTTCTGTTGCCTCTGACTGCTCCGCTCGTTCTACGCCTCGCACATGTGATTTGTGATCCATCATCAGTTAGTACTAGTGAAGATGCAGTGGCAGATTATGGCACTGGTATTAGATTAGCCAAGGTTCTGCATGGTCACGGTTTAAAATTCCAGCACCAGCTGGCAACAGTGAGTCACTTCAGAAGAGCAAAACTCCTCACTTTGACATGGATAATTCTGACGTAGAGTTTGTCAGTGCTGTGACCAATGAAGAGTGTAACTTCTCTCCCCTTGATGTTGATGTTTGTTTAGACCTTTGCAAAAACTTGAAGATTCATTTGGACCGTGCGAGTTTTCCAATTTCTGATTGCAATGGCCATTAGGTTCGCCGTGTACAAATGAGAATGTAGAGGCTGATGGAAACTGCTTCTTCAGAGCCATCAGTCAAGCTGTGACTGGTTTATAGACACAGAAGTGGAAATTCAGGTTGCAGCAGATTGTTTACGATTAGATGTGTACACTTTTATCGACGGTCATGGGTTGAAGTACAGCTCTTGCAAGAAACAATTCTCACATTGTATATATTTATGGATGTATTTGTTTTATATGGAAGCAGTTACCATAATCCAAATTAAAATAAGAATATAATAACAGAAATGCTTTTTCATTTTAAGAACGAAGCTGCATTATTTGACTCATAATTAAAATGGTTAATAAGTCATTCAATCTGCATTTTCATTTTCTCCTTCAAGACTGCTCATTCTTGTACTTAATTCAAATGAAGGAAAACACATTTGAGATTTAATTTTCAAAACATGCACCAGCAAAGAGTTACCAAAATTCAATATGAAATGTAAAATTCAAAAATGAAAATGCAATAGCAGAATGCTTTTTCATTTCAAGAACGAAGCTGCATTATTTGACTCATAATTAAAATCATTAATAAATATTGCTATATGCATTTTCATTTTCTTATTTGTGTCGCACCTTTTATGACACAATCAAAAAGAAAACTGAGGGCATTGCTTTTTAATTTTCGTGGTCCTGCCCTGCACAAGAGTTAGCACAACTCGAAAACGAAATCGCAATCTCAAAGTAAGCGCGCGGCGCAGGAAAGTGACGTCAGCAGCTCTCCACCTCCGCTGTGGGTATGGCGGTATGACGCCAAGTGTCATTTGCCTCCTGTTATGTGTAAATTCTAATGTTTGTGAATTTAATAAATGTATATATATACTGTATATTTAAAAAAAAACAAAACAAAACAAAAAAAAGGTATAGCGGTATGACACCACTTTGCCATCGTTACTTTTCACGTCATTGAAGTTGCCGGTAAACGAGATTTAAATCGCAGAAAAACGTGGACCACTGACGGATCTCGTTGGTCGGACATATTTGAGCATGGCGCACATTGACACAATTGTTCAAACCCTGCTGGATTTAGCTTCCCAGGTGGAGTTGAATAGTGTATCTGAATCTGATGCTCGGGACCGAGTTGAGCAGGTATTCTGCCGTCCCAGATACGGACGCAAACAAGGTTGCCCTAGCCAACCTGTTGTCAGTTATGGAACACCTTGATGCACTAGCACAACATCAAAGCTAAAGCTATTTGTTACATGGGTGGAGTAACAGCTGTTCGGCGTCGGCCACCAGTCCATCCGACGAAGGATGCGAAGCAACAGATCAATCCGTCGACTGGTGGCAGATGCTGGTGCGAGATCTGTCAGTGGTCCACGTTTTTCGCCGATTTAAATCTCGATTACCGGCAACTTCAATGACGTGAAAGAAGTAACGATGGCAAAGTGGTGTCATACCGCCATACCTTTTTTTCTTTTCTTTTCTTTTTAAATAAAAAAAAAAATATATATATATATATACCTTTATTAAATTCACAAACATTAGAATTTACACATAACAGGAGGCAAATGACACTTGGCGTCATACCGCCATACCCACAGCGGAGGTGGAGTAACTCTTGTGCAGGGCAGGACCACGAAAATTAAAAAGCAATGCCCTCAGTTTTCTTTTTGATTGTGGCATAAAAGGTGCGACACGAATAAGAAAATGAAAATGCATATAGGAATATTTATTAATGATTTTAATTATGAGTCAAATAATGCAGTTTCGTTCTTAAAATGAAAAAGCATTCTGCTATTGCTTTTTCATTTTTGAATTTTACATTTCATATTGAATTTTGGTAACTCTTTGCTGGTGCATGTTTTGAAAATTAAATCTCAAATGTGTTTTCCTTTTTCATTTGAATTAAGTACAAGAATGAGCAGTCTTGAAGAAGAAAATGAAAATGCAGATTGAATGACTTATTAACCATTTTAATTATGAGTCCAATAATGCAGCTTCGTTCTTAAAATTTAAAAGCATTTCTGCTATTGCATTTTTATTTGGATTATGGTAACTATCTGCTTCCATAGTTACACATACCATAGTAAATGCTTCAGCAGAGTTTTATGAGGGTGTTTTTTTTTTTGTTGTTGAAAGTGAAAATGTTGTTTTGAAAATGACTGCTTACAGGTCCATCTGTTTACTCTAACCAAGCATTCAGAACGAGTTGTCCAACACCGGTTTAATTTTTCAGGAATTGTTGACTTTAAAGAATCACGTTAATGTTCATTAATTCATGGAAGTGAAGAATAATTAAAGTAAATCTTAAAGTAACCTTGTGTTTCTGTGTTTCTCAATGTTTCAACAACTTTGTTCTGAACATAGTTAAGTTCTTTCACATGGCTACTTTTATTTAACAGCTCTTTGCACACACGACCTTCAGGTCAAAAAGTAAATTCAGTAAATAGCATCACCATAAGGATTGCGTAATAACAGAAACAAAGGAGTGCAGTAAATAACCGATATCCCTGTGTATTTTTAAAAGGAACACTAGAGATTTAACAAGACACAAAATAACAGGAGGTTCACAACAATTTAGTGTCCATTCTCTGGATAGGGTCAGGGGGAGGCGCACTGCAGTGGAATAAGTGTCCATCCTGTGGAGAGGGTCGGGTGGTTTAGAGAGATGCAGTGATGGCCTCTCTTAGGTGCAAACAAGTTCACAGCCTGATACGGATCTGTTGGTTGAGCAAGATGGGACTCAGCCATAAAGATGATACAGAGTTCATAAATATCTGGATTACATGGTACAGCCAGCCGAAAGACACATTCATTTTTGCACAGTTGAATGTGTTCATCTTCAACAGGGGAGAGAAAATCTGTTGTTCGGTGAAGTTCAGGAACAGCATGCATCACATTAGGCCAACCGCTGGGGACGTTCAGGTTTCTTGATGGCCTGATGTTGTGTGCATTCCACACCTGTGCAGTGTCATCCAACTCATCCTGTTGAAAATGTATACATTTAGGAAGAGCTGTGCCAGCAGAACATAAATAAAACACTAAATTACAGCATTCACACATGAGCAACCCCACCCTCTCCCTCCCTCCCTGTCTCTGTTCATCCCTCCCCCCCCCCTCTTTCTCCCCATCTCTTATCCTCTCTGTTTCTACCCTTCTGTTCCATCTCTCTCCCCTTCCATCTCTGTTCCTTTCCCTTTGCTACTCCTTCTCTTTAGCATTCTTTTTCCTTTCCTCCCGTCTCTGTCTGTCTGTCTTCCCAACACCCCCTTTCCCGTTTCTGTCCTCCCTCCCCTCTCTCTCACTCACATACACATGCGCACAAAATGAAAATAATACATTATTCATGAACTCACCTGTATGGAGGCCCATACAACAAAACTGCAGGAGACTTTTGTCCAGAAACTCGCCATCAAAATGCCCGTTGTCTCTGAGGTCTGATAACAAGGCTAACCAGAACTCCATGCGCTGGCCACGCAGGAAACCCCACCAATATTCAATTCTTTGATTGGCGGTGCTGGCCCCCTCCAAGTAACTATCGAGGGTGTCGTCTGGTTGAACAGGGACGAGGAAACGCTGGAAGCCTCTAACATGGCCATTTTCGGTTCCAAGGTCGCCTCAAACAACTCTAGGGCACCCCCCAAAACGCTGTACCGCTTCTATGTAGCACCCTCCAATTACTTTTGGGTCACTACTTGTTGTGCAAGCATTGAGCCAGATTATTTTTCTTGAAAAGCCATCGATACATCCATTCACACAAATACCATATGGCTTCAGTTCATCATATGAGTCCAGGTGCCAGATGAAGTTGACAAGTTTGAGAAGCAATTCCTCTGTCTGAGACGCCCCGCTTGCCTTAATGACACTCCTCTTGGATCCAGCTCCTTCAAAACCAAACGCACACTCTTTTCTCACACGCAGTCCATTTTCTCTGCATTTAGCATACATCCACCTGTACCCGTGAAGCTGCCCGGGGTAATGTAGCTGGTTGCTAATGGATTCAAACAGGATCGCCAGGTCGGAATAGGCTTTGCGTGGCACGAGTCCCCTTGGAATGTACAGCTGCATCCCACTCTAGACTCATCAAACCCGACAAAGAAAACAAATCCTGAGTCACTAAATATTAAGAAGATGATTAAAAGGATTGGTATGTTTGATGTATGGAGGGATTTTCATCCATCCACTAAACAATTGACTTTTTACTCTCACCCTCATTCAGTTTACTCGAGGATCGATTATTTCTTTATGTTCAGAACAGACAGACACAGGGTTTTAGATTGTAGAATTGCTGTTAGTGACATATCAGATCACTCAGGTGTATATGTGAAAATAAATGTAGGTGTCCCACACAAAAACACTATTTGGAGACTCAACACCTCCCTATTAAATGACACCCGATTTGAAGATTACATTAGGAAAGAAATGAAGGAATATACAGACCTTAACGGTAGCACAGTGACGTCACAGAGTATTTTATGGGATGCTGGAAAAGCAGTATTGCGTTGCGTGGGAAGATTATAAGTTGGGCATCACAAAGGAAAAAAGAAAAACTTAAACACCTTAACGACTTGACAAGTAAATTAGACTCACTGGAACGGAAGCACGTAGAGACTAACGACCCCACCTTATTGGAACAAATAACCGTAGTAAAATCAGAACTAAATAAGAAACTGAACGACCAGGAGGAACTTACACTTAAGTATATCAAACAAACCCACTATGAAAATGGACCCCGTGCTAAAAAACTCTTAGCCTGGAGACTTAAAAAACAACAGTCTGGAAGATCCATATATAAAGTAAAGGACCCGGTCACCAACCACATGTGTTATAAGCCAGAAGCAATACATAAGTCTTTTGAATCATACTACAGGAATTTATACACTCAACCCAAATTAGCAGAAGCAGTAACAGTCAATCAGTTTTTTGAAATCCCTAGACCTGCCATCTGTTGTCACAGAACAAAATAAGTGCTTAACTACAGAGATTACAAATGCAGAGGTGGACAAGGCAATTTCTAAACTGAAAACAAGCAAAGCAGCCGGGGGAGATGGACTACCAGCAGAATGGTATAAGACTTTTAGGGACTCTGTGACCCCACTGCTATTTATTAAATTGTTTTAACTATGTCTTAAAAGGTGGCGAGACCCCACCATCTTGGAAACAGGCCATATTATCTGTAATACTGAAATCAGGGAAAGCTAGGACAGATTGCAGCTCATACAGACCTATCTCAGTTTTAAACACTGATTATAAAATTTTCACTTCAATTATTGTCAACACACTAGAAAATATTATCCCTAACCTAATTGACACGGACCAGACAGGTTTTGTTAAAAATAGACAAACACAAGACAATGTTAGGCGAGCTATACATCTGTTACATATAATGAGCAAAGGAAACACAATGTCCTTAGCAATTAGCTTTGACACAGAAAAAGCTTTTGACTCTGTTCTATGGGAATTTTTATACCTGGTCCTGCAACGTTTTGGCTTTAACAATACAGTTATAAAATGTTTAAAATCTAAATATAATTCACCTGTGGCCCGGATCAGAATAAATGGCAGTCTTTCAGGTACAATCTGTTTGGAGAGGGGTTGCTGACAGGGCTGCCCACTGAGCCCCATCTTGTTTGCTCTATTTATAGAGCTACTTGTTCAAAAGATTAGGGAAGACCCATAAATCACGGGAATACTATTCAAGGGGAAAGAATATAAGACATGTTTATATGCAGATGACATCCTGGTGACTTTATCCGACCCGGATACCACTCTCCCTAAATGAATGCCCTACTTCGACCAATGTGGTTCATATTCGGGATACAAATTGAACATAGAGAAAACTCAAACTCTTACTTTTAATTACATACCTCAAGAAAACATACGTAAGTCATTTAAATTTAAATGGACAACCAGAATTTTGAAATACCTAGGTCTTCATATTCCCAAGACCCCCAAAGATTTATATAGTGTAAACTACGGTAGCATCACAACCAAAATTAAAAATGATCTGGACAGTTGGACCCCCCTAGTACTTGATTTTTACAACCGAATAGATACTTAAAAAATGGTTATTTTACCACAATTGTTATTTCTACTCCAATCGCTACCTGTAGAAATACCCAATAAGAAATTCAGTGAATGGAATCGGATAATTTCTAGATTCATATGGCAGAACAAGAAACCAAGGGTACGCTACAAAACATTACACTTAACAGGGAGGGATGTCACTCCCATGCTTGGAGGACTACTATAAAGCAGCACAACTGCAGTATATAGTCTACTGGTGCAGGGCGGGTTATTACTTTAATAAAAATATCAAATTCTAATTAAAAAAAAAGAAGGGTGACACAGACCTCATCGATATTCTAATAAGTGAATATAAAGGTAAAATTCATAATAAAGTGGTCTCCAGAATATACTCCTGCCTACAATCACACAAAAAGACATCAACATTATGTGTCAAAAGTGCCTGGGAGAAAGAAGCAAATATAATCTTAACAGAAGACCACTGCTTTAATCTCTTAAACCCTATGTATGGAGAGTGAGGAGAGTTGTTTGGGAAGCATTAGTAAGAGCAAAAAAATGGACAGTGGGACAATGGAAAACGAAATGTTTTACATAGAATTATGTAAAACATTTCATAGAAGTATGTAGAATTACATAAAACACAAAACATATCACACACACACATAATCCAACAATGAGCGGAATAGAAAACGGATGATTCGGAGGGAGTCAAAAAAGCATTTCATCAATGGCGAGTGAGTTTTATTTTCTCATTAACACACGGCGCCTATTCAAAGTTCAGTAGATCAAGTTAAAATATGACTCGGGGTCGCTTGTTCTTTTCAGCTTTTTTTTTTATCATTCTTATTATTGATATTTCTTTTGTAAAAGCCATCCGTTCTGCTCTTCATTGATTGTTGTGTAAAAATATGTAAGTAACCCTTTTCAATGTATAGCTTTTATATAGCTAATGGTCTTACAGGTAATATTTTGATGAATATTTAGGACCTCCCTTCAGTAGTGCAATGGAACTTTGTTCTATGCTCGCAATTAGTTGTTCATGTCGACCTATGTTTGCAACATTTTAATGCAGTTCCATTTACTGAAGCTTCAGTGTCAATGTACCATTGTAGCTATTCTATGTGAAAAGGATGTTGTGTTTTTTCCTGCTGCAATAGATAATCAGTTGTTTTTCAACTGGAAAGGAAAGCCCTGACCGGTGGTGATGGACCAGAAGCACCTGCGAGACATCCTTCATGAGTGCCACGATAATGCTGGTCACTTGGGCACAAGAGAACCCTGGAAAAGGTTCTGGCATCGTGTCATTGGGGGACTTTGTGCGAGGATGTTAAAAAATGGGTGAGAGCTCTTGACTGAGTTATTAATGAATGGACAGGAATGCTTGACTGTTCTGACTTAGCACATGGCATACCCCTAAAATCATTCAATAATATTTTTTGGGGGGGACAGAAGACTTTCTTAATAAAGTCACAAGGAGTAGGCATTTTTCACCGTTTGCTCTCTGGTTCTGGTGAACTCCCAAGGAAAAAAAACCCACAAAACAATCAGTCAAGTATTTAAGCGAGTCATGTGCTAAATCACATATTGCTTTAAAAGTGCAGTATACAGTAGTGTCTAAGAATTGAAATGATTGTCATAGTCTACACAACAGCTTGTTTTAAAGGTTGAGGAGTGTCCCCAATGTCAGCTCAGCAACAAGATCAAGACGGCTGCACCTGTGTTGCATCCAGTTGTGGTGAAGGAGGCATGGAGCGTTCTTGGAATGGATCTAACTCAGGGGTGTCCAAACTTTTTTCACTGAGGGCCACATACATAAAAATATAGGAGGGGCTGGGCCACTTACTAGAAATTAGGTATACAGCCTTAACTTTAGTGTTTTAAAGTTAGAAAAATCAATTAAAAGTGGTCAAATATGTTATACTGTTGAATATAATTAAAGACAAAACTGCCTTCATCACAGCTTTCCATAAATGGATCTTTATTGATTTATTCAGAAAAAGCTTTGGTAGCTCATTCTCAGAACAGCAGCCTCAGATTTCTTCTTAGACATAAGATTTACAGTACAGAGAAAAAACAATAAAGGGAAAATGGGACAGGTAAATTTCAAGCTTGTTATTTAAGTTATTAGGCTTAGCAACACAGCTATTAACGTTCGTTTGAAACGGTTGTCAACATTAACAGACTGAACTGGACTTAATAACAGGAGTGCTGCATTATTCTGGTGAGTGTCAGCTGCGCTGGGCGTGTAAACCGGGCCATCCAGCTGCGGTGCTGATCCGACGCCACTCGTGTCAAAAATCCGGACAAATGTCACTTGATCAAGGAGGAAATCTGCATCAGATGAGATCAGCTGACTTTGCGTGTGCAGTGTGCACTCTGTGTTAACAAGAAAAACGCATCTAAGAAAGTGGTGCGCAAAAGCAGGGTAGTGACAGAATTAATGCGCATTATTGATATTTGTCGCGTGTGTACCTGCACATGCATGCTTATTAACATACGGGTACTGTGGAATATATTTTTTACTCACTTAAAGTGGGAACTGCATTGCACTCAGTGTTGAGCAGCTCCCCCTGGTGTTAAACTGAAGAAGTGCAATACACTCAGGCAAAAGTTGAAGTGCGGGCCATATTCTATTTATAACATTTGTTGCGGGCCAATTAAAAATGGACTGCGGGCCGGAGTTGGCACGTGGGCCGTAGTTTGGACACCCCTGCTCTAAAGCATCGTATTAAGGGGACAGTG